>NC_081564.1:77881653-78180899 GCF_022355385.1 Mustela nigripes | reverse complement strand
CCGAGAAGGGGACCGGAGTCAAGTCAGCCCGAGAAGGGGACCGGAGTCAAGTCAGCCCGAGAAGGGGACCGGAGTCAGACTTCATTTTCCCAAGTAAAAAAGTGATGACGCCACTTGAAAAAATTATGAAAAGTCCTTTATACTGAAAGGACCTCAGCAGTAAGGTAAAGTGTTTCACATTAGTGTCTGTGGTGCACACATGAGATAATAAATACAGTTCTACTGCGACACTGAAAAATAATCCTTACATATTCAGTAAGTTATGCCTGAGAAAATACTTCTTTTCTAAACTGCCTTCAGGCTCCAGCTCCCTTGAAAGATGGGAAACTATCCAAGTCTATGTATGCCCCTTGAGTTTAGTTTCCTATTTCTGCAGCACTCATTTGAAGTAAGGTTGCAGCATGGAAAGACATGTTTCATTTAACCACTCTGATTAGAAAAACGTGTGCTAAGTTTGTAATAAAATCTCCCTGGCTATAGGAATCCAAGATGACCATACTCAGACTTGGGGGGAAAAAAGTTATTTTTATGATTTCTGTATTCAGAAAAAGAGAAAATGTCTCAATCCTGAAAAAGTAGGATGCTCATTAACGGACAGGGTAGTAACGTTTTTTTAAAAGATAGTGATTCAAGTCACCAAAGATTGGATTTCCCTCAAGGTCACCTACTTAAACTTGGACTCTTAACCTTAAATGACAATACCTGCAATTATTAATCAGCCATTGTAATAGTATGTGTCAGATTCTAAAAAGACAAAAAGTCTTAACTAGTCCCTTCAGGCATTCCCTATTATCCTATTATAAATCCAGCCAAAAGGTCCCATGATCCGAGCTATGCCATCCTGCTTTCCTAACAGAATTTCGGGATGCTCTGCTAATTTAGAATGCTCCTGTGGGAAAAAAAAAGAAAAGAAAAAGAATATTCCTGTGAAGACCAAGGAAAGAACGCAGCAAGAACATTCAATGATATACCAAAAGAACTGCCACATTTCTGGCAAGAAACTGCATTTCCCTTTAAAACTCAGTCAGAGCAGGGACGCCTGGGTGGCTCAGTTGGTTAAGCAGCTGCCTTCAACTCGGGTCATGATCCCAGCGTCCTGGGATCGAGTCCCACATCGGGCTCCTTGTTTGGCGGGGAGCTGCTTCTCCCTCTGCCTCTGCCTGCCATTCTGTCCGCCTGTGCTTGCTCTCTCTCCCTCTCTCTCTGACAAATAAATAAATAAAATCTTTAAAAAAAAAAAACCTCAATCAGAGCAGAGCCCTACCTACCCCGTATGTAGAACCAAGAAGAGCCAACTAAAGGGGCTCCGGGTGGCTCAGGGTGGGGAGCGCATGTGACTCTTGATCTCAGGGTTGTAAGTTCAAGCCCTGTGCTGCGTGCGGAGCTTACTTAAAAAACAACAATAATAAAAACAACTCTGGAAGAAGAGCCAAGCAAGACCACAAGAGAAACATAGCAGGAAACTCCTCTCTTTGAATTGATAGCAATTATTAATACTTTCATATGGAAAAAATTATATTAAAATAAACATCGTAGTGTAGAATGGAGAGTTTACATAACATTTCAAGAGAAAACTCATGACTTCACGGCTGTGTCAGGCTTTGTAGCCAGCCTGCGCCGGCTTCTGTTCCCACCCTCCAAGTGCATGAGCAGGTCTAATTACTGACTTTTCACTTGAAAGTAAAAACTGGATCTGAACAAAGTTTGTTCTCAAGCAAATCCAATCATTCCACAAAACTCAAAAGAACTACAAACCAACCAATAATTTTTAAGCACTTACCAGGGCAACAATAAAAGTATGCCTGTCTCCGCTTGCCTTGGGAACAGCTAAAAAGAGGCTCTTAGAATTCCAGGCTCTGCAGTCCAAAGGCCCGCCAGGTCTCTGGCCAGCGGCTCAGTTCAGCACGGGGAAAACAAAGCCCGTCTCCCTTGCTGCAAAATCGGCTCCCTGTCCCATTTGTGCAGTACTAGACGACAATCTCCCACACTCTAGGGCTGCAAAACCTGGGGTCACTTTTAAAGCCTTCTTCCCCCTGCTATCCATACCTGAGTAGCCCCTCCGCTCTGCAGGCCAGATATCTCTTGCAGCCAGTCCTTCCTCTCAGTGATTCATACCTACACTCAGGTTACCGTTCCTTTTTTTTTTTTTTTTAAAGTTTTTATTTGTATTTATTTGTGAGAGAGAGACTGGAAGACAGAGCAAGCCGGGGGAGGAGCAGAGGGAGAGGGACCAGCAACCACCGAGCAGAGCTTGAGCCCGGCCCGAGCCGAGCCTCGATCCGGCAATACCTATCACGACCTGAGCCGAAACCGAAAGTCAGACACTTAACTAAGCCCCCCCAGGCACCCCCCAGGTTAGGGTTCTTGCCCTTAATGTCCCACTAGCCTCTCAACTATGGCAACAGCCACGTAACTATCTTCCCTGGCCCCCTTCTCCTCCCAGCACACACACCACCGCCAGGAGTTACTGCGGACACCTTCTCCTGTCCCACTTCAAGCCTGGGACTTCTGGAACATCTGAAATACTGGTAGTTGGTAACAATAGTATCTTGGCTGTCCTAAACCTGGAGATCATGCGCTATTCTAGATTATGGAACTTTACAGATGTCTAAGAATTTATTCTTTCGGCAGTAAGTTTATCTCAGTACTTCTGAATATACCCTAACTTGTCTTGCTTTGTCAAAAGTCAAATAAACAATGAATACTTTTTCTTGATGGTCTTGAGTCATCATTATTAAAGGATATGTGTAAGGAATAACAAATGATATCCATAAAGATGTCCTCAGGGACTACTGAGGGCCCAGGTTGGCTGGCTCCCACTTCTATGATTGCTACCTCCGAATAAGGCCAAGTGCTTTTACTTAAATTCTGCGATGTCTATTTGGGCTGTGAAGAGGCCTTTTCTGCAGGCTCCCTGGCTTACATGATTACATTTACAGCAGATAATCAAACAGGTGAGGTGTACTCATATTTAACTTCTTATTTATAAAGTCTGGTTTTTCTGCAGTGACTCTGTATTATGTGCAACCTGTTTCCTGTCATTCCTAGCTACTGTTTTATCATCTTATAGCTCAAACAATCACTAGCCTCACACAGAATTTACTAAAGAATTAGCTGGAAGATAAATGTACGTACACATAGGACTATGAACAATAAATGGCATAAGGAGGGTGTTAAAGAAGAGAAAAAGAGAATTTAAGTTGTTGCTATGAAAAGTACTAAAGGTCTGCATGTTTGGTTTCCTTGTACTTATATATACGTATGTGCACACACATTAGATATAAACATAACCGACCTCAAGTGCAGCCTGGGAACTACTCACCTTCATCAGTCAGACTTCCCACAGCCACAGAAGAAAAAAGCAATGTTCTAAATGGGCATCAGGGATTTGAGGCATGAAAAAAAACAGAAGCAGACAGCAGGACTATGGTAGCGAGAGACTAGACGTCAGAGGTGCAGAAGGTCCGACGCTGGGTTAGGAGACACTGAGGAAGAGTGGAGGGTACGGGCCCCTCCTGGTGCTGGGCTTTCCTGCCACACTTCTACCCTTCACAGCAGGGAGCAGGATCCCGATCTCACCTCTGACAAAACCTTCTGTAAAATAGCCCAGAAATTCTGGTAAAAATTCAGTATTTTATTAAATCTGATGTACTTGTGTGTACAAAGGCACTGTTTTGCTTTCACTCAGAAACAGTTAAATGTAATGTCTGACCAATCTATAGCTACACACACACACACACACACACACACACACACGCACGCACGCACGCACACAGCTAACTCGGGTTTTTCAAGCTATGCTTCTCTCGGATCAGCAATACCACCTACTAATATGGAAATGTTCACAAACAAAAAGTCTTACATATACTCACTAATGCTTAAGGAAAGAAATGGTTAAGGAAAGGAGCATCGTTGAGACTCAAGTATTTTTAGTCAATCTCCTTCTCCCACATACCCACGTGTGTTCATCTGACATGGTATCAGAGAAGCCCTCCCTGCCTGTTTATTGCCTTGACACAAGCCTTGATGTGGCTTTATGGGCTTCTGTGCCACAACATCAACATCTCCAAGATGGGAAATAAAGCCAGCCACCTCAATTGCTGGTTAAAGCTGCTTTTTCACCCCCTTCTTATTTGCTAACACCCAGATGCAAGGGGCTGGAAGAACTGGTTCCCTTTGCACAACACAGAAATAAACATAAAAATACAAATAGAAAAAAAGGAATAGGAGATATAAGAAGTTTCTGCATACACTCAAACATGCAAACAGAAGGAAAAAATAGCATGTAAAATTTCAGATACTCCAAAAAAATAATTCTTTAAAGCACTGCGATTTTTCTAAAGGCCAAAATTCATATTAGTTTGTACTTCATGAATACATATAATCACTACTGACTGCAAAAGTCAAGACCAAAAGGAAAGAGAGGGTGAGAGTGGTCCAGCTATTCTGGAAGTTTCTACTTGCCTATATTCCATATAAAGATAATTGGGATTAAAAATATTTTGAAAATTGAGAGCAGTTTGCTAAGGGGAAAAAAAAGAAAAGAAAAAAAGAAAAAAGCCACCCTGAGTGAACCATCTTTTCTCTGGAATCCAGAATATCTTTTCACATAAATCTGTCTGTTTTAGGTTTATCCATCGAGGATCAAAAACAGAAGCTGTGCCTTATCAACGGCTCGGTATGGTTATTTTAAACTCAAGATTGGTGTTTTTAAACACATAAGTATAACAAGCTTTAATTACAAGTTATAGTGACACACCACAGTAGACTTAACGAGCACAGCCCTTAGGTTAAAAAACAAAACAAACAAACAAGAAACCCAACCTCTCACTACCCATCTACTTTTGAAGGCTCGCTTGAATCACATAAAAGGATGCTCTGTAATAAATAGCAGACAAAGGGGGAAAGCTTTTACTGTTTGCCAGAAGGCACGATTCCAATATAAAGTGAGAAGAGGGGGAATGATTTCATGGGAGCTCGCCATGTTAATTACAGTAGGCTCACACTCCCACCACGGGTCCTGCCTGGTGCCTGCCCTCTCCGACAAGCCATCCCCCCACCCCCACCTTCCCACTGCTCCAGTCCTTACTTCCCACCTTGGGTTCCTGTACCCCCAATATCTGGCTCATACAGAAAAATACAAGTGCGCCAAATTACACAACCCCAGGGCAATGAAAGATGATCCATCTCCCAGAGATACAGCCCAGAGTTCTCTTTAACAACAGGCTCAAAAGAAGGAATTTAAAGCAAAGGAACATAAAAGGCCCCCCCTCTAGGCTGAGCTCAGACCACAGCCCTCAACAGAGAAAATGCTAGTGGCGTAGCTTCTTCATGGACAAGTTATTGAAAGATATCAAACAAACATAAAATAGACATGAAAGGCTTATGACAGGAGGGTACCGAACCAGTGCTGTGCCACTGAGGTCCGATACAACTAGAAATATTGTCGCAAAGGCAGGAGACTTAAGAAAGACTCTGAACAGAGAAAATGTTCTCTTAACCAGTCTCCTCTTAACCTACCCACCAGATTAACCACATGTCTCCATTCCTTCAACAGAACACACTAGTGAAGCCCATGGCTCTGTGGGTATCCCAGAACCTTCCTACACCTACCTGCTGAGTGGTAGGTTCGAACCAAGCCTGTAGCGCCCGTTATACTTGTAATTCTATTAACATTTATAACATCAGGGAAATAGGAATGCAAAAGGAAAAGTTATTTATATGAAAACTAAGTTAATGCTTTGGAGAAATTTAATAAAGTGAATCAACTAATAAAATATTAAAATAGGTTTGTGAAGAAACTGTAAACAGAGGGACGTGGGACCTGATAAAATCTAGTAACCTGGTTCTGAGGCAAGAACTGAAACACCAGTTCTGTTCCAGATTTAATTCCAGGAGCTACGTGTCAGCCTGGGAATGTTACACTGGAAATGTTCTTTGCTTTTCTCAGAATCCTTCTTCAAAATGATGCTTTAGAGGTATCTTATGCCTCTATACAAGTCTAGCATGAGAAAGTACAAAAAACTTTTATGTTCTGGGGCATCTGGGTGGCTCCATCAGTTAAATGTCCAACTCCTGGTTTCGACCCAGGTCGTGATCTCAGGGTCATGGGATCAAGCCCCGTGTCCGACTCTGCGCTGAGCAGGGAGTCTGCTTGGGACTCCCTGTCTCTTCCCCTCCCCCCTTCCTCTGCTCTTCCCTCCACTAAAATAAATAAATACATCGTTGTTGGTTTTTTTTTTTAAGATTTTATCTATTTATCTATTCGACAGACAGAGTACAAGTAGGCAGAGCAGCAGGGAAAGGGAGAAGCAGGCTCCCCACTGAGCCGAGATTCGATCCCAGTGCCCTGGGATCATAACCTGAGCCGAAGGCAGCGCTTAACTGACTGAGCCACTCAGGCGTCCCATAAATAAATCTTTAAAAAAATTTTATGTTCTGCTTTAACCAACTTTTTCAATTAACTGACCAGAGACTACTTTCAATCTTAGTATATACAAGGGTTTGTACTAAATAAATTAAACACAAACCATCCACAGACACAAAGGCAAAAATGTCACGATCTGCTGGACACAACTGGCAATTCTGCCACGTTCAGAGAAGGCCATGGTGTAGGGAGGAGTCAGAAGCGACTGTGAATGAAAAGGCCACCAGCACTTTCTAAACTAATTCCAACAAATGCAGCTACTACTAAGGGCAACAGACATTCTTTAAGCATGGGTGTGGGAAAAGTCAACATTTTATCCCCCTGCTTGTAAACAGCATTCTTAAATTACAGATGACTGCTTCGCCCTTAATACTGATGAAGAGAATTGTATGTTTAAATGAAAAGTTTGTCAAACAGAGAAGACAATAGTACAGCTTATGGGAACAGTTACCTTTGTTCTAAACTGGGGTAAAATGCACAACATAAAATTTACCATCTTCACTATTTTTAAGTGTTCCGTCTTGTGGCACGGAATACATTCACACTGTTGTACAACTATTAGTACCATCCATCGGCAGAACCTCTCAGCCCAAACTAAAGCTCCATACCCACTGAACACTAACTCCCCATTCTTCCCACTCCCCCAATCCCCAGGAATCACTGCTCTACTTTCTGTCTCTATGAATTTGATGGCTTTAAGTACCTCAGGTAAATGGAACCGTACACTATTTGTCCTTTTGTGACTGGTTTATATTACTAAAAACAATTTACTCAAGGGTCGAAAGTTAATAATAGAACTACTCTACAATCCAGCAATTACACTACTAGGCATCTATCCAAAGGATACAAAAGTACTGATTTGAAGGGATACATGTCCCCCAATGTTTATAGCAGCGTTATCTACAATAGCCAAATTATGGAAAGAGCCCAGAGACCCATCGACTGATGAATGGATAAAGAAGATGTGGTGTGGGAACCTGGGTGGCTCAGTGGGTTAAAGCCTCTGCTTTCAGCTCAGGTCATGATCCCAGGGTCCTGGGATCGAGCCCCACATCGGGCTCTCCGCTCAGCGGGGAGCCTGCTTCCTCCTCCTCTCTCTCTGCCTGCCTCTCTGCCTACTTGTGATCTCTGTCTGTCAAATAAATAAATAAAATCTTAAAAAAAAAAAAGAAGATGTGGTGTATAATGTACAATGGAATATTACTCAGTCATCAAAAAAGAATGACATCTTGCCATCTACAATGATGTGGATGGAGCTACAGTGTATTATATTAAGAAGAATAAGTCAGTCAGAAAAAGACAAATATCATACGATTTCATGCATGTGTGGAATTTAAGAAACAAAACAGATGAACAAAGGCGGGGGGGAAGAAGGCGGCAAACCAGGAAATAGACTCTTAACTATAGAGAACAAACTAAGGGTTGCTGGAGGGGAGCTGGGCAGGGGATGGGCCTGAAGCATGACGGGATTAAGGAGGGCAGTTGTGTTGGAGCACTGATGTGATATGTAAGTGATGAATCACTAAATTCTATACCTGAAACTAGTATTGGACTGGATGCCAAGTGGAATTTAAATAAGAACTTGGAAAAAAATGTTCTCAAGTTTTGACCACATCATACCATGTATCAAAATTTCTTTCTTTTTGTAGGCTGAATAATATTCCATTATATGTGCACACTACACTTTGTTTCTCCATTTATCCATCGGCAGACATCTGAGCTGCTTCCACCTTTTGGATATTGTGAATATTGCTGCTATGAGCATGGGGGTACAAATACCTCTTTGAGATCCTGCTTTCAGTTCTTTTGGGTATAAACTCAGGAGTGGAATTGCTAGACATGGTCATTTTATTTTTAATTTTTTGAGTAACTGCCATATTGTTTTCTATGGCAACTGTACCATTTTACATTCCCGTCAACAGCACAAATGGGTTCCAATTTTTCCATATCCTTGTCAACACTTCTTTTTATAGCAGCCAACCTAAGGAGTGTGAAGTGGTATCTCATTGTGTTTTGATTTCTGTTTCCATAATGATTAGTGATGTTGAGCTTTTTTTTTCATGTGTTTTATTAGCCACTTGTATACCTTCTTTAGGGAAATGTCCATTCAAGTCCTTCGCTCACTTTTCCTCAAGTTGTTTTGCTTAGTAACTCTGACTTTTAAGCTTCCAGGCATTTCTCTCTTTCTTTTTCCACCTGTGCCTACAGCAGCTGCTCACTCCTCCCCTCACAGCACATGCCCCGGTGTTCATCATGCGAGCCACTGCACCCAGTCGAACCCCGCACAACTCAGGAAGCCCCACCACAGTCTGCACTGGGAATGGCACCCCGTAGGGTTCTGCCGTACACAGCTGGGCACATCTGTAGGCAGGGGTCCAGCTTTCACCACTCACGAGCTTAATCTTAAATTTAAGTTTCCCTCCTACAGTGGCTCACCACTGCCAGGCACTCACTCACTGTGTTTACCCCAAGTGCTAAACGCTCTCACCGATCTCTACATCAGGCCCTAAGTCCCCCTTTCTTTTTCATCTGTTCCTCCAAAGAAGATTCAAGTTTTTATTGAAACAGATCCTTTAACAACACTTTTTGGGGGGCATTTCTCTATAACTAAAGCTGCCCAGTTACGGAGATACGGAACACTGTTTAAAAAAAAAAAAAAATGCTTGTACTGGAATCCTCCAGACTTGGAATCAAATCCCAGCGCTATCATTTACTATGAACTGAGTGACATCTCCAAACCTCCGTTTTCTCATTCATAAAATGTGAATGCTACTATTTAAATCACAAGGTGATTATGAGGATTAAGTGAAATAAAGTATACAAAGGCTAGCCCAATGTACTTTAGTTTTCTTTCTGTTGACTAGTATTCATTTGTTTTCTCTCTTTTCTCTCCTTTCTCAGTATTTGCCTGTCTCTCTCAAATTGATGGTCTGATCTAAAACAGGAGCAGGAGAAAAGAGGGTGATAAAAGATACACTTAGGGGGGGTGGGATTATGGACATTGGGGAGGGTATGTGATTTGGTGAGTGCTGTGAAGTGTGTAAACCTGGTGATTCACAGACCTGTACCCCTGGGGATAAAAATATATGTTTATAAAAAATAAAAAATTAAAAAAAAAAAAAAAAAAAAAATTAAAAAAAAAAAGATACACTTAGAACATAGTAATCTCCCTATAAATATCTACCTTTGGTTACCCAGAAATTATTATAGTTATTGACTAAGCACCTATTAAGGGTCAGGCACTTTATTAAGCTATACACTGAAAATTCTGAGATAATATTCAATTCAGTGACTAACTTACCTAGTTCTCCGGATTCACTGCTTCCCACTCTTCCCCCAACACTGCCTGCTTCCCCCAAGCCAAATGATGGTGCAGTTTCCTCATCTCTCAAGTGTAAGTATTAGGAACGCCTGGACAGCTCATTGAGTTAAGGGTCTGCCTTCAGCTCAGGTCATGACCCCAGGGTCCTTGGATGAGACCCACATTAGACTCCTTGCTCATCGGGAAGCCTGCTCCCCCTTCTGCCTGCTGCTTCCCTTTCTTGTGCTATCTCTGACAAATCAATAAAATCTTTAAAAATAAATACATAGATAAAGTGCAAGTGTATGTTAGACAGCATACTCCTTTCTAACTTAGGCTCCAAATCCGGCATGAAGGGTAAGCATCCAAAGAAAAGACATGCCAAAATCTTGGCAAACTAGCAGAGTGGGGCTCAGGTGGCAGTGGGGAGAGGGGGAGCTGATGCCCTCTGGCATTTGGAAAATTAGTTGTAAGCAAAGCTCTTCCTGACTGTAAAGAAGTTCACCACCCCCCCCCACCTCATTTAAGTCTATTACCAATGGCATTTTCCTCTCCCCAAGGGAATAAACAGTATTAAAACTTACAGTCTAGGTAGGTCAATTCTGCCCAACACCACCTCTAGTAGCCATATTACTAAGTTAGAAACCAGTATTATTTTCCTCTAGCTCAGTCCCAAAATATTGCTTTGCATTTCTGCTTTTGTTCTGGCAAAACAGAGCAACTGCTTCGCCCCCTATAAACAGTACTCTCTCTTTTCCTGGATGATACTAAATATAATTTGTAAATTATATAAGTACTTAAATGTTGAGAACATTATCATTTAAGGCAACAGAACAGAGGAACACAGTAGGAATCTTAACACTGCTTCAGAGTTTGCACAAATTCTCTCTGTTCTTCTAATGATGACTATAAAGTCTTCAATGGCTCTTTATCTCCTGACTGACATCACCACTGGCAGCCACCGCAATGTAATTGTTTGGGGGAAAAGCACTGCACATCTTTGAGCTGCGATCACATGCATTCTCTACTCCCTCCCTATCATCCAAACACTGTATTTAGTGAACAATATAAACAATACATCAATTAGAGTCCTTTAAAAATTGAGAATCCAATGAAAAACATACCAATTATCTGGTTTTCCATGTTTTATAACAACATAATTTTGGAACTATGATTTATTTGCCTCGAGTTATAAATAATGAGTTTTTAAATTATTCTCTCCTCCTCTAGCACTTACGTCATATTAATCTTTTTCCACAAATATCTATATATTTTCTGACTTCATGACTCATTTTGCCCTGAGCAGACCATGCTTCAATTTCTTGATTATGGCGACTACGTCAAAAAAGAAGCCACAATTACTAAAATCCAAAAAAAGATCCCTATAATCTTCCATTGATTTAAGTGTCAGTGAGAGTAGATTTGTGCTCTTTTCCAATTCCCTCTGAAAAAGTCAAATTAAGACTGAATGGAATGACAGGAAAGCAAAGATTCAATGATGTACCACCATATACCGAAGCAGGCTACATACCACTTTGCAAACTAAATGAGGGGGTTTTTTTTGGTGATAATTCCCTCGTTTCTCCAGCACACAGACAAATGTGTGGCTTCAGCAGTCTGAATTTGCACCACTCACTGAAACGACCTGCACTGGGCCCAGCAGAGCCCACAAGCCTCTCCCCCTTGTAAAGATGAGCACTTGCAGAGAAAGCCACAAAACCCGACTCCTGATTTACAGCGCACCAAATCATCGTACCTCATTCTACGGCAGAAACTAAAAATCATAATTCTGTTCCTGCTTACTTTCTTGTAACGACCCTCCAGAGTGAGAATATTACACTAGAAAACTCTTTCTCTTTGTGAGATGATGCTTTTGCAGTCGGTTTCTCAACCACGGCACTACTGACATTTTGGGGTAGATAATTCTTTCTTGCAAGGCTATCTATGGAACACTGGAGGATGTTTAGCTGTCCAACAATGACAGATCCCAGGAGCCATCTCCCTAGTGTGATAGCCAAAAATGCCTCCAGATGTTGCCACACGTCCCGGAGGAGACAAAACTCCCCAGATGAGAAGCACGGCTTTAGAGACAGAGGACGGTCTGCTTCTACACACGCAGTCTAGAAGGAGGAATCAGCAGTCCATGGAAGAGAATAATGTCAACAGTCTTCACACGGTGTCACAATTTAAAGATTAAAAACTTTGAAGACCATGAGACCAGCTCTGAAGATGCTGCTGAGACCCTGGCTAGCCGGCCGGCTGGCTACAGGCGAACGGGCGGGCGGCAGAAGGCCCCTCCTCGCCATGGCTGGCATTTGCAGGCCCCAGAACGACAGAGGTCACCTCAATTGAGAAGTACCAGTTTTCTAAAAGATAAGTATAAATATTCCCATTTTCTTTCCATCATGGGCACCATCATGCCTATGGGTCTCATTTTACTCTGTATGGAAGACGATTTCATTAAGTTAGGGCACAAGTTCCTGGGCCATATTCTAAAACATAAACCTGTAGCTGCTCTCAAGGGATTAAAAAAAATATGTCAAGAAGAAAGAGCAAAAGAAAAGCTTTCTCCAAGGCTTCAGGTGTCCCCTGGTTGACGGCAGTTTTCACGGATCAGAAGATACTCACTTCCCGAGTGCGGCACAATAGCTTCTTGTTGCAATGACCATGACAGCACAGCATTCACCCAACGGCGTGTGGGGACTGGGATCGCAATCTAGGAACTACAGGTGACTCAATTTACTTTTTAAATTTATTTATCTATCTATCTATCTATCTATCTATTTATTTATTTTTAAGGCTCTGAAAACAAATATTCTAGTTCATCACATTTTAGCACAAGTACCATTGGTGGGTACCAATTCCATACCCTTTCCATCTTCTGGCAAGAACGACGTTTCATTTGTCCCCAACCAATGTAAGAGATTCTCATAAACTTTCACCAAAACTATTTGCTTATGAGAGCTGAAATGAACCCCAACCATAGTAAGTGTTCAAGACATTTAAAAAGTAAATAAATTCTTTTTACTCCAGCACAAACAGATGCCAAAAAGCAGACCCCTGGAAGTACAGAAAACAAACAGCACTTCGCTCCAAAAACATCTGAGCTTAATGTCAAAAATTACTATGCTGCCCTCTGCTATCCCATCTTCCATGAGACTGAAAGTCTTCATCCCTGTTTCTAATCCTACTCTTAGCTGCATCTTACTTGGGAACAGATAATAAAATAGTAAAGAAGAGGACACAAATCACATCGAAATTATCCTGATAAATTTCTTCATTTATAAATTCTTTGACAGATACACATTCATATCTTATACAAAAGATGGAGTGCATGTAGCTGAATTCACTGAACCTGAATTTGTACGTTTGCCTGCACCACAGTGAAACAGCTTTAAGCAAGAATATATAAATGGCAGAGAGAGATCCATTATGTAGTCTTCAATGCTTCATACTAAATCATATCTTTTTAGGTGATGATATTATGCACCAATCTGAGTTACTCTACCAATATTCAAACACCCTCATTCAATCAAGTAAAACTATTACATCGTGTTCCGCACATCTATTTTTCGTGGTCGGTATCCGATGCTGCTGTCCTCTCTCCGCGAGTTCTACTTGGTCCGCGCACTAGGCTTGCCAGGTGCTCACAAGCGCCAGCAAAGATCCCGCTCAGGAGACAGCTGCTCCCTCAGACTCCAGTATCTGCTCAACCCCAACCCCCCCGCCCCACGTGGGCAACCGAGCCAGATGAACACCGGTCCACTGAAAAAGAAGTAGGAAGCAAAGTGTTTGTGTAAATATGTAACAAAGACAAATCCCTTCTGTTGCTGAAGAGCATGAAATCATAAACTGGGCTGAAAATACATGATTACAATAGACCTTACGACAACAGAGAATTCATGGTCATGTCCAAAAACAGAATGCAGAACAAGAGCGACAAGTCAATGAACCCCCGACGCTGCCACCAAGCGTAATCTGTGATGGGACAAACTGGCACTTTCTCACAAATCATGGTTAGAGGCTCAAAACAGTGTCTTAGGGGATCTCCATCTCAATCAACAGAATTCACAGGTGAAAATTTCCCCAATATATTCTAAGCTAACTAGAACCTGGTGAATATAGGTACTTTTTAGAAGAACATACAGCACCTCAAGATGTTTTTCACTGGGATAGCCCAATGTCTAATGGAATGTCCAATTCCATATGGAAACCCGCACTGTCCCTGCAATCTGACCAATTACAGTCTCACACATACTGAAGACATATTTAAAGAGTGGTTACTTTCATGACC
This sequence comes from Mustela nigripes, assembly GCF_022355385.1. Lineage (NCBI taxonomy): Eukaryota > Metazoa > Chordata > Mammalia > Carnivora > Mustelidae > Mustela > Mustela nigripes. The sequence goes on along the minus strand of NC_081564.1, from coordinate 78,166,877 downwards.
AAAAAAAAAAAAAAATCACCCCATTGCAGGTAGGCTGTGGAGTGCCACATGTCTAAAGGCACTGGTAAGGAGGGTGTTACACATACAGACAGAAAGAGGAGCATAAAAATCACCCTGAACACAGCGAGGATCCCAGTCAGAGAAACAGGCTGCGACAGGCCCACAGAGCAGGAAGGGTCTGATACGAGCACCACAGCCCAGAGCGAAGTGCCCAGGGATACAGCGCCAGGTTAGACAGGAACAAGACACAGCATTTCCAAACAAGTCAGAGAAGCGGGACCTGCGCACACACAGCAGACAGCCAAGCATCTCCTGCCCATGGCGAGGCTCCTGGGTGAGCAACACACATGAAGGCAAGACACAAATATCTACAAGAATAACAAATGCTGTCCAGAACTACATGGGAGTTATGGTCCTTTATGCTGACATGTGACCTTTTATGAAACCACCAAATTACTGAGTACCTAGGAAGTATCTTATACACCGTTCCCTAATTTATTTAAGTCCTTAAGAAAATCGTATAAGGCAGATATTATCAACCCCGATTTAGAAATTAGGAAACTAAGATTCAGAAAAGTTATATAATTTTCACAAACTTAAATAGCCCGTAAGTGGCAGAGCTAACCTCTGAGCCACAGCATTTGATTCCAAAGCCAGTGCTGCCACACTGACGGGAGTCAACGGCCAATCACCTCTAACTGCATGCAGTCCCATTTAAACACACGCTCCAAAAGGTTAAGCTACCAGCAGCATGCTATTGGTACGGGGTCCAGCGACGCTCAACCACGTTCCATATATCACACTTACTGGGACAGTGGCAAGAATCTGTGGTATCCTATGCCACCGGAAAAACAAAAGACTACAAGGTAAAGAGGAACGGGGCCTGGTGCTGCTGAGACGCATCACTACACATAGGAGGGTCCGGGACTCCTCTGTATCGGAATGTCGCCAGTGAGCGCAAATGAAGAACCCGAGAAAGTACAGCAAGGGTCTGCAAAAGTGTGAGTCCTGGACCAGCAGCGTTCGCATCACCTGGGAACTTGTCAGAAATGCAAGTCCGCAGTCCCCATCCCAGACCTACTGAATCACAAACTCAGGAGGGGAAGCCATCTCTGTTTGAACAAATCCTGGAGTCGATTTTGATGCCCGTGCTAAAGCTCGAGGACTAGTGAACTAAAGAATACAGAACATACGGTATTCTGTAGTATTTCTATAGTATTTCTACAGTATACAGCATGTGTGTATATCTATGTATCTATATAGCATTTCTGTATATTTCTTTACTCTGCACATAATTCTATATATTTCTATTATGTATCTAATGCCAACAATGAGTTATATGAACTTCAAGTAAAACTAATGTGCTGAAGTAGGACCCATTATGCCATATTATAAAATTCTTCAATGATTAAAGAAGAGAGAGATTGGGATCCTTTAAACAGTGATAAGACCAAAATCAGTATCCCAGTGTCAAATCTTTATTATACATTTAAATACTGTTACTTTTAAAATCAATACCTCCAATAAATCATGTATGGTATTTCTCACCACGGCTGCTGCCAAAAAAACAAACAAACAAACAAACAAACAAAAAGAAGTAAGTGAAATAAACCAGAGCACTTCTGAATCTTTCAGATGTTTTAATGTTCTGCTAAATTAAACAAATTTGACTTTCCATTCTTGCAAAAATGTAATGATATCTAGACAACTATCACATATATCACATATCCATACAACTTAAAAAATTTCCCAAAGTGAAAAAATAACTGATTCATGGCTGGAATTACATAATTATACACTGTTAAAAGAGGATAGGCTTTTTTAAAGTAAGCTCTACACCCAATATGGGGTTTGAACTCACGACCCCGAGATTAAGAGTCTCATGCTCTACTGACTGAGCCAGCCAGGCGCCCTGAAAGAGAACAAACATTTAAGATCATTTTATCCAACCCTATTATTTTATAAATTAGGGAACTGAGGGCCAAAAGACTCATGTGGAGAGTTGGCTACTGGCAGAACTAAACTGGGCCTCCTGACCTCCAGTCCAGGATCTTCTCAATCCAACACCCTGTCTCAGCCATAATTTAATTTAATTAAAAAGAAAAAAAAAAAGCAGGGCACATGATTTAACATTTCAGAAATTTCCAAAAAGCCTCTAGAACATAAACTTAAAACTTTAAAAAAGGAAATTATTATTCAGCTCTCTCTTTTAAAGAATTGATAGAAATCATGACCTGACAAATTGAATGAAAGATAGGATCTTGTATCTGCACACAAGCCTCAGCCACAAGAGACAGGATCTGCCTCTGACCATAATTGAATTCTGTACTATGTAATGAAAAGATGAATCAATTACTGAGTAATTTAAAGACAGTCATATGAATCAGTCACATATTGTTTCTAAACTGATCACTTTATTTCAGTGAGGGTAGTTATAAGGAATACCCATCCCTCTGACTGCTTACAAAGTACCCACTATGTGTCCCACGCATGGGGATACAGCAGCAAATGGAACTCAGCAGCAAGGCACAGACACTTTCATGAGACTTACTGACCCAGGAGAACAATGGCGATGAGTACCAGAACACAATAAAATAGTGTAATGGCCAGGTGGTGGGTATTGGAGAGGGCACGGATTGCAGGGAGCACTGGGTGTGCAAAAACAATGAATGTGCTGTTATGCTGAAAAAAAAAATTTAAAAAAAAAGACTGAAAAAAAATAGTGTAATCGAATAGGATGACTGGGAAGAAGAAAACAGTGGCAAAGACTTCTCTGAGGAGATGATATTTGATCTAAGAACTGAAAATGGCATCTGAAGGTCTGAAGGAAGAGACATTACAGGCCGAGGTGACCTCAAGTACAAAGGTTGGAGGAGGGAATGAACTTGTATGCTCAGGGGCAGAGCCGCTGAAGCCAGGTTAGTTGGGGAAGAGGGACAGGAGCTTGTTGGCCTGAAAGGGTGTCTGCATTTCATTCTAAATGCAATGGGAAACCCTTAGAAGGTTTTTAATAGGAGTGCACCAGGATCCGATTACTTAATGAATACAAAAGAACCATTACAAATTCTAAAGGTGCCTTTATCACCCCCCAACAACTCTTATTCCTAGAGGTAAAGAGGTACAAGCCCCAGCGAACCTCATGGCACCACAGGAAGCAGAAGGTTAAACTTAAAATATTTCCAAGGCACAATTTGAGCAAACATATTAAGGAATGACTTGAAATCTATACCGTATCATCAAGCTGTAAACATTAAAATCAATACACTAACACACAGCGACTCTCAGTTACTCTCCAGGTTAAATTAGTCTATCTCCCGGAGACTTAGTTTGTGTGCAATCTAGATTAGCAGTCATAAAATAGTTTTATGAGGTGCCTGTTAGAACACTAATGCTACCTACATTAAAAAATAAATCATCCAAAGAACAAACTCGATTTGAACACATGCTTCTACATTTCTAAAAATATGTCATCTTGCTGCTTAGAAACCTGTCTCAAACCAAAACAGCAAGGCCGTGCTAGAACAGTCATGGTATACAACATGTCAAAGAAAATTCAGAATAACGATCAGCGATGTTCGTATTCTCTTCAACACATCTTCCACTGCCAATTCAACAAAAGTTACTTCCTAATTAAACTGAAGGCTATATTTACTCTTCCAGATTATTCTCTTTAAATTAGGCCCTCTGCAGGGGCGCCTGTGTGGCTCAGTTGGTTACAAAGCCGACTCTTCATTTCTGCTCAGGTCATGATCTCAGGGTCCTGGCATCTAGCCCTGCATGGCTCTAGGCTCGGGGGAGCGGGGGGGTCTGCTTGAGATTCTCTCCCTTTCCCTCTGCCCCTTACCCTGCTCACACTCTCTCTAATGAATAAATAAATCATTTTTTAAATGAGGCCCTCTACATATAAAACTAAAATGTTCTTTTTAAATATAGCATCCAAAAATTGTGGTTGCCTGGATTTCTCTTCAAGTCAGTGATGTCCATTACTGTTTTTTTTTTTTTAATTCCTAAAGGAAAAAAAACAAAAATCAAAACAACAGGTACAAAAATTTCCTATGTCACAATGGTTTATATTAGGAACTAGGAGAAATATTAACAGCAATGCATTAAAAAAAAGCTCAGGCTAGGGGCACCTGAGTAGCTCAGTCAGTTAAGTGTCTAACTCGATTTCAGCTCAGGTCTTAATCTCAGGGTTGTGAGTTCAAGCTTTGAGTTGGCCTTATCTACTTAAAAAAAGAAGTAAAATTTAAAAAAAAAATTTTTTTAAGAGTTCAGGCTAATAAAAGAAATAATAATAGAATGTTATAATGCCTAAGTCCTCTAAGTTTGAGATCATTCCTTTACATAGAAAAATGGCTGATCTGCTCTCGGCCCAAGCTACATTCTATAACATGGACATTCCATCAGAAGACATCACCTAGACTTAGGCAATTTTGGGGAAATGGAAAGTTACTGAGGGAGTTATTTCAGTGGGAAGTACCATGAACAGACTGAGGTTTAGAATAATAACTTGTGGCATTATAGAAATGGATTGGAGAAGACGACACCATGCATAGGACATCAATGAGAAAAATACTTCAATGTGAAATTCAAAGACAATGAAGGCTTGAACACAGACCCCAAAAAAAGTTTAATAGAGTCCTTACTTTAGGAGAAGAAAAAACGTCCTTTCTGAAGAAGAAATTTACAACACATAATATCCAATTATGGGGAGCTGAAGGCCTTCAGAACAAAAACTGAGGTCTCCCAGAGAAAAAGGAATCCTGCCTCAAGACTGTACTATAGAAACTCTGCCCAAATCTCCAGCCTGCCTTACAGATTTTGGACTCAAGACTGTAATACCAACTCCTGTCTGAATTTCCAGCCTGCTGGCCTGCCTCACAGACTTCACACTCAAGACTGTAACAGCAACTCTTCCATTAGTTTCCTGAATTCCTGCCCTGAGTATTTTGGACGTGTGAGCCTTTACAATCATGTGAGTCAATCCCTTAAAATGTATCTTTTTATATATCTATAGATCTATATACAGCATCTTTATCTGTATACCCATCCCATTCGTTCTTTTTCTCAGTGAACCCTGATACAGATATGAATCCATTTATACACAATGACAGAAAATGCAAACTAATTTATAGTGACTGAAGTAGATCACTCTTTCCCCAAGGCCAAGGACAGAGGGAGAATGAACTGATTGCAAAGTGGAAGGAGAAAAATCTTCAGGCTGATGGCAGTACTTCGTATCGTGACTAGAGTGGTGGTTTTGTAGTGAATAGATGTCAAAATTGGTCGAATTACATACTTTAAGTGGTACAGTTTCCATAAATCATACCTCAATAAATGATATGTACTACCAGGGGCAACTGGGTGAATAACGGTGCCACTAACTCAGATCAAGAACACAAGAGGCATGTGCTGAAGTGCATTTCACTTTACTCATGTTATGCTACGGTCCGGCTGGGATGTTCTGTGGTAATGCCATGAAAGCAGTGAGTTCAGGCTTCCAAAGATAAATCCGAGCTGACTGCAGCTTTAGAAGCTGGTTTTAGAAAAAGGTATTTTGTTTGCTTGGATTTAGCTTTTGCTATTCATTTGACTTGACATATTATTTTGTTTTGCTTATACATAGAAACACACACACACACACACACACACACGAATGCTTTTATAGCCCAAGAGAATTAGCCCACAATGTCAGTGAGATTGGTGACAACAAATGAGAAGGGCACGGTTTCTAAGTGGTAGATCAAGAACAAGGTGGAATTATACCTTAAATAGTCACCTCAACAGGCACCACAATTCTCAAGACAACTTTCAAATTTACCGTGTGTGTGTATGTGTGTGTGTTGCCTCTTTTAAGCAGGGGCAGGGATCATTACGATATTAGCTCAGTCAAGGGTAAGGGAAGAGATGATTTACTAAGTGACCTCTAGGTCAAATGCTTTCACATTTATCACGGCATTTAAACATCATAACTTTGGGGACGCCTGGGTGGCTCAGTTGGTTAAGTGGCCAACTCTTGATTTCAGCTCAGGTCATGATCTCAGGGTCTATCTATCCCCACATCAGGCTCTGTGCACAGTGGCGGGTCTCCTCAAAGATTTTGCTCCCTCTCCTGCCGCCTCTCTCTCTAAACTAAACAAATAAATCTTTATAAATAAATAAAGAAATATCACAACTTAGCAACATTTATAGATGAACCATGAAAGGCTCAGAGAAGTCAAGTGACTTTTCCAAGGTCGTAAATCTTAAGTAAGGCTCAGAATGAAGTTGATCTGACTCCGGCCCCCGTGCACTTCCCCCTGCCAAGCTATGTGACTAACAGTGTGGAAATATCTTAAGAAAGTAAGACTGATTTGATTCAGCTGGAGTGAATAATAGGCAGGAAGAAGAAAAAGCCTGCTTAGGACCATATCCTACATAGCCTTGAATCTAGCTCAGATAATCAGATTTTGGAAACAGGGAGAATGAGCCAGTGAATTAAGGCATGTCACAAGAAGGCTGTGACATTTTCTACCAAATTCATAGCATCGTTGGTTTTTCATTTCTTTGAGCTTCTTCTAAAATACTCTAAATTTTCGCTGAGAACAGATACAATACTCACTCACTCCCAAAAAACACTTTTTCTTAAAGATTTTATTTATTTGAGAGAGAGAGAAAAGGCGTGAGCAGGGTGGTAGGGGGAGGAGCAGAGGGAGAGAGAGAAGCAGACTCCCCACTGAGCCGGGAGCCCCATGAGGGGCTTCATCCCAGAGATCAGACCCTGAGATCAGGGCCTGGAACAAAGGCAGGCGCTTAACTGACTGACCCACCCAGGTGCCAACCGCCCTGCCCCACACCGAAAATAATGGTTTTTAATAGTCCTACCCAAAATCTGGCACCTTGTGGTGACAAAGTGTAAATAAATTAGTATACAAACTAATGACATGGAAACTTTACATACAGCCAAAATTCTTACCAATACGTCTCTGAAAGACAATAAGGCAAACTAAAGCAAGGCTCCCAAGAAGCACCAAAAAAATAACTCACTGATGTACAACAGCTTCAAGCTGTACTACAAGTCTTGAAGGGTTCTGAGAATGTCCCAGCTACCTAGCTGAGACCTGGACTGGCTAACCAAATGTCTCACTGTATTTCTGGAAGCCTTTCAGCAACCAAAACCTATGAAACACCAGGGGGGTAAAAAAAGTAGAGTGTGACATCTTAGAGTAGATCCAATACAGCACTACCCCAGAAACTAAAGCTGAAAGGCTACTCTCAAACTAGCAGCCCAAGGTTGCCGGTGTGACCAAATCCAAGCCTTTTGCAGTCATGTTGTTCCCGGCATCCATCGCTTCTCTTCTGCTTCCATAAAACATCATACTGCCTACCATCTCCAGTCACCCTCATCAAACCATCAGGGTCCACTGTACCCAATTTAGTTTCTGAGTTTCTTTTTCAAGCTGTTCTATTTGTAAGGTTTGTATTTCACGACTTTTTCTTTCCTAGAGGTCTTCCAAATAACAAAAAGAAACTCTACCTATTCTTTTTAAAGACAGTATAAAATTCATTTTACCTTGCAATTACCAGATGAGTCCAGTGGACAGTCTATAAATCTAAGATACATTATGGGATCTTGGTGACCTTATTTTTCCTGTGTCTTGAAACACCTTCCTATTTGCAAGACACCCTTACAAATTACCCTAAGATTATTTCATTATACTGGACAATTATTCCCAACTTTGCTTTAAAAGAAAAAAAAAAAAAAAGAATAAAATAAGCAAACAGAAGAACGGTGGGAAAACCTAAAGAAAGATGATTTAATAATGAAATACACTGTTACAATTGTATCATCCTTCAGTTTTCTCATTGTACTGCCCAAAGCATGACACGATCTTTCAAGAAAGTTCTAGATTAAACATACTAACTTGGTCATAGTTTGCATGGAGCACAGCTGAGACTTCAGAAATTGTTACTGTCTGTCCACAATGATAAAGAGAATAAAAATGACAAAGACATGTCACAATTAGAAAAATCAGAAGATGAGCGCAGAGATGGATGACCGCACTCCACATTCTAATGACAATGATGAAATTAACCATGCAAACAAAATCTCGGATTCAGTCTTCAAATGAAGGAGTGTAGATGGATTTTTCTCAAATTCAATAACAATATATTTCTAAGTACAAAAAGTATGGCATTCTCACCCATTAAATCATTCAACAGGAAGGGCTATGTCATATTTTGCAACAAGAATGTGGACCAGAGCACTGTGCTAAAAGGGCTTGTAATAGTGTTCATTCATTTATTGTGAGGTTTATGTGTCAAAATTTACTCCATATGGTTAGTAGATTGCAAGTTGACACGCTGAAGACAGAGGACTTAAAGGACATACATGATATGGAAATGAAAACTATTCATGAGACTGACCACACTAATTGACATTTACACACCTAGGAATAAAAATGCTTTGCAATTATAGAGCAAAGCCAATGGTCTTCTCTTCCATGAAACTATGAGTTGTCCAAGATTTCAAAAAAATTCCTCAAGCATGGTATTTGATGATATAAGTGCAAGAAGAACAAGAAGTAGGGGCACCTGGGTGGGTCTGTTGGTTAAGAGTCCAACTCTTCATTTAAGCTCAGGTCATGATCTCAGGCTCATGAGATAGAGCCCTACACTGGGCTCCACACTAGGCATGCAGCCTGCTTAGGAGTTTTGCCTCCTCTTCCTCTTCCCTTTCCCCAACCCCTCGCACACATGCTCTGTCTCTCTCTCTCTCAGAAATAATAAAAAATAAATAAATATTTTTTAAAAATAAAATATGATAAATAAAATAAAATAGAAGTAATGATAAGCGATTAGAGATATATTTGAAATCTGGAATCAGTATTTACAAGATGGATATTTCCATAACGGTTGAGGAGCAGTTGTATCCAGAGAATGTTACCCATTTTGATTATACAAACCTTGGTTTTGGATTCGCTATGCTTAAATTCTCAGCTAAGTCCTAATAAAGCCATTTCTCATTATCCCTTCATTGTTCTATAAATTATTTGTAAATTGACTTTAAAATAGAAAACAATTTTTATGGAGACATTAAACCCAGACAGTAAATGGGAATGGACTGTTTTTCCAGGAACATGGAAAATAAAGCAGCTCTAAGACATTTCTGTGAAAGTTTAAAAGATGATTTTTAGAAAGATGGAATATATACTTTTGAATCCTAGCATGATTAAACAAAAGTTTGTTTAATATGATGGTTACTTATCTTCCTTCCCCACAGTAATCACAGCTAATTTTTCTATTATTTTCAAAACCAAAATTCATATTTTTCAACTTGTCAATAATTTTTACCTCTAACATGATAGGCTTCAAAACTCTGTAAAACAGCCTGGCAGAAACCAGGAATTACATGATATCTCCATTAGCCCTTCCTATATCTAAACTTCTGATGCCATAATACTGAAAATTTTAGTTAAGATTTGTATCCAACAAGCCACTGAAATTCAAATGTATTTTTAATCTACAACTTCAAATCACATAACTACCTTATGTTTCTTTAAACTAATCATCTCTGAAACTGTGTACAGAATGCTAAGTGAATGACAAGTTCTTAAGAGTTTTCTACACATTGGAGTTATTCTTTTGAGACTCAATCTTTATCATTATCCTTATTATTATTAGCAATCATTTTATACATATTAAACTTCCAGAAGGTTATCTCCCATTCAGCCATGATGATCCATGAGGGTAGCAGATCTCACTAACAGATCGCTATCTCCACCATAACCTCTTCCAAGAGAATAGCATATAACCCTTGTCTTGACCTCTATAAAGTAACTTTATTGTAATTCTGATACCTAAAGGCTTACTAAGACATAAACTCTTTGCTTTTATCCTAATTAGAACACAGCTTCTGAGATTTTAAGTCCTTCTATTTGCTTTCTATAGTTTTTTTAATCTCCTTTCTCATTGTTAGGTAATCATCTAATTTTCCTCCCCACCCACATACTTACTTGCTCAATACCGTCACTGCAGACGCCTATAGCAGCCTCTTTTCCAACTGCATATTTCTAATACAACCACATAACCAAGCTTAGCAGAATCACAGTCAAAGATAATGAAATCTAAGTAGGTAAGGTTTAATGTCATCAATTTGGGATATTCAAAGAAATTTCCTGCCTAGTTTCACATTTTTGCCTATACTCCAGACAGGTGAGGTGATTACAGAGCCTTTTGTTGTGCGGTTGCTGTTGCTTACAGAGTAATGTAATTATTAAACTCGTATCTGAGTTATAAAATAGCCTTCTCCGTCTCTAGCCAATGATATCATTGTTGAGTTGTTTTCAATAGAGGCTCAAGCTGTACTTCCTGCCTTACAGGTCATGTCTGGTTCCGTTTTTGGATCTTCTCCATTGTATTCAATCTCTTTGGTTCTCAAGGTGCCTACCCACTGATTCAGGGCTTGAGAAATGGGGGGAGAATGTTGTTTCTGTAATCTTGGGTTTTGCTTTTCTTTAATCATAGCAGATGAAACTTTTCACCCAGGCTGCGGCTTCTCTGACAGCTACACTGTAGTTCTCAAACTTGTAGACTTCACTGCAGTTTTTTTCCTAAAACTGATATCAAACAAATTTACAAAACAGGGCTTCACAGCAGCACCCCTTGTCCCAGAGACAGAGGTACCAGTGGGTTCTCATCTCCTTCCCAGGAGCCCTAAGATGACTTAAAGCCACTCATCAATTCTCTTTTCCACATTCTATGTGGTTAACTACTAGCAGCCAAATACTGCCACCTTCTAGCATCTTTCATTCCAAGCCACTTTGAGGATAAAGAGGGCCAGATTTAATGGGCCACTCCCTGAACTGATTAAGTCTTTGCTCTTGTCCTCTATTGAAACAGATGTGGGAAGGGGGTGTGGGCACAATTTCTCTAACACAAAAACAATATATTCTATCTCCTCTCCCATACCCCCAAAACATGTTACCACCAGATTCAAACAAATGTTACCTACTTACCTACTTAAAAATGCAATTAAATGTATTTTCGGAGAGAGTTTGGTCCCCAGATTCTAAAATTCTGTGGCAGTGGCAATTCCCATGAGTCATTCTGTAGGACTCCATGCCTGTGCCACAGGTGAGTCATGCTCCAAACCATGAAATCACTCCATCTAAAACTCTCAAAAACTAAATTGGGATTTGCATGTATGGGCTGTATCATTTCATTAATGGAGGAAAGGATCAAATCCAACAGAAAACTGCAAATGATTTTCTTTCTAGTCTATTCTCCCAAATTCTAGGACTTTCTCAAGTGGGGGTAGGAATCGTGGTTTTGCTCTGACAGTCTAATGCAAGCACATTTCCCACTGCTCATTAACTAAGAAAAGGCCAAATAACACTGTGATATTTTTTGAAAAGCTGTAGCAATCTTTGCTTTAAGTGGTGTCCTTTGAAATTATTTAACTTTCCCCTTTCCTGTTGGAAAATTAATTCCCTTGATCTGGTATTTCATTATTGTCAGATTCTATGATACCATAATACTGTAACCAAGAGCCAGATATCCAGATAATATTCAAAGTGAGATCTTTTTCATTTGTTATTTCCACTCGCCTCCCACCACCACAACTACTTCCCATAATCCAGGCACTTGGCAGGGGCAGCTGGCAATAGGATCTAATCTGTGGATGGCAGTTAATTATAAAAGTAACAGGTCCCAGCTTGTTTCTACTTTCCCCTCTAAAGAATATTTATAAATATCTATACATTTTAGACAGCTTATTTTTCAAAAACTTCATTCTGTATCTTTTATCCTCATAAAACAACTCTCAGAGTTAGTAATCAGGGACTCGATTTTAGAGATGGAGGCTTTCCCCGCCTTCCCAAGTTGAGAACCAGTGAGAAACAGAGGGAAGTCAGACAGATAGAGATAAAAAAATATATATACATATCAGCTCTATTACTAATAAAGCCTAGGTTGGAAAAGGTAGCTTAGGTCATTTAGTCAAGTGGTCTTGCTAATAATTCAGCCCAGAATTAAGCCAATTTACCTACCCAGTCACTGGTGGAGCTCTACAGCCATAAGGCTTCCTTCCCTGTCAAGCAGCATCAACAGGCAGGGCAGAATACAAGCTCTCTGCAGGAAATGATGAGCTGAACTAAAAAAGGAACTTTCAGTTCCTTTTTCCAAACTCCCGAAAGAGTAAGAAAAGAGTAGGTGAGGGTTCCCAGAGAGGCCAGGAATAAAATATTATCCCAATGAATGCCCATCCCATACAACCAACCATAAAACTAGAAGGAAGTTCTTGCCCAACATGTAGCACCAAGAGAGCTCGAGTTGCTCCAGAATCCAGAATGACATTCCCAAGTTCCTACACATTGTTCTCTCTCACTCAAACACTCTTCCTCTCCCCCTATCTACAACCTATTCATCTTGCATTATTAATATTATCTTCAATCTTCTTTTTTGTAAGAACTTTTATAAGTTGCTTATCCATTTTGAGAGCATTTGCTTATTAAAAATGGAGTAATACACTCTATACTCCCACTTAAAGAGGCAAATATAAACTGTAATCAACTGCAATATGCTGATATGAAACAAACAATGGAGGGCTCTGCTAACGCACCTCACATCCTTCCCTTGGGATGTTTCAAGATATATGACCACATAAATGACTTACAGATCCAATGAAGATACAAATGTCGATGAACCCATCAAATGATACCAAAGCTCAATTTAAGCATAAATACAAGTTTTCATATTTCCTTCCTGCATCCAAATGTATCTACTTGTATACTCCCTATGATGAAAGCAGCCCTCTTCGGGGACCACCACCTAAGCAATGGGGCGGGACATCAGAGCTGAGCTTTAAGGAAGCTACTCTAGCAGCAACGTGAAGAGGGAGAAGTTAAAAGACTTGAGACCTAAAATGGAACTGTGGCAATGAACGTGACTAGGCTACGCAAGAAATGACAGAGATGCAATCAACAGGAACTGGAAAAAAAAGGCTAGATCTGGGGATAGTATGGAGAAAGGAAATGAAGGAGAAGACAGAATTTTGGATGATTTCAAAGTAACCATCCTGAATGAGTGTGAGAATGGAATAGCATTAATCAAAATGCACAAACGGTAACTGGAGGGAAGGACACATAGATGGAGAGATCCTTGAGAAATATTTACATTTAAAGGACAAGTGAAATAAATTAATGAAGGAGCTGAAAATAGTCAATGACATTGGGAAAGAACAAGGACAGTCAAGTGTCACAGCAGCCACGGGAAGGGAAAAGCTGTTTTAAAAGGATGAGATGATCTAAAAGGATGAGATGATCTTCTGTGTCAAACAGCAAGTAAAAGCCAGTAAGTAAAAGAGACAAGGGACAAAGACATTCGTGGAGGTCCAAATAACTAACAATAACGAAAGCTAATGTCTACTGCCTACCCTGTATCAAGCGTATTGTTCCAGGAGACTTAGAAGTACTAATTCATTTAATCCTCCCCAGAACCCTGAGTCGTTAAGTATTACTGCCGTCTGTAATTTGGTGATCCTCAAGAAAATTACTTCCATAACAAGGCAGAGGCAGGACCCAGCCTGGGTGGGGCTGAGAACACAAAAGAGTTGAGAGGAAGAAAGAGTTAAAAGGATCTGCTTTTTGAAAATGAACCAACAAGAACAACAACAGAAGCAGGGAAAGAGGACAGAAAGAACAGCAGCTGAGGGTGAAAGTGATTCTGTTTTGTTTTGAGGCTATTTGAATGTTAAGTGTTTATCAGCTGAAGGACAGAATCTGGGTCTATTCAACAGGAAAAGCATCTTAGTGCCACTAGGAAAAGTGACACTTGGGGGGGGGGGGGTTGCTATCTAGAGTCTGGGGAGCAGGTAGGGAAGGACACACAGAAGAGAAAAGCACACCACCACCAGACAACAAGGTCCCAGCGCCACAGCCTGGGTGACCGCAGACTGAGAAGAGTAAGACGGGAGAGGGACCAGACAGAAACACAGTGGTGTGGCAGCCTCTCCCGTCCTTCCACTGCAGAGCTCAGCTGTGGGGGCTCGCGCTGGTTCCGTACAGACAGCAAGGGGTGCCCAGGACTCCTGGTGGGGAGATGTGTGTACCTAACCAAAGGGCAGAAGCGGCAGCTGAGGGTAGCGGATGTCCTGTGCCCCACTTACATTCTGCATGGAAAGCACTTGTGATCTTCCTCCTGAATTCCGAAGGAGGTCAGAGAGCACAGTTCAGGCCCTTACACTGTCGTTTCAGAAGCGCACCGAGCTGCAGAGAGGGACGAATGCTCAGAGCAGCTGAGGCTGGCAGACAAGTCGCTGCAACTGCTTTGGTGCAGCTCCTCGTCTGCACAGGGTGGCGCTGCCCCAGGCAGTGCGCGGGCACAGGCGGATCCCGGAGGCAGAACCAACGGCTAGAGAACAGAAAAGGAGTAACGAGTAGATACTGGGAAAATTTTTGGATGGAAGCGTTAATTGGCTAGGTGAAACCTTGGGCTGGTAGGTTTTGTGGATTTAGCTGCAAAGTGGTATTAAAGGGTGTTAAAAAGTAACAGCTGTGTTTTAGATCATCTTATTTTACAATTTATATTTCCTGAGTAAAAACACCAAGAACTCTTTCCCACAGACACCTCTACCACAATCGTTATGGCAAAGTAAGAAACAGTATTTTAAAACCAATTATAAATAGGCAACAAAGACACTTCCTTTGAGCAATGCATGTTCTACTTGGATCAATTATAAAACCCAGTCACAAAACTGAAGACCTGCTCTAATGTTTAATATTTAATTTCAAAGTATAAATCTGCATGAAAATCATGTAACATCAAGAGAACAGAAATGATTTCTAGAAAAACTTTTATTTTTTTAAAGTTAGTGAAGAATTACAGAAAGAATGAAAACTGAACGGAGCAGACCCAAGACACAGACTTGGATCAGACTGAGCTGATCATTCCTTGAAGATCCTGAACATCCAATCTGTCTCTTGAACTGTCAATGAGCGAGCTGGACTAGATTCAAAGCCACAGGTTTGCAAGCACAGATAATCAACCTTGCAGAACAAAACAGGTGTCTACTTAGCCAGACAGGCAAATTCTCAAACCAACTTTAATTTATAAATTAAAAATCAATATTAATTGCTATGAAAAATAATAAATGCTATTAGTTAAGTAATCACATACTGAATAAAAACTATCAGATCTTTATTAGGTCTTAGGTCATTTGATTATAAATGAGAATGGAGCCCAGGACACTCTTCTGTTTTCTAAATCTTTAAAAAATGCTTACAGAAATAAATGTTCAGTATACCTATTTAAATTCGCAGAACGCCTATATTTTTTATATGTTGTTGATGGCCTCATATTCTCAATTCTCATATTCTTCTAGCACCTTGCTCTGAAAATTGTACTATTTAACAAACACCATACTTCTTAGAATATTTTTTTAAATGCTGCATTGCTTTTTAAGTTTTAACTTAAAATCTGTACATTTACAGTCCTGTTATCATTAAAAATGCCAGAGGGTCACCCATTCCAAGGGATGTCAGTGTGCAAATTCCATCAATTTTGGCAAAGCCACTACGAATAACAAAAAGGCCCCCAACTTTGTTTTCTATTCACCCTTCTTTCCCCATAATTCTGGATTCCTGCAGAATTAAATGCTGTTACCTAGTTTCCAACATAAAAAATTAAAGCAATACAAAAGGCAGTGTTGGAGGAGAGTGGAATTGGAGAAGAGGGTAAGAGAACATTACACTGAGGACCACAACCACTCCATGGGGTGGAGATTATACCCATTACTCACACCACGAATCTGAAGCTGGGGGGCGGGGGGTGATGTAAAGCTTGTCCACATATGCCCAGCTGAGTAAATGGCAAAATCATACATTTTTCTTCACCAGGTCACAAAGCCGCAGGAAGCATAGACTCAGCAGCAATAAAGGCAGAAAATCTGATGCCATAAAAATGGGGAAGCACCTGTAGCAAGAAACCTAGAGCATGACTGCAGGTTGAAAGTGCCTCTGGGGCCAGGCAAATAATGTAAAATGTAGGGAATTCAGTGTAACTGGGGAACAGCTGTACATCGTCTGAAGAAGGCAGCGACGCCTCACTTCAAGCAGGATTGTGGGCCTGCTGTTGCCAGACTCTGCTTCCTTTCGAGAGACACTAGAAATAATCTCATTTTTAAAATTAAACACTGCGCTTCTTCAACAACATAAATCTGTGGACCACAAGCATCCAGCCCTTGGAAATGCCAGACTGCAACCATCTGGAAGTGCTACTATCATTTCGAACAAAGGCAAGGACAGAAAGCAAGGGCAAAGAGGTACCGGTCTGACAAAAGCTGGAAGACTGTAAAGCCAGATGAATCACTGTGTCTGTCTAATCAAAGCTGAACTCAGTTATTAACAATATGTTTTAGTCTCAATTTTTTTGGTGTTCAATTTCCCAAAGTCAAAGAAAGAAAGAGAGCTAAAGAGAAAGCGGGAGAGAAGACAAACTCTATAGTGATGATTTTCATGTCCAGGCAAAAGCTACTCTTCGGTGTGTCAGTCAAGCCACTAGTGACAGAAACTCTAGTATCACCAATGCTGAACCAGCTGAGATTAATTGGGTAGTAGTGGGCAATCCCAGTCTCATCACACTCTCAACAAGTTTCTCATATGTTTCAGAATTACAGTGACAAAGCTGGACACATACATGTTAGTATATATGTAACAGTTCTGAAGCAACATCAAAAACATAAACATAAATAAAAAGCTGAGATTTCCAACACAGGAAAAATTTTCGTTATTAGATTTAAATATCTGAGAAGCTAGAATGAGGACAACCTAAAATTCTAATTACCAGGCATCAGAAAGGTGGAGAAATTTTTGAACAATTAAAACTGATGGATTTCCCCAATTATTTCACTATTTTGAAGTCTGTTCACTTTGAATACATGTACCTGAAGTGGTTTACTTTTTAAAACCAAAAGGGGAAAATCACTATTTCAACCCATTCTTTTGTAGACTCCATAAAAGAAAAACAGTTGTGGTGGGGGTGGGGGCGGGGGGATATACATAGTTTAAGACATAAAAGATCCAAGTAACCAATGAGTACAAGTGGGGTTCCATACATAAGGGTGGAAAAGAGTGATCTCCAAAACCAGTATATACCTACATTTGTGGGTTTTCCAACAAAGTGTAGAATTAGTCCTTTTTAATTAGTCCCTCATCTTAGCCAACAAAACATAGCCAAGGGAAAGTAGGAATATCCGTATGTCACATTTCAAGTAAGATCTTGAAATTAAAACAGAAATATTTCATATGTCCACCAAGAGATTTTTGGCAAATATTGTTTAAGCCAAAGCCACAAATGAGAACATAGCCATTATAGCTAACTCTTCTATCTCCACACATTCTCAATCTGTTGCATTTTCAAAGAAACACATTTGTGAATAAATTCAAAACATTTTAGCTGTAAACACAAGAGAATCTCAGAGTAGAAAATGGCCAAGGAGTGAAAAGTGATTTTGTTTTACAGGTGAATGGCAACTGTTTTGAGGTTTCAAAGAAAACATTTTCCAAACCTTTTATCTGAAATCTCAAAACAATTCTTTTCACCTCTTTTTCTACAGCAATCTTCCTATGAATGACATGACCACATGATGAACTCTGCACCGGCACAAGCACTCAGTGCCATCATATGGACCCCACCACGTCTACTGACTCACTTTGTCATTATATTTCTGATTGGAAAAAAAGCAGCAGCAGTAAGCAATCTTAAGGACTGTTCACTCTGTCCTGTACGCTTCCCACAAAGCAGACACAAATTCAACCAACAAACGTTCCCATACAAATCCTATTTTGACTCACAGGCATCACCACTAGTTCTATAAACATTTATGTACCAGACAACAAATTTTCCTTTTTTTCTTGATTTAGAAGGATCTGAATTCAACAAGAGCCTTCACTTTGCACAGGGATTTAACCTTACAACCCTCCCATCACCGAAATCACCATGTGAAAAGAAGCTCATTTGCATTTGGTTTTCATGTGAAAATAATGTTTCATTATTCTTAAAACTGGAAAATTTTCAGAGATGGAGAGAAGAATTTTTTTTTCTTTGAACTCCAAGGCAATAGTTCATTCTAGCGGCAAGGGTTTTCCACATGCAGAAATCCAAGTATGGTCATTAACTGAAATTTTCTTTTGTGCAGTGGATCTGCTGAGCAAAGTAATAAACTTAACAAGATATTTCATATCTGCTTTAGACCAATTCGTTAAATAATACCTAGAAAGTTAAGATGCCAGAGGCTCTTTACTTCAGCAAAAAGAAACTCAATTTTTTTCCTTTGGTCAGTAATTATGGGTTTCTGTAACTACCCAAAAATGCAATGAGGAATAAAGATTTTGCTTTAAAGAAAAAAGAAGTCAAATAGTCACTAGCCTAAAAGGATAAAAATGTAAAATGTATAGTTCTAACCTTCCCCTCATTTCTTTAAACAAGAAATTAACTACATCAAAGAAAAGCAAAACACTAAAGGGAAAGACCAAGGAGAAACTCGTGTCATAACAGTACAGTTGGGCACAAATGTTGCCCTCTTACTGGCTGCATATGTTTGTCAAGTTCCTTAGCTTCTCTGTGCCCATTTCCTCATCTTTGAAATGTCTTTTTCGTGGCCATGAATGAGGGATTCCATTTTGTCTTTTTTCTTTTTCTAAAGCTATGTCATTAAATTTTTGGATGCCAAGGGTATGATCTACTCTGCTAAACATACCCTAAAAGATTAAAAAAAAAAAAGAGTCACCACTTATAATCAAGTAATTTTACCATCCAGAATGTAATAAATTTTCTTTGTACGATATTTTTCAAATACGTGGAGAAAAAAAAAGGTGATTTACCTATGCAGAAACCAGCGCAATGGGTAGAAACGTGAGCTGCCCCCACCATTCCGTGATCCATAAGCTGGAACTTTCCACAGATGAAAATTAGTTGAACGTTTCTTTCAAACCCTAAACACACGAATGAAAAAAGATCCTGCTCATAAAACAAATACCTTCAGGGTCCAGAGCCAAATGGGCAAGATGAAAAGGTTTTTGCAGGAAATACTCAGAGGTGATCTGTTCGCACAGGTCTGTAAGCAGGTGAAAGAGCAGCCCGGAAGGAGGCTCCAAAGCTACAGTGCAGAGCTGGGGGAAAAAAATCACTGGGCAGCACAGGACAGCACCCAGGCAGTCAAGCATTCTCTGCCAGCACAGGAACCGCAGGGCCGCCCTACCAAAGAATTAGAAAGAAAAACAGCAAACATAAGGCTATAAAGAGAGAGAGCACACCTCTACCAGCCCATTGCAAGTTTTAGGGAACAGCACCCTGTCCGAGTACCTCGGATGCCAGACAGAAGAGTGAGGCTCAACTCTGCGGGAAGAGAAAAGAAACGAAGGTTTCTGAAGTTAAGTGGGATCACCCCATACACGTTGGACCTCAGCATCGGGGGTGTGGCCTGCACTCAAGAGATAAGAAACTGGAACACTACTTCTTCAAAGCTTCAAAGAAACACCAAGCCTTACTGGAAACACAGCAGAACAAATCACGACAACATTACTAATGCATCTTTAATAGAGAGCAAGAAATGGAATAAAAACTAATTATACTCACACTTGAGTTTTATCTCATCCAAGCTAAAAACCGAACCGTTGGAGAGCTAAGAGAAGCCCTGGTGGGTTTCGGGTTTGCTCCACGTAGGTTTCCTTTTGTTCAGGCAGGAGTTCCGAAACCTGAGACAGGTGATGCACTCGAGGCCCTGCTGTCCCTGTAATGCATTATGACACCCACTGTGGTGTCACGCGTCCAGTGTTGACTTTTGTCAAAACAATCTTACATTGCATTGCTGAACTCTCTGAGGAAGAGGTTTTAAAGTTAAGGTTACCCCTTGTCCGCTCCAATCTCCCATTTAGGTGCCATCTTTCACCCATAAGAAATGAGCATCTCTCAGCACCTCGAGGGACAAAAGCCTCAACCCTATGCAAAGAATGGGGCATATGCCGTGGCAGTTCATTCCACATTTCCCTTCTTGACCGAACCCCACCTTGACTTAAGTGCCCACCTCTCCTGCCAACAGCCACGTGCTGCAGGAGAAAGGTGACCTAGCCCTACCTAGCTCCAACAAGTGGATTGTGATTTCTAAACCACTCACAGTACCTGGCTTAGAATAGAAGTGTGCCAAGTCTTCCCAACGCAACGAGAAATCCAGCCAGGAGCTTCTGGGAAAGATTTCTTAAGAAAAAGTATCAGTTTCTTCCTGTGCCCTCTTCTTCTACAGACTATCATATCTGGAAGTCCTATCTGGAACTTCTGAAGTAGCTTCTGACCAAGAAGAAAGCCTTCCTGAGAGCAAAGCCCCAAGTTAGAGATGGCAGAGGTGAGAGACAGATAGGACTCAGCTCCTTGATGACAGCCCTGAGCTCCTGATCACACCACCTGTTGTCTGAACCCCACGAACTTCTGGATTCTTAGTGCCGTGAAATACTAAATTCCTTCATGATTGAAGTATGCTTGATTCAGGCTGTCTACTGCTTGCAGCAAAAAGGCATTCATGGTGTGGACCTCCTCATCTGGTCACAGAGTAGGATTAACTTTTTGGCTTCCTTGGGATCAGGTGGGCCATGTAAAGTGAACCCTAGAACTCTCTTCTCCCTTCTGCATGGCAACTAGTTCTAGACCATGCTTGTTCCATTAGCCTGGATTCCTGAGTAATAACGCTATGCAGATCCGCCCCCCTTCAACCTACTGCTAATGCACAACAAATATTGTAACACGAACAGGAATTAAACCTTTACAATTTTAAGCCACTAAATCACTTGGCAGTTATTTGTTAGCCTAATGTAAGCTAGTCTAATACATTTTATGTTAAAAAAAAATAAAAACGGGGGCGGCTGGGTGGCTCCATCAATTAAGCATCTGACTCTCGATTTCAGCTCAGGTCATGCTCTCAGGGTTGTGAAACTGAGCCCTGCATCAGGGTCCACGCTGGGTGTGGCACCTGCTTAAGATTCTTTCTTCCTCTCTTTCTGACCCTCCTCTGTCATGGGTGTGTATTCACTCTTTCTCCAAAAAAAAAGAGAGAGACAGAGACAGAAAAGAAAGAAAGGAGAAAAGAAAAATAGAAACACTAATCAGAGTTCCCAGTTATCACAAATAGAAGAGGAAAAAATATACTCATAAATCACGTTTCCATTTTCCCTACCCAGATGTAAAGAAACAGCAAAAAGAGTTCACTCAGAGAAAATAGGAAGAGAGAATTTCAGAGGAAAAAAAAAGAGAATACCTTTTAAGACAACCACAGCAGTAAATGCCCAGTTTGGACAAACAAAAGCAGTTACAAAGTATCTTACCAGCACATGATAAAGCACTGTTCTGTGTAAACTTTTCAGGCTTCCTTCCCTCCATTGGGGGGGGGTGGTCATTAAAGGGAAGGGAGTGATCTAGAGAAGACTGATACTGCTAAGAACCCAAAGAAAGGAAAAGAATGAGCCAACGAGCTAACAAAGCATAGCAGTATCAGATTCTGGACATTCTGGCCAGTGACAATAGTTTTCAACTTATCTATAGCTACACAGAATTAAAGGATTTATAATGATCATCTATCCAGAAGACAACAAAGGAAGGAATATAAAACATCTAAACCTTAACAGCCTTCAAAAAACTACTGGTTCATTTCACTAGATCAGTTATTTCAAAATGCTATTTCGAACTCAAAAACAAAACTTTGTCCATTATTAATTTCAAGAAATCTATCTTGTCCTAGTGTCACATACTTGGGACAGTTTGATGCTTTCTGCAACACATTATAAAAATTAAAATCTCAAGTTGTGTTTTTTTTTCCTCTCTTACATGTGGAATCTGGTGTACCATGCATATCATTAAGTTACCCTCATAGCAAATCAGAAGAGACACAGCTTCCATCGCCCTCTGGTACAGCAGGGAAGCAGGCCTGTCTTTGACATGTCAGAGTGGCCCACGTCTTTGATACTGGGGATCCAAGGTAGTTGACTCTACCACACTTCCCCCAAGCGCTCTGCCCTTTCTCGGTGTAACCACAAAGCATGTAGTCTACTCTCTGCACATCAAGCCTTCTCTGACAGCCAAACACGTTTTAGTCCACAGACACGTGGTAGAGAAAGGGTTCAGGAAACGTGTAGAGCCAGCAGCCTGCACACTTCCAGGAGGAGCCAAGCTTACAGACAGACCCCTGCACACATTCTGTACACACCGGGACATGGCCTACCACACCAGGGGTGATCCCCAACAAGCCCCTGGCCCCAAGCACAGTCGGACAGAGTGACAAGACAGGTGACGGGGAACGGCTGCTGCACAAGCATCAAAGGAATTCCCCAGAACAGGAAGCGCTGAGCGAGCGGCTCGGCCCAAGTGAGAGGCCAGTAGCGAAGACGGAGCACGATGGGCATGGTGCCTCTGAGAGGGTTAGATGGGAAAGCCACTCCGGACAGCTGCACCAGTGAGGACAGCAGGGGCGGAGCCCACAGGCTGACCGACTGGTTACTGGTTACGGACTGTGACAGAAAGCATTTGTCACACAGCCCTCACTGGGAATCAAGCATAGGGGACAGCTCTAGGAAATTAACCCCACTCCAGAAGAGCTGGCTTCAAGAAAAAACAAAAGCCTCAATCCCACAGGACTAAAAATCACGGTGGTATCTTTTTCTTCAGCCCGTGATAAATTTTACAAAAGCAGTCAATTTCTCTAAGCAAAGTTGCAAAGGAAAAAAATGCCCAACTTTTAAAATCATTAGCTTTATAAAACCCACCCCTTTACGAATCTAATTGTTTCAGTCACACAATGTCATATCCCCAGTAAGGCAAAGTTCATCCAGGGAGTTGGTAATGAGGGCATGGTTTGTCCTGTTTCAATGTTTATGCTGCAATCAGTAATGAACTTTGAAAAAGCCCCAAGCCCTTAGCAGGGCACCTGAAAACAGCGACACACATTTCCTGACACTGAACTGATCACATTCTCATTGGCAGCAAAAAGATTCAGACATCCATCAAGGAACACACGACCAGATGCCAACAATGCAGCCAAGTGTCCATGCAGCCTACAGAAGGACTCTGTATGGATTCAGTAAATATAGTTATTATAATTACTATTATTAAAACAAGCCCCCAGTGATTTTCCTCTAATCAAACTCTCCATATATACCATATTATAAAAGTCTTCTTATGTGAATTAGACTCACTTGATTAATATTTGAAAAGGGGACTATTAAAATGATAAAACATTTAGAATGAAAACATAAATACCTTAAACAATTACATTTTAACATAAAACATAAGTGTGTACTCATTCATCAATCTTCTGATGTACAGCCAAGTACAAACTCATGGTCCTTACATAAACCACACTTACAATGTATTCTCTAAAACATTCAGTTTGGGTTTCTTTAAAGTGGGAGCCACTGATTTGTTGAACAAATGCTGAGAGCCCACTACAAGACCAGCACTGTTCTGGAAATTACTAAGACTTTTACTCTGAGACAGAAGCCTCTGGAGGGTTTTGAGAAGAGTGACACGATCTGACTTAAATTTTATCAGGACTGTTCTGGCCAGGAAATTGCAAGGAGGAAGAGAGGTCATTAAGAGGCGCATCATAAATCCCAGACAGACGACCAGGCTTCGGCTAAGGAGTTAGCAGCGGACGTTAAGTCAAATCCTGGACATATTGTGAAAATGGAGCCAATATAATATTCAACTCAACTGGTAGAGAAGAACCGAACAGGCAAACCAGAAAACTGCCCCCCAGCCTCGAACACTTCTGAAGAACAGCCAATGTGATAAGCAGTAGACAGTGACGTCAATTAAGAGCTTCTACCATAAAACAAAGCTTGCTTCATCTGAGAATAAATTTGCTGAGTGATTCCTCCTTAATTCCAACTCCAACTCCAGCCTCGTCTCTGCCCCATGCCCTCCAATACAATCTCCATCTTCATTCCTGGTGCACAAAACTAACAGCTTTCCCCAAATTCTGCGTACTCTTTCAGGGCTTTGAGGCCTTTGCAAGTGTCCCCCTCCTCCAAAAATGCCTCCAGCATCCCTACTTTCTTCATTTGGCAAACTCTTCTAGACACACATGAAACAGAATTTCACATCCCGTCCTAGAAGGAATATACATGAATGTGAAACAAAGAAAAATGGATTCTAACTCTGAAGGCTGTTTCAATTTAATATAGGCACCTCGCTGACAGATGGGGGTACACTTGTGAGACAGCGTTACGTATAAATCTGTTGGGCCACTGTCGTACACCCAGCGTTCCTAGAACACTGTGTGTCACCGATGCCGCAACAGGAAAAAAGCTATTTAAAAAAAGTAAGTACCTCACATGGCACAATTTTTTCAATTACTGCTTCCTATTTTTGTTTTGTTTGTTTTTAAAGATTTTATCTATTCATTTGACAGAGATCACAAGCAGGCAGAGAGGTGGGGGGGGGCAGGCTCCCCGCTGAGCAGGGAGCCTGATGAGAGGCTGGATCCCACAAGACCCTGAGATCATGACCTAAGACTAAGGCAGAAGCTTTAAACCACTGGGCCACCCAGGCAATCTTGTTTGTTTTTTTACATCTTGGGAATCTTAGTGCTCTCTCCATAAAAGCCTCTTCCTTTAAAGTTCTTGACATGCAGGCATATTCTATGGAATTAAATCCAAGTTCTTCATTTTCTCTACTTGGGCATTTTCTAGATCTGGGCTTTTGAACTTCAGCACTTTTGACATTTAGAAACAGATAATTCCTGTTTGTTGGGGGTTGTCCTGTGCATTTTAAGAATGTTTAGCAGCATCTCTGGATTCTACTCACTAGATGCCAGTATTTTAAACCTCTTCCCGCCCCCAAGCAGTGGCAACCAATTTTTCTCCAGAGACTGCCAGGGACAAACTAGACTGTTTGAGAACCAATGTTCCACACAATTATTCCTGAAAGTGACAAATTATTCCCATTTTACATTTGAAATTTAAGAATTTAGGGACGCCTGGGTGGCTCAGTTGGTTAAATGTCTGCCTTTGGCTCAGGTCATGATCCCGGGGTCCTAGGATCGAGTCCCTCATTGGGCTCCTTGCTCGGTGGGGAGCCTGCTTCTCCCTCTACCTGCTACTCCCCCTGCTTGTGCTCACATGCTCTCTCTCTCTCTCTCTCTCTCTCATTCTCTCTCTGACAAATAAATCTTCAAAAAAAGAGAGAAATTTTAAAATTTAATTCATTGTGATAAAAATTACAACCTCAATGAAATGAAATAAAGAAAAATCCTGGTTGGGGCACACAGGTGGCTCAGTTGGTTGTCTGACTCTTGATTTTGGCTCAGGTCATAATCTCAAGGTCACGAGACCAAGCCTCGTGCTGGGCACCGCACTTAGCAGGGAGTCTGTTCTCCAGATGCCCTCTCTTCATCTCCCTCTCCCCTCCCCCAACTCAGGCTCTAAATTATAAATAAATAAAGTCTTTAAAAAAAAAAAAGGAAAGAAAAAGAAAAATCCTGACATTGATATAAAAACACTCCACTCAAAATGGCATTAAAGCAAAGGGTGAGTGAAAATGAATGTAAGAACAAAATCACCAGGGCAACTGGGTGGTGTAGTTGGTTTTGCCTCAGGTCAGGTCGTGATCTCCGGTCAGGAGATCGAGTTCCACGGAGTGCAGTAGTCTGCTTGGGACTCTCTCTCCTCCCATTGTCCCTCCTGCTCATGTTGGCACTCTCTCCCTCCCTAAAATAACTAAGTAAATCTTTAAAAAAAGAAAGAAAGAAAGAAGAGCTAAATCACCACTCCCACATATGGAGTGCCTACTCTAAGCATTGGGGAACTGGGGATACAACAGTGGATAAAACCGTGTTTGGGTACTTCTATCCCGCGCATCAGACCGGAAAGCCAACATAAAGCATTCGTGGTAGAGTGCCCAGTCGAGATTAGTACCATGAGAACCGTACATTATGAGATTTAAATCTAAGACTTAAACATTGTCATTCCTACAACCACAAAGCCTAGAAGGAAAACATCATGGCCTGAGTAGCTATAAAGGATATACATATCCTGAGATCTGATTTCTCACTATTCGTAACATTTATTAGCAAATATGACGAATGATAAAGAAAAAGGTAATGCAGAAAAGGGGGAGAGTAATTTAAACATTATTTTCCTAAGGCATGGAGACAAGATGCTTGGGAATATTGCCATAAAATACAACCTGTTTCTCTTTCATAAATTATTTTAATACCTATTCACCAGTGTACTAGACTATCTCTGGTGCAACACTTACTTCAAATGTGCCTAAAAACATCTGTTATCGACATTCCATTAGAAGGAAAAGATAATTTCCTAATGATGTACTTGACCATAATAAAATGTTACTACACATTATCATTCCTACCTCACCAAAAACCAAATATGAAAACTTCGCATTACTTCTACAAAAATTAATGAAGGTTCAGTTCTTTGATTCCATCCTACTACTTGGTCTCCTACATATTCAGTCAAGGATTCCACATGTCAGGAATCCTTCCTATGATATTAAATAGCTATTTTTTTCTATGTTTACAATTTTTGGAATGTATTTCGCAGTACAAAACATGGCACAACATGCACCCACATCTTCACTTTCCTTTCCATGCAATCATTCACTCCTGTTCTCCCCTGAAGATCTGACAGAAGTGAGGGGTTGCTGAGGGGTTGATTTTATTTTGTTTAATTGCACGGCCACCTCCGATAAGGATCTACTGAGACAATAAGAGATCAGAAACTTGAAATGATAACCCACACTCAAAAGGCCTGAAAAAGACACTAAATACATAACAAGAACAGAATCTAACCTTGACCACCCCATGAGGACTCCTTTCCACTCACCAAGGCTTCCAGACAAACAAAATTCAACAAGATCAAACTTCCTTGGGCTACAGAACCACTCTTACTCAAGAGAATATCCTGGCAATTCAAACCTGGTCCATTATCTATTTACACTCGAGAGTCTATCTCCACTCATGGTTCCTTTATTTATTTCCCACCACCACCGGCATACCAAAACACAACACAACACACCTCGGGTCATTCCAGTTGCCCTCCTCCCGTGCGTATCTATTTAGAAAATTGGAAACATAAGCAACAATTCAGGATCTATTAGTAAACGGTCACATGTGCGAAACCAGAACTAAAGTAATACTTATTTTTTAAAATTTTACAGGATTAAAAAAAAACATCCCTTTGCCTCTTTCTATTCCTATTTGGATTTTAAGATGTTCCCTTGAACTCCTCCTCTCCTGCGTGTCTGTGTCAGCACCACCCTGACTGTGACTACAACCTTAAGAACTACTCTCTGCCATCCCTCACCCCACCCCCACCACCCGCCAAAAAAAGTCCTTTAAAATACGTTCAAAGGAAGTAAATCCTTTGGAACAGATTGCCGTCTATTCTTCCAATGCCTCCTACCCTCATCTGACCTGAAATGCTTTCTCTGGGTGTTTCAGTACTATTTGTAAATAGATGCCAGAAGCAGACACAACTTTTCCGTGATTTACCAAGAGTTATCAATCCATGGAGTCACTTGAGAATTTCCTTTATAGCTATCTTCTGGAGTTTGCTTTTTGTTTGGGGTTTGGTTTTGTTTTTAAGGAGCAGAGCAGGAAATGGAGGGGGGAAAAAGGATCCACACAGTGCTGAGCCTCCCCCCCCATCTTTCCCCTCCCCCTGCCTTCGTCCACCCTCAGATGAATGTGAGAACTTCCTGCAGTGAGAACTGCATGAATAGGACCTGGCATCTAGACAGGAAAGATAGTACAGGACTATGAATGCTCTGAATAAAGCTTCTATGCAGCCACTAAATTAAAGGAATTCAGGAGCTACACAAAGGGCCTGGCTATTTAATGGATTCAGTCTTTTATTTTACAGTATAATTAGGCAGCATACAAATGAAAGCCTTTCCCAAGGAGCTGGACGGCACTAACAAGGCCAGATGACTGTCCCCGACCGCTCCCCCTTCCTCCCCTTGAGCTGATGTTGTTCTTGCTCTTAGACAAACATTTCAGGAGGAAGTTGGCTAGATATAATAATTTAATCCACCCTTTAAAGAAGTACAAATTCTCCTGTACCTAGAGGTCAAATTCTGAGGTGACTTCAAATTATACTACCTTACAGAGTCTCATACAAATGAATTATTTTTGAGGCAGTGGCCAGACAGGGAAAGAAGACTACCTCCTCCCTTTCACAAAAACCCGCTATGCTTCACATTTATTTCTAAAACAACAATAATAATAAAAATGGTTCCAGACCAATTCTGCCTATTAGGCTCATGAATAACTCGTAGGAAAAACTCATCCCACATCTCAGATGTGCAGCTGTTCTAAGAATCAATCCAAGATTCACTCTGGATCACCTACATCCGAGCTGCCATACTCAAGTCAATCGGCAGTTCACAGTGCAGTTAAAAGAAAACAGCTCTCACGCCGCGCACCTGGGAATCCGGGGTACCTGAGCAGCAGGACATAAAGTGAACAGACACACAGCCCCACAGATGTGTCTCATTTCCACTTTCTACTGTACTTGGGCCCTTTCATTTTATCTTTATTTTCTTCTGCCCAGGCCCTCCACCCAAAACGGTGACCTGAGATCTACAATGCTAAGAAGGAGGGGGATGGGGAGAGCTTTTTTGAGATGCAGCAAAAAGGCATTAATGAACTGCAGAACGAATTCCCAGGAGCTTGTAACCACCTAAGAAATTCATCCTCACCACCAATAAAACTATAGAATATAATCTTTACATGACAGCGACAAGTCGCACAAGTAGCCAGAAATACCGGAAAAAGAAGCAAGAATAAATGTAAAAGATGTAACTTCAGTAGTTCTGAATTCTGAATTCAAATTATCCAGAGATAATTTGAATCTCAACAGAACTCTGAGAAAAACCATAAAAATATTAAGTGCCGGGTTTTCAATACTGTAAAGGCTTTTTCCTCTACGTATGTAAAAATGAAGTGGTTGTATTAATGATCACAAACGAGTATTGTGTGTGTGTGTGTGTGTGTGTGTGTGTGTGTGTGTGTGTGGGAAAGGGGGGGGCGAGAGGTAGAAGACGGACGAGAGTGGGGAGGGAGAGAAATGACACCAGACTTGTCTAAGTCTGTAAACTTGAAGCCTCATGAGGATGTGAAGTGCTTCTGTCTCATTCATTTCTACATCCCCAGTCAACTCACATCTGTACACGGCGGCAATCGACACACGGTTTGCCAAAAGAAAGATTTTGGAAGATGGGTATTATGGGCTGAACCGAGTCCTGCCACAATTCACTTGTTGAAGTCCTAGCCGTCCAGGGCCTCTGAATGTGCGTGTATAGGACCTTTAAAAGAGTGATTAAGTTAAAATGAGGCTTTGGCGTAGGCCTTAATCCAATCTGACTAGTGCCCTTATAAGAGGGCACACAAAGGGACACCAGGGTTCCAAGTTCCCAGAGGAGGGGTCATGTGAGGACACAGGGAGAAGACAGCCATCTGCAAGTCACGGAGAGGGGCCTCCGCAGAAACCAAACCTGGCAATCCCCTGATCCTGGACTTCTCCAAGAACTGAGAGAAAACAAACAAACAAACTGCTGTCCTTTATGCTACACAGTGCGGTACTCTGCGACGGCAGCCCTGGGAAACTAACACAGTGGGGAAGAGGGAAACTAGGAAGGAAAGAATAAAATTAAAAGGAAGAAGCTGAAGAGTTAACCAAACTATTAAGTGTCATCTCTAAGTTTCCAGAAACTTACTCTTTCTCCTATATACTTTTCCAAAGTGCAACAAATATATTTTTGACAAGAAATATGTTCTTTTTTTATACTGGGAGAGGGGGTGTGGTAAGTCTGTCCTTTTTTCCAAACCCCAAGACATTTGAAGTTTGAGAATATGAGGCTATAAAAACTTACGTATTTATACAAGCACCAGTAAGCCTGTGGTAAATCCAACCATGTGCTGATTAAATAAAAGTAATGTCTAATTTCAGGAGTATAAAGTTAGGGAAAAAAAAAAAAAGACCAGTTGAAAGTAACACTAAAGAACAGGAGAAATATTACCAGAGTTAAAGTAGTCTAAAGTCTTTGGGGTTTTATTTTATTTTTAAGAGATACAGTTTTAGAATGGTGATTAACTACAGACTGTTAATGGTGGTTTAACATACTCAAGTTAAATATTTTAAGGTAACCACTAAAAGAATAAACAAATATAAAACTTCCAGATGAACAGAAAGTAAGATGAGAACTAAAGGAAACCTTACCAAGTAAAGAGAATAGGAGAGGGGAGAATAAATTAAAAGCAAATAAATGGATGGAAATGTAAATGAACGGGCTTCATTTACAGATTCTCATATTAAATTGTAAGTGTGCTTTACAATGTTTAGAAATAGGGCAACAACAGCAAAATAGAAGGAACATCAAGGAAAGCTAATGTGATCACATCAGTATCCAATAAAATATCTGTTAAGGCGAAAGTATCTTTTAGAAATAAAAAAATCACTAGAGGGGCGCCTGGGTGGCTCAGTGTGTTAAGCCGCTGCCTTCGGCTCAGGTCGTGATCTCAGGATCCTGGGATCGAGTCTCTGCTGAGCAGAGAGCCTGCTTCCCTTCCTCTCTCTCTGCCTGCCTCTCTGCCTATTTGTGATCTCTCTCTGTCAAATAAATAAATAAAATCTTAAAAAAAAAATCACTAGATAACAATGAAAAAAGATCAGTCAAAAAGATTAAAATTCTGAATTTACCTGCAATTTATCAGCACAGTCTCAAAATACATATAGCAAATTTCATAAGAATTAAAGTGGAAATTTAATGAATTCACAATTACTGAGAAAGATTTTAACGTGCTGTCAACAGACTGAATACCCAACAATTGGTAAGGCTACAGGAGATCTGGATGATACAACCAACAAGCATGATCTCAAGAACATACATTACAGCCCAGCACCCAGCAATGAAAATCCACCAGCCACAAAGTCAACCTCAACAAATCCCAATGAATCAGTATCCGTCAGGCACTTTCTCTGACAATTATGCCATAGTTAGCAATAAATAACTCACAAAGAAAAAAAAATCACAATAAAATGACAAAATATTTAGAACTGAACTGCATATCAATGAAAACTAAAGCAGCTCAGTGAATTTGTAGTATTTTTTTTTTCTCAAAGATTTTATTTATTTATTTGACAGACAGAGATCACAAGGAGGCAGAGAGGCAGGCAGAGAGAGAAAGGGAGGCAGGCTCCCCGCCGAGCAGAGGAGCCCAATGCAGGGCTCGATCCCAGGACCCTGAGACCATGACCTGAGCCGAAGACAGAGGCCCAACCCACTGAGCCACCCAGGCGCCCCATAAAGTAGTATTGTTTTTTTTTTTTTTAATTTGACAGAAATATGAGACCGCAAGAGAGGGATCACAAGCAGGCGGGATGGGGGAGAGAGAGAGAAGCAGGCTTCCCGCTGAGCAGGGAGCCCAATGCAGCCTCCATTCTACTCTGGGATCATGACCTGAGCCAAAGGTAGACCCTCAAGGACTTAGCCACCCAGGAGACCCTACTAAAGAGTATTAAAGAGGTATCTATGGGCCCCTATAGACTGTGTGTGTGTGTGTGTGTGTGTGTCCACGTGCGAGCCCTCAAGCATGTCCCCTTCCTAGGTTGAAACCTAATCCCCAGTA
Source organism: Mustela nigripes (assembly GCF_022355385.1). Classification (NCBI taxonomy): domain Eukaryota; kingdom Metazoa; phylum Chordata; class Mammalia; order Carnivora; family Mustelidae; genus Mustela; species Mustela nigripes. Next base: position 78,135,211 of record NC_081564.1, on the reverse strand, counting down.
AAGTAAGTAAAGATACTAAGAGGTGGGACCTTTGGAGGTGATCAGATTATGAGGGTGGAGGCCCCATGAATGGGGTTAGTGCCCTAATAAAAGAAACCCAGAGAGAGCCCTCTCCCTTCAGACCTATGAGGATACAGGAAGTCAGCAGTCTCTAACCTGAAAGAGGTACCTCCCCAGACCCTAGCCATGCCGGCACCCTGATCTCACTTCTAGCCTCCAGAACTGGGAGAAATACATTTTTGTTATTCAGAAGCCACCCAGTAAATGGTACTTTGTTCTAGCAGCCCAAATGGACTAAAAACTGGTCTTGGAAAAGGAGGACTGAAAATTAATTCACTAAGCATCTGACTTTAGTTAGGAATAAAATGAAACTTCTAAAAAACCGATTGACAGAATTAAAAATAAGGGCATACATTAATTAAGTATGGGGAGAGGGGAACATAAGTTTCAGTAAAACCTAATGCTGAGTCTTTCAAAACCCAAATAGTAGTTACAAATTGTGGTTGAACCAACACTAAAGAGAAGGTACATACAAAGGAAACATAACGTAGTAGAGATTTCAATAGTGTTGGAAAAACAGACATAGAATATTTTCTAGAAAAATGTATCTTCCCAAAATTGACCCTAGAAAAATTAGAAAACCTGACTATAGCTTAACCATTGGATAAGTTGAAACAGCAACTGAAAAACTACAGGTCCAGAAGTTTAAGCAAGTTCCACCAAACATTCAGGAAACAAACAGATAACTCCTATCTTATACAAACTATTACAGAAAAAAATTTTTTAAAGGTCCCAATTCACTTTTTGAGGCCAGTATAACGCTGAAACCAAAAGAGGAGAAAAATGGTTCAAAAAGGGAAGTTTAAGCTAATTCCACTTGTAAAACATAAAATACTACTTAAAATGTTAGCTAATTGACCAAGATAATTTTTTAAGTTTCAAGAATTAATAGATCTTTTAATATCAGAAAAAACTAAATATATAACTCATCACATTCCAGAGATTAAAGGGGGAAAAAAGAAAATCTCTAGGTACAGAAAAATAATAAAATCAATACTCCTTTCATGATCTTAACAACAAATTTCTCTAAGACACTTAACCTTATAAAGTTTATCAATTAGTAACTTAAATCAAATTAAATGGCAAAATGAATTCCCTTTAAAGGAACAAAATCAAATAAGTTTCCCATCGCCACCTTCTTTCAACACTGTATTAAGAGTCCAAGCCAGTATGACAAGAGAAATTATATGTTTACGACCCGAAAAAAATAATACCACCACTATTTGCAAGGTATATCATTAACTACACAAAATAATTCAAAGAAACATACAAACTATTAAAATGATCAGCACAAAAAATTAACAAGAACTCAGCAAGTTTGCTAGATTTAAGATCAAAGCACAAAAATAAATTGCATTACTATGCACCAGAAAACAATTTTTAAAACTTTGAATCTACCACATATAATATGGAAAAACATAAGATACAGAGGAATGAACATCACAAAGCATGTACCAGGTTGCTGATTTCATAAGGTGTACACAGGCATGCACCTGAAAATAAAATAAAATAATAAACAAAATAAATGAAGTAAAACCTACATGTGAATCAAGTACAGCAAAATGTTACATTCAACAAAGCCGGGTAATAGTAATACAGGTATTCCCTGTATCACTCCCAACTTGTCTCCAGGCTCAAAGTAGCCCACAACAACAACAACAACAAAAATTCTTTAAATGAAAAAACACTGCAAAGCTAAAATCATTTGGACAAATTCAAACTAAATTAATTGCTATTTAAAGCACATTATTCAAGTAGTGTTCACCTTACAATGTTCAAAGGCTGTTACAGGCAATATGTACAAAAGAAGAAAATCAAATTGCATAAATGAAACGTAACTATTTAACAGCAGGGAAGTGTTAACATCGAAGAAAACCTCACTACAAAAAATCAGTTTTTCTTCCAACTATCTTCCTCTCCTTATTAATATATAACAATTTTATGAAGTATGCACTACAATCTTCCCCTTGGAGGCCCAGAAATAGAGCCAGTGCTCAGCTCTCTAGATTTAATAACTCTGACACAGACCATCTCTGACACGGCTCACTTGAAATAAGGACAGTATTTTAGCTTTGGATCTTCCATTTAAATCAGTATTCCTCCAAACTGCAAAGAATCTTACCGTAATTTTCCTTTTATCTTTATGTAGAAAAGAAACATTAGCTAACTTTTATTAACAGTAACTAATTTCTTAAATACAGTAACTAAAAGGGGCAACAGTAACATGAAGTTTTCTTTTAATCAGGGATTTCTCACAGATCTGGTCCAGTGATTATCATCATTTAAATGCTGAAGCTGTTTTGAAAAATGTAAAGCATTTTGCAAGTGCAGAGTGGTGATACTCCTGTTGTTGTTGCGATTATTAAAATCAGTTACTCAAAAAAAAGGTCCTGTCTTTCAACACTACAGTGCTTCCCTGCAACAGTCAATCTTACTATGTGAAGATACCAAATGTTTTCAATGAGAGTTTATCATTTCTCCCACAAATGCCACTGAAAGACTTTGAAAACTGAAATTCCTTTCTAATAATAGTACCACTTGTTCTTTTTGGGTCACAATAAAAAATGTGCAAACTGAGCTATATTTTTTAGTGACATGTCAGTTCATTCATAATGTAGTGTCATCCAAACTACATTTTCATATTTTATCACTAAGAAATAAGAATTCAGACTGTTTTAGAACATGCTACTGGTAACCTGTATTTATTTTTGTGCTTCTTTTTACTCATGAGAAATTAAATATTCTCCTGGAGTCAAAGTGTATAGAACCTGACCCTACTCCCACTTTTATAAAAGGTTGTCAATAAAGAAGGAAAAGTTCAGAAAGGCTGAATATAATTCCCCCCGCCAAAAAATTATAATTTAAAAAGAAATTTTATGAAGTAACCTCTATGGTCAATGTGGGACTCAAACTCACAACCCTGAGATCAAGAGTCACACGCTCCACCTATTAAGTCAGGTACCCCCCAATTACAATTTTTTAAGTATGTACTGTTATAACACAACTAAGATTAAACTCTAAAACACAAAGGTATCTTTCAAGTATTGTTTTTGGCAATATGTAAATGCCAGGTTTAAAAACTTTACCAAATTATACCTGATACACCTCCTAAACTACCCTCAAGTCTGTGAGCTCTGTCCATGCTGTACTGCCTCCCTTTTGCACACTTGCTACACATACTTGTTAACACTGGACACAAACCAAAGGAAGAACTAAACTCCAAATTCTTAAGGCAAAATAGGGAAGTCCAGCCAGTAAGTTCTCCAAACACAAGTAAATTGAAATCTCTTACTGGGAGATCTACTGCTAACTTAAATGTTACTAATGATGAACATTTATACACCTATAGAGGTTATTTCTAATATTGTACAATGTACACTATACACATCACAATTACATTCACTTTTGATAATGCATGCCAATGGAAGAATAGAGGAACTCACATCAATGAAATTTCAAACATGGGTGTACAAGATTTTTTCTCTTTTACTATGTTTTCTCCATTGGGTAGTTTTGTTTACTGGTTCCTGTCCTCCATCACTCAGTCAACAACAATTTACTGAGCGGCCACTATGTGCCAAGCATTTTGTTAGATTCTAAAACTATAAACACCAATTTCCATGGGGGCATGAGAATAGATCCATACAATGCACTGAGCAAGCTTTATGACAGAGACACAAAGCACAATGGGAACACCAGCAGGCACTCTGACCATGTATCTGAAGAAACATCAATTGTTAGACCAGCTGGAATGAAATTTTGCTTACTTTTTAAAATGGTTTTGAAATTTCCCTAACAACACCAAAATCCCTAAAATAAAAAAAACTTTTACCTGTTTCCTGTTTTACTATCATTATCTCATCAAAAATAGGAAAATAATGCAATATATAAATAAGACAACGGCGGGGTAACAGTTTCACTAATAAAGTAACTAATGAACCTGCCCTTAATTGAAAATGTGACTTTGTGCACAAATAACCCTCGGACTTCTCTCATTTATGGATAAAGAGGGTACAAAAAAGAGATCCTCAACAGGTATAATCTCACTGAATGTGTTCCTGAAAGGACATAAAAACTGTAATGCTGTATTCCAACTTCATTGAAACAGAAGTTGATTGCTAATGTGCCAAGAGAATACCGTGAATTGGTGTTTTTTTAAATTTCCCCCATCAAACATGCTTGATACTCACCACAGCTTATTATTGCTGGGGTTGAGTTAGGGGAAGTTCAGAATGTACAACAGGGAATGTTTATATACTACTCATTTGACGAAGGGTACTAATTTTTCTTTTCTAAGAAAGGGAAAATTGAGTGGGCTAGGGTGGGGAGGGAAGCAAAATAAACCTTTCTGTAAAAATTAATGTGAGGCTAGTAAAAACCTATGCCTTTATGCTCAGACCATGGCCCCAGTAATTTGAGAGCATCTTGGGTTCTCAATGCAGAGTCAGTGCAGCAGGGTAAGGAGCTAGGTGGCCGTAGGGAAGGCTAGGAAGAGAAAGAAAGCACATGGAGGGAGGGTACGCAGGAAAGATAGAAAACAGGGTATTCTTAGTGTATCCAGGATATAAAGCTTAACAAATATAAAAAAGACGTTACTTTCATCATCCTTTTATCCTTTCTACTGATAAGACATAGGAAAGTTATAAAATGATAGTCACAACACCTGTCCTAGAATGAGACAAAGCTATATAACATTTGATAATCCAATGGAATGGTTTCCTATTATTCCAAAGTACTGACGATAGCCTATAAGACCCTTCCAGCCAAGCATAACCTAGAGTGCGTATCACATATTTTGGTATTTAATTGCTGGGGCGGGGGGACTATGATGACCAAAGCACTCAACTTGTCAAAAGTTGACCCCAGACCACACATACCCATGATCTGGCCCTGACTATTCTCTAGCCTTGCCTCCTGATACTCTCAATCTAACTTACTACACTACACTCACAGTGATCCTTCCTCTAGGTCCTTAAACATGGTGGGCTCCCCGCTTCGTGGCATCCACATATACTGTTTCCCTATCTGGAATGTTCTTCCACGTATCCTGTACCCCAAACCCTCAAACCACTATTCATCCTTCAGGTCTTAGCTTATCAACAAGGATTCACTGCTACAAAAAAATACTGTATTTTTCTTTAGTGGTACATGACACAATTATTTATATAGGTACGTGTTTGACGAGTCTCCTTGCTATAAAGTCAAAAGGAAAAGGGCTATGTCTGTCTTGGGAAAGACTGGAGTGTAGTAGACACAGGTTCAAGAATTATTTGAAAGGAGTAATGGAGGGAGTAGCTCCCCATACTAAAACTGTCTTACTGTGCTCTCTTTCATGATCACCTATGTCCTTGTATAATCTGGCTTAAGCGTCTACAAATGCAGAGGATCTGCAATCAGATTCATTTTTCCCCCAACCCTCAAAGTACCTCATGCCTTGGAAAGCAAGCACTCTGCAACTATTTGAATTGACTAAGTAAGAGGAGAAAAAAAGAGTATCCCATAAAAAGTTTCCATTACATTGATCAGTGAATTTTGAACATAAAACTTGGTGCCTGTAAGTGCCAACCCAATAAAGTTCCTGAGCAAGCTAAAAAAACAAAAAACATAAAAACAACTCTACTGCCATTCCACCAGGTTCTCCAAATCAATCTTTCTCCCCGTATTACTGCTGTTTGGCAATTCGCCATATTTGATGAGCAGAGTTAACAATTATGGTTCTCTCTCAAGAGCTTCTACCCTATTCCCCAAAATATTTTTATTAAAAATTTATAGAAACCAGGGGCGCCTGGGTGGCTCAGTGGGTTAAGCCGCTGCCTTCGGCTCAGGTCATGATCTCAGGGTCCAGGAATCGAGTCCCGCATCGGGCTTTCTGCTCAGCAGGGAGCCTGCTTCCCTCTCTCTCTCTGCCTGCCTCTCCATCTACTTGTGATTTCTCTCTGTCAAATAAATACATAAAATCTTTAAAATGCAAACTATTTTTAAAAAAATTATAGAAACAACTTTGCAACTGCAATATAAAATAACCAGATGATCTAGAGACTACAGTAAATATTTGGGCAATTATAGTCTTAAGAACAACCGAACTGCTGGTTTTTCATTTGTTTCAATAACCACAATTTGGAATCTCAGCATCTAGCCCAAGTACTGAGCACAAAACAGAAATTCAATGCTTGCTACAATTATCAAGAGGAAAAATGATAGGTCTGACATGGTTTTTTTTTTTTAACGATATTTATTATTTAACAATAATTGTCCTCTACACAATCTGATTTATACCCATCTGATACTATCATTCGCCATGTCTTCATGCTCACTTTATAAACAGAATCAAGCCACAAGTCACTCTGAAAATCTAGGAATGACAAATGTGTCTTTAGAACCAGCTCTCATCTCTGCAAGTATAATCAACAGGTCATGAGGAAGGGAAAAAAACTAACTCAGAAGTTTTATTACTCCACAAGTGATTTTACAAACAGAAAGGAAACAGGATATAACAGAAGGTATAACCCCTCCTTTGTCATCTAGTAGTTCTAACTTTTCTGAGGGTTTTTGACCATTAAATCTATATATTTACCCTCTCCCCCAAAATACACACTCTCTCTCTCACAGATTGGGAGGAGGGAACCAAAACTGCGCAAACAACACTGTGCAAAACAAACCCACCCAAGACAAGCACTTCCAAGCCTGTACAACTGAGCTCGGCGATCATTTCCTGCATCTCGGCTCCACCAACAGCCCCCGCAACCCCACCCAGGGCCGCAGGTCCTTCAGAGCAGTCCGAGAAAGGAACGCCCTACCCAAAAGTCAGCATAGACTGAAATCACGGTCATAAATTCCCAAAAGGACACAGTCTACGATTAGTTGGATGATTTACTCAAGAGTTTATTACACTTGATACTGAGAGTTGGCTTTTCCTTACCTTCCAAGTCGTTAAGAAAACTGAGGCCCAGCTTCCTGAACTATCTCTTGAATAAATCTTTATCCTTACTCCAAGGAAGAGCTGGCCCTCTACCCAGCCACAGCTAACTCTTCACGGGTCTCGTGATCCCGTCCCTCTTATTTCCTTCAGGACTTCCCTTCCTGCCTCCCTCTCCATGCGTGCAGCTCCCAGAGCCTTGCCCGCTCTGTCTTTCCCTTCAGGTCAGGAATGATGTTCAAGTCTTTTCCCTCAGGACCACGTCCCTTATTTCTACTGAAGCTTAACTTATATCGAACAAAGCACACAAACTCTAAGGGTGCACTGACTGTTTATACCCAGAAAACTAAAAACTCAGAAAACTACAAAGAACATTACCAACAGCAGATGGCTCAAGCCGCTGCCCATCAGGATGCTCCCAAAAGTAACAACTATCATGACGTAGCACCCGAGATTAGTTCTGCCTGTAAACGGACCTCCTTATAAATATGGTGGTACAGTAGGTCTCTTTTATTCTTTTTTCTTTCATTCAACATAACCCACTCCCACTTTTTAAACACCAGCGTTCTTCCGGGGTACTTCCTCAGCCCTCTCCTCTCTCCGCCCACTCTATCAAGCACTTTGATTCAGTCCAAACACCTCACGGACTGCCTAACGCAGATGCTCCCTGAGCTCGCTCCAAAAATGCCTGAATGTCCTTCAGGCACCGTAACGTTAACACACCCAAAACCTAAAATGCCATCTTCCCACCCCAAGCCAATTCCTGCTCCAGTATTCTGCCTGTTGGGTGATGGGATCACAGTCAATCAAACCAGAAACCTCCAAGTCATCCCAACTCATAAAGCCTGTCAGTCTTAAGCACACTGTATCCCTGAGATGGGATACAGTGACACACCTTCCCGTGCTGGAAGGCATACTCAAATTACTCCCAGAATGAGTAATAAATCCTAAACTCCCCCCCTCCAACATATAATCATTGCATAAGACCCACGAAGTCTACATTCTAAGCAAGAGCAACTCCCATTCGGCAGTTCTTCATCTACACTAACCTAGTCCAGACCTTCCTCATCGAGCTCCCAGGTAGCCCCTGGGTCGCCAGAGCAGGAATGCCCCCAGCCCATGCACCCCTATTCCTCGTCTACTGTTTCCAACAAGCAATGCCATCTTCCACCCACCCCAACTGCAGAGAACGGATTAATTTCCCATTAGGTACCACAACCACGTGGTACAAACCTCAAGAGTGACACACTCTGTATTTCAATTCTTTCCTTTTCCCAGTTAGGCTGAACTCCTTGAGGCAATTCTTTCTTTGGATCTCCAGCTCCAAACAGAGCGCTTTCAAATGTTAATTAAGACGGGCCTCAAGCAGTAGCCAAGTCTCTAGGAGCAACTCTCCTATCCATCCTCCAGCCAAGCAGCCTCTCACCACCCTAGAGCGCAGACCTAACCATGTCCTCCACACACACGGACAACGCTCAGGAGCCCCCACTGCTTATCACGTCGAGTTCTCAGCATGTACAGCCTTTCATCATCTGGCCCCAACCTCCATTTCTGTTTCAACTCCAACCACTTTAAACCTCATCACCTAACGCTTCACCACTGGAGTCACCCACCATTCCCAACCTTCGTGGTGCCCTTTCATTCATGCTTTTCCAGACGCACCCTTGTCCTGCAGGTCTAGCCCCTCACTCACAAAGGGAATCCTCCCCACGGAGCTCTCCCAAGCCATTCCTCTTCCAGGGGGAGCACCGGGGTCTCCGTTTCCTTAGCCCTCTGCAAACGCCTTCACTAAGGTATTTCAAGTTTTATTTTAATTGTTTATATAATTTACACACACACACACACACACACACACACCCCAGACATTCAAAAGGCATTCATCCGGAGAGCTTCAAAAATTTACTATCAACCTTTTTTTTAGACCTCTTCACTTTTGTCCATAGCCATAGCCAGTATTAGCATTTATTTGAAATGTTTAAAAAAAAAAAAAAAGAGTCATAAGGAAACCAAGTAAGTAAATAATGTTTATACCACCCCTCCTGAGAGTTACTACCGTACTACGAGCAGGAGAAAGCAACAGAGAGTTCCGGAAGCTGGATGGTGAGCCCGGCGCACCAACCAGCCGAACGAATGGCCCCAGTCAGTTTAACGTGCACCACACCATTTCACACGCATCCTCTGAACAAGCAGCCCTGCACTGACAAACATTTGCAAATATTAACCACAGGAGACACATCTTCACGCGTTCTCGTTTCGCCAGCCCCTAACTCTAGCACCTGGTGCTTCAGCTTCACTGAACTAGTGATACGAACGACTTTCATGAACTGACCCACAATTCTCTCATCCCTCCAACTGCACACGAGTCATCTTTGAGCTTCTTTCACCAAAACGGCCAATCAGCGACCGAGTCCCAGGAGAACATCTTCACACGTGTCCTTTCCCCCCTCCACCGCTCTAATTCTGGCCCTCAGGATCTCACTAAGCCACACAAGCTCCAAATGATTTCTCTCCTCCAATTCTACACTCTCCCACTCCCAACCCTTCTGAAAGGGCATGGTGCAGCCGAATGGGCCCGAGGGTCTCCTAAGTCTGAGGTGGGGCCTGAGACTCTACACTCGTTACCCACTCCTGGGAGACGCTCACCATGCTAGGCCACACATCACATCTCAAGGGGCCACGTCTCCACCCCACGTCATCCCGGAATAACGCGGCGCTAGCAAGCAGCCCGCAGGCGAATGCCGGAGGAGCAGCAACCAGAACGCGCAGATTTCTGCACTAGGTAAAGAGCTGGACCAGATGCCCCTGGTCCCTTCCAATGCTCAGATTCTAGGCCCTCCTCCTCACGTATCCACGTGGTTCTCACCCGTTTTATACCTGTAGAGCTCAGCAAAGCCATAATCGAGCAGGCATTTCTTCAATGATCACATCCACCAGATTCTGACTTAGTTAACGATCCACGACAGCTGTGGCTGCGCCTTCTCCGGTATCGCGAATGTTTCCAAAAGATAAAGAAGGTAAGTACAGTCGTGCTTATGATGGTGACTTATGGATAAATGGACACACTACTTTCCTTTCCCTATCGGTACTATTTGGAGGTTGAAGCCTCTGAGGTGAATCCACCAGATTCTTAGAACCAAGAGGGCTGTCAACCATTTCTGTCTTTATTGCTTGGCTGTGGAGAGGGGGTGGAGGTAGGAGATCTGACACTCCTCTCCAGAGGCAGGAAGCAATGACAGCTCCCAATTCTCTATTAGCAGCCGCAGGCCAATCCAAGACATAAAACAGGCCTTCTGACTGTACTGACTACAAAACAAGCCCCAGTTTCAGAAATGGACTTTCATGTGGTATCTTCAGAATGACATTCCCCTCTGAAGTAGTTCCAACATATCTGTTTACAGAACTTTTGTCATCATGTATTTGTTAATGAAATAATACCATTCAGATTGTGGTTTAAAACACCAAGTCACTCTCACAACTTGGTTACAGAGCAAGGGATTTGGAGTGTCTGCTTTATAATCACAAGGACCAGTAACTCCTCTCCTTAATGATTTCACTGATGCTAACATTTCTGTTACTCTCCCCTGTAAAATCAGCTTGTCAAGTGTTGATATAACTCTAATGACTTAACTGAAGTCTCTGCAAAAATTTGTCACAGAGGGCACAAAGGTGCTAGTAACAGTGGAAAACACATACTGGCAGGTGATTAACCTCAATGTTGATGAGTCTGAAGGAGAAGCACTGCCACTGGGATTAGAAACATGATTTATTTGAATCACACGGGATCGGAATAACTTTTTTTTTTTTAAACCATGGTGTTTGTCATAATTTAAAAACAACACAAAAAAGTAAAATGAAGATCTATTTTCCAGGGTTGCCATTCACCTTACTGCACAAACCAGTAATTCTCAGTCATAGGTGCCTCCTATTTAAAACTACAACAAAACGTAATTTATAACAGGTCATTAGTAAAGATTTAACTTGCCATACGTGTAGTACAAGCTTTCCAGCCATGGATTAAAGAGCTAATATGTTGCTTTTGTCTAAGCGAACATGCAAGAACTGTGTCTCCTCCTGGTCCAGCAAGAAATCTTCTTCATCATTGAAGACTGAAACACTAGATAAAGCACAGTTAAAAATAAAATTCCCAGATTATGGCCAACTTATCATCGTCCAAATTTTACACTACTGCGTCTACATATGTCATTAAACTAAAAGAAAGTAACTGCCTCCAGTAGATAAACACATTTCCCATAACTCTCATAAATCTGAGGAATGCAACACCCTCCCAGGCCTTATAAAAAGAAAGAAGAGAATGTCAGGACCCCAGCACCAGGCTTCAGGGCAATATAGAGTATATGTACACTTGCGTTTTCTTTTAAAAAAAGCGAAGTTACGAGCGCCTGGGTGATTCACATGGTTGAGCATCTGCCTGCGGCCCAGGTTGTGACCTCGAGGTCCTGGGGTTGAGCCCTGTGCGGGGCTCCCTGCTCAGTGGAGACCATGCTTCTCCCTCTCCCCCTGCCTATCTCTCCCCTCCACTCATACTCTCTCTCTCTCAAATGAATAAATAAAAATCTTTTTAAAAAGCAAAATTAATATTCGCTTAATCCAGAATTTAGACCCTCACAATCTGTGACACCTCTTCAAGCAGACGAAGACGCCTAGACAGGAAGGTACTTTCTGAATCTTACAGGATTCAGCTGGAATTGCTATTCCTAAACTCAGTCTGACTGGATTTGACCTGGCCATTTAGGGCTGCTCCTCAAACACTTCAGGATCCCAGAACTGAGGCAACAGTCTACTCCTCCTGGTCCCTCAGGCCTTGGCACAGTCGCTACTACAGTCATCTGTGAAGCCTGCCCCTATTGGAACACTTTTCACCTTTGTATAAAAATGAAGTCTTGTCTGTTTTTCCCACACACATTCCCTCAAAACTCCAAGTCTGTCAAGGGATCCTAGAAAATTCAAATTAGTCATCTCTGAATCAAAAGCACCTCTGACATAACAGACACGATAACTGATGGATGGACCCATGAAAGTGGACAGTCTGCCGCTGTCACTGAGCAACTGCATATCCCATTTTCCTTAATGAGCCCTAATTAACTCTAATTAGCATTTGTGGCAATTTACTGTTGCTAAGAATAATAAAACCACACTACATTTGTGCAACATCTCACAGTTTACAGAGCACTTCCACGTATATCATCAAATCTCAACCTCCCAACGTTCTCAGAGACAGATTTATTTGATCACTTCCCTCCTCTCCCTCTCTCATGAGGCCTAAGGAGGTGCAGAGGCTCACTACAGGTCTCACTCAAGTCAAAGGGCCCACAGGCAAAGCTAGGTGTCCAGGTCCCCCATCAACGCTCTTTCCACCCTAAGCCCGAGGCTTGGTTTATAACAACCGGTCCGGCTGTGCCAGGCCCTTCACATGTCTCATCTGATCTTCTCGGCAACCTCGTAGGATACAGATGCATGAACTCTTCGAGCAGAGGAGGAGGGGATTCTGGGTGGCTCAGTGGGTTAAGCATCTGCCTTCGGCTCAGGTCAGGATCCTGGGGTCCTGGGATTGAGCCCCAGGTCCTGCTCCCTGCTCAGTAGGGGGTCTGCTTCTCTCTTTGCTCCTCCCTAACCCCTTTCCCAACCCTCAGCCCCGCTCAAGTTCATTTGGTCTCCTTCTCCAGTAAATAAATAAAATCTTAAACTACTAAATCTTAGGGGCACCTGGGTGGCTCAGACAGTTAAGCATCTGCCTTTGGCTCAGGTCATGATCCCAAGAACCCTGGGATCAAGATTCGTATCGGGCTCCCAGCTCAGCAGGGAACCTGCTTCTCCCTCTCCCTCTGCTGCTCCCCCTGTTTGTGCTCTCTTGCTCTGTAAAATAAATAAAATATTTTTTAAAATAATAATAATAAATCTTGAGAAAACAAAAAAGAGAGAGAGTGAAGGAAAAAACAAGTAGAGCTCTAGGGCCAGTAATAGATCCAGAACTCAAGGCCAGGCCTTAACTACTTCAAAATCTATGCTTCTCAAACACTGATATGCCCAAACTGGCTGCAGACAGTTATTAGGGGTAAGTTCTCCACACTGAGAAAAGAAGGTGGCTACTAACTAGTTGACTCTGGTGTCAGATGCCTGGGCCTGAATTCTGTCCATGGCTTACTCACTGTACAAACTATGCAAATCCAGATGAGTCATGATACTGCTCTGTAACTCATCCCTCTGTCTGTAATACTAGGGGAGTAAGATGGTCTACCTCACAGGGTTGTTATGAGGATTAAATTAGCTAATACATATATAAAGCACTTAAAACACTGCCTAGCATGTAATAAGGATGATAGAAATGTTTGCTAAATAGCAAAATATTACTCAAGTTCTTCAGCATTATATATAGGGAGTTTTTTCACTTGTTTCTTCAAATTAAAAAAAAAAAAAAATGCCGGGGCGCCTGGGTGGCTCAGTGGGTTACAGCCTCTGCCTTCAGCTCAGGTCATGATCCCAGGGTCCTGGGATCGAGCCCCACATCAGGCTCTCTGCTCAGCGGGGAGCATGCTTCCTCCTCTCTGCCTACTTGTGATCTCTCTCTGTCAAATAAATAAATAGAATCTTTAAAAAAAAAAAATGCCATCTAGTTTGTCATCATGGAAGAACCTAAATAAGTTTGGCAACTGCATTTTTATTTCATTTAGTATTTTAGGGCAATGGATCTACAGATTTCCCTTGTAAGTGTTATGGATTCAAGTCTAGAATCTATCCCAACTAAATTAACTTGGAACCTAGGTAAATACGGAAGAGAATCCTGGTTCTCTACCAAAGAGGGTCTAATAAGGCCATGAATTGCAACTGTAGTACAATTTTTGTCTTGTGCTCACCTAACTAAGAATTGGTCACTAAACCATGAAAGCTTGCTTACCAAAGGAGGTAGATGTCCTAACTTGACTTTTCCAGGTTTGTCATCTATGACTCTACACCTCCCATACCCCCACTAAAACTACGGCATCTCTTCTGCGAGTTCATTTACCTACAGCACTAAAGCACCCTAAGTACATTAGAACACGGGTCCCATTTCGCCATTTTCAGCTATCTCAGAGTTAGTTTACATTATATTCTTGTCATTTCAATGCATGGCTACCCACAGAAACCCCTTCTCGGGTCAACTAAGAAAACCTCAATGCACCATTGGCAGAGTTGTTACTAATTTTGATAGGCATGTTAGTTTTCATTTTTCTATATTCAGAAGATAAATCATGTGTGTTCCACGGTGACCTGAAATTTCCCCAGAAATTTTCAGAAGAAGAAAAAAGGAATCTCTCCAGCATAAGCAAGCAGCCGAACGGTGCCTAATGTAACATATATATATACATGTATGTGTATGTATACATATGTATGCATGTCAGCATTTTATACTCCAGCTAACCCCATTCCCACCCCAGCTGTTTCAGGATGACAAAGTATCCACAGGAAAAGAGAATCCTGATACATCCATATTCCAGAAGTATGTAAGCTACCATTCAGAAAGTAAAAGTCATAGACTGCTATTGAGAAATTAAGGAGCAAAAAAGAAATGTACTAGAAATCAGACAAAGATCTTCCCTTTCTCCCTCTTTTCCTGAACAAATTCAAAATAGTTTACTGAACCTATATTATTCTATATCACAGATTTTAATCTCTATCAGTTAAAAAAAAGGAAAGTGGCATTTTGTATCAGTGAAGAAATAACTCAATTACCCAATAAAAAGTACTGACACAATTTGTTCTTTCCCACTTTCTATGTTTCTTAAACAACAGATTAAAAATTTCAGCACAGAAAATAAAACAATAATACCACAAGAAAATACAGGGAATTTTTTTTTAACCTGGGATAGGGAGTCTTTCCTAAGCATGACAAAGAACCCTGAATATTTAAAGGAAAAGACAGACATAAATGTGTAACGAATAAAGAAAATATTAGTGACTTACAAAAGAAAGAGGTTTTCCCTAAATATATACCCAAAACAAATCTACAAACCAGTAGGAAAAAGGCAAATATCAAAGAAAAAAATTAGCAAGGGAGATAAATAGGCCATTCACAATAATAAGTTACCAATTAAGATGTGGAAAAAAGTGTTCCACATAATTAAGAACTGAAAATTTTTTTAAATCAAGATTTTTTCCTCCCAAGACGACTTATCCCACCCCACTCCTCCCCCTCCCGTCCATAAATAGGACTACCACCTCCCATTAACATCCTGCCTCAACCCTCCACGGAGAGCACATGTGTGGGGGGGGGTGCGAGAGAACAAGGGTCCTTCAATTACAGTCGCGTGTTCTTCTCAGAAGGAGACATCCTTATTACATCCACCTGAATGTCAGCTGTCTCCAGCCATACCACCTCTCCAAGAGACCATCAAGAGAAATTTCTCCTCCGTTTCAGCATCTGGAGTACATACTCCGCTTGTCAGATGCAATGTATTTTTACCCTTTTGTATTTCTGCACTTTAAAAAGTTCCCTTCCTTGTATCAAAAATGAACAGTCCTTTTGAAGAATTAATTGACTCAGTAGATTAACTTCCCTATAAGGAAAGCTAAAACTTTTGCTTAAGGTAAATGACCAAATTAAAATAGAGCCTACTATAGAAGGGAATCTCTCACACCGCTAAAAATACTCACAAACTGCCTTTTTGCTAACAGGGGCAGAAATTTTTTTTTAATTTTTCTTTCTCTCTCCTCCTCCCGCTACCTCTCTTTTAGGGAGAGAGAGGAAATTTTCAAAACAGTAGCAGATTTCATGATAAAGATTTCCAAAGCCAACAGACAACAAAAGCCCAAAGATTACTGAAGCCAGTTGGGTTTTGTTTTTTTTTATAACACACAAAAGTAGAACTGTGCATGTGTGCATAAATACACTAAGTGCATCTCATTGTGAGAAGACATCCTTTTAAAAAACTGAAATAAAGAATATAATACTGGATTTTTTAATGAACAGATTTGAATGTGAATTTTTTTCAAAATCTATTCTTAAACTTTTCTCCCAAATATTTTTTAAAAGTCAGTGATTTCTTTTTACAACATTTCCATTCTAACAATTTCAGGTTCAAAGTACTAGGTGAATCACCAATGGTTTTCTGATTTTGTAGTACTGCAACTCCTCTCAGCCAACCATCTGTCACCTTTAAAGTTCTATCATTAAGTCCCCCAAAGGGTAACATCACTGATGAAATCTAATTTCCCTCTATGCAATTAAGATATCCAACTGTTCCATCAGAAGCCCCTCCTTATATCTGTCACAGTGATATGCAACCTCCCAAAAGCACTGATTAGAAGGAAATGAAACTCGAAACACCTTGAAGTCACAGAGAAACCACGAAATGTGTGACATACACTCCATTTTTTTTTAAAGATTTTTTATTTATTTTATCAGAGAGAGAGAGGGAGAGAGAGCGAGCACAGGCAGACAGAATGGCAGGCAGAGGCAGAGGGAGAAGCAGACTCCCTGCCGAGCAAGGAGCCTGATGTGGGACTAGATCCCAGGACGCTGGGATCTTGACCTGAGCCGAAGGCAGCTGCTGAACCAACTGAGCCACCCAGGCGTCCCTACACTCCATTTTTTTAAACTTTCATTTTGAATATGAAATATAAAGAGGATCCAAGGCAAGTTTTTAAGTTCACAATGTAATGAAAAAAAAGAGCAATGGACAGATAATCCAAATCATGAGTGCTATTCTTAATTCTGAGAGTAACTTGATCAATGATCTTAGACCAGATACTTAACCTCTATGGGCTTCCTTTCCTCATCTATAAAGATACAGATGTTAGGACCTCTGTGGGACCCTTAATTCCATCATTAATCAAATTAACAATACAAAAATTCATTTTCTTTAAGTGCTTCTTCTCCTGAGACTCTAGGCACAAGGAGATGGGCACACAGCTCATCAAGAACTAAAACGAACTAGTAAGTTTTGCACATCTGAATACCTCAAATATAGAGTTACCATTATAGTAAACTTGGAAAACTGAATTATGAAAGGATCTTGCTTTATGCATCAACTTAGGAAAAAACTCTAACTTTAAAAAGCATGTATTTCTTTAAATTTCTCTCTAGCAAGGCTGGCAGAGAGAGAGTGAATCAAACGTCCCCTACACTGTCATTAGTCTGAATCTACACCAAAAAAGTGATCTACTCTGGTTGCCAACCTCAGGCTATCTTGCACACATGAGAGCCAAGTCCATTCTTTTCTCCCTAAGAAAATGCAGGGGATTGGACTCTTTTAAACCCATAGATGGGTCTTACAGAACTTAAAACAACTACAACTTTAGTCTCTCTAATGGGAAGGAATGGTTCTCCAGTGGAGCCCCAGAATATTAAGAGGGGAAATTGATCTTAGACTTATTCCACTCCAAGCTCATCACTTTACTGACAGGAAAGAAAAGCCCAGGATAGGTTAAAATGAATGCCCAACGTCGTGCCAAGTTTCCCAGCTTTCAGACTAATTTCCTTAAACTACACACCACTTTTTCTTAGTGTGAGATAAAACCACGTAATTTTTCCCCAAAGGTTATTCTGAAAAAACAAAACAAACAAACATACAAAACACCAACCAAGGTTACTCCCACCTGACCCCAGGACACATCAGCGAAACTTAAAAACCATAAGGTAGCACCCACCAGGACTAAGACACAACCAGACAAGCTCTCAAAATACATGGATGGGAATAAAGACAGAATTCTTTAGGAATAAATTTCTCATAAATGACAAGGTAAAAAAATAAACTGTTTCTATGCATAAAATTTCACTCTTTGAACCATGTGTCAGGAGTGAACTGACTGTAAAATCCAGATAATTATTGAATAGGCAAGGGAAACAAGTAGAAATCATACTTTCACTGTATTTAAAACCATGCCTCATACCTGAAAAGAAAGCCCAAATATTCTAACATATAGGCAGATATATGACAAGAGTCATTCTCTAACTTATTTTCACCAGATGTAGGAGTCAGTAGAAATAGACAGCAACAAATACAAAACTCTTCCACCTTGAAAAAAATGCAGAAAAAAAAAGCTGAAAAGAAAAATCAACCAAATTCAAATCCTGTCAAACCTCAAATTTCTAATTAGATTTTTTTCACTCCTTATTAAAATGGTCTAAAACAAAATTATTTCAAATTTTGTTCAGTCTTCAACTGAATGCTTTCACATAACTGGAAATGAGACTAATTTAATTTTAGCAAGCTTCATTTGGGAAAGTATATGCCAAAAATTCTGAATTTGTTTTGTCTTTTGCTAATATATTGACATTTACAAACTTATAAAGTGTGTTCAACCTACAAATAGACTTTTCCACTCCTCTCCTAATAGAACCTCTAGGTTCCAAACTCAGAAGAGCTCCTGGACTTGTACCTGAACAAGACACTTTATCATGATACACATTTTACAATGTATGAAAGCAAGAGATGTAAAAATACAACAGGGAAACAATTATTTCAGCAAGAACTTGGTGTTCTGGGAAGGTTATGCTTTGTTTCATTAAACAGACTAAAAGGTATCCCAGGCATCTATTACATACAAAGTACGTAACAAAACCACTCCACCTCTAAATCCAAGTGCAGTGACACGGCAGTAATGCGCGAGCTGTCACCATGCTTGACTCAAAGCTACACCAAGCAACCTGGAAGAGCTGCTATTTCACAGTTAACCAAATATTCCAATGTCTTTTAATCAAAATATCATTAAGATCTACTCTTTTCAGATCCCTGAGTTTCAAATTTGTCAAAATCTCTCAAAGCCTAGAGTTGAAGTTTCACACAAATCACACAAACCAAAACACAACCAGTCACACAGACTTACTAGGTTATAAATACCTAATATGCCTAAAGAATCCACAGGGCCAATTTTTTTTTTTTTTTTGCCTTAATTATCCTACCTTTAGAAAACCAAAGATAAGTATAAAAGAAAGGGCTTGCCCTAGAAGCACAGGGACAGGAGGCCAGATTCAAAACCCCTCATTACCAGTGTTACACCAGATGCTTGGGATTAAAGAGGGGGAGTGGGTTTTAGAAGTGGGAATTTTTTTTTTAAGGCTTCACTTTCCCAGATATTTTGATAACTTCTTTCTCTTTTTCAAAATGTCAGGCATCTTTTTTAAAGGAAACACTTTTCTACTGAGTGGCTTTAGGATCTCCTGACTCCCACAGTACAATTAAACCCTTCTCCTGTCCAGATATACTGAACTGTGTTCAACCCTGGCACATAACAAAATCATTAAATCTAAGATGCCTCATTTGACAGATGTCTCATTAAATTCATCTCCAAGCTGAGGTGAAAAAAAGAAGGGGAAAAACACCTGTTAACTCTAAGAAAACTTTAGAACTGCTCTCTCCAAATCCACAGACACCTCCGATCACATGCAACAGAAGACATTAACAGTATGTGGCACATCTAAAATCTCCTGCCCTGGGAGAAATGCCTGTGTGTATATGTGTGTTTAACACATCCCTGGGGACCCAAACAGGATGGAAGGCTGAAGAATCAGGGCATACACCACCAGCTGCTTAACAAAATTCCACAAATTCAACTCAACAAATGTTTAAACTAAAATGCCAAGTATTACACTAGGCTTGGATCATAAAGAGTGTCAGTGAAAGTTATGTTACCAATAAATCAAATTCAGGGCTAAAGAGAATAAGTAACAACAGAAACACTTTACACTTTAACAAATATTGATGACCTTTGGATAATCAATCATTTAAGGTGGTGTTTTTAACAATCGTATAGCAACAAAAAGATACAACTTTACAACCTAACTTACACATTTCCTCTCCCTGCAATTACTTCACTGAGCACAAAAGACACACACTGTAGAAACAACTATGAAATTCAGGGAGAGGCGCTTACTCTCTAGCTTTCTATAATATATGAATTATAAAAAATAACTGTAACAAGAGCATAGTAACACCAGCAAAACAGTATCACGGAAGTAACAACAATTCTATTTTAAAATAAAAGATGTAAGCAAGACTTTTCTGATGTAACTCTTCAACACTTTACAAGTAAGGCTATGTTTTAAAGGAACTGAACTGCCACACCTCCACCCTGAAAAGTTATCCACTTTTCAGATGAAGTGTTAATTCGCTTTACCCAAGGAAGATTTACAGTTTAACAAATGAGGCATGGTTAAATAAAAAAAATAGTCATTAAGTAAACTTCATTTCCTAACAACTTGAATGCAAGCCTGACTATTGCAACCAGAATATTTACAACACTTCAGTACTCTTTCTGTATTGCCTATTTGCCAGGCTTGTTACTTGAGGTTTTTAAAGGCAGCATGATTTTAAAAAGGGGGGGGGGGGGGCATCAACATTTCACAAGGAATACCACTTTGGACTGGAGGATAATATCACCTCATTACCAACAAAAATAACGTATTTTCTGAATGCTTCTAACCAAGTGAAAAAAATCAAGTGTAAATGAAATTCAGCATCGATTCATGGAAAGTGATATGAATTGCAAAACAGAACATCCCAGCTCTCTATTCTCAGCTCTGCCAAGGACTGAAAAACCACAAGCAAGAGGCAAACCTCTCTGTGCATGTTTCTCCATCTGAAAAGAGGACTGACACGTCTCCTCCCTAATAATGTTTTTGAAAGGACGAATAAGACAATTGATGTGAAAGCCCTTTAAAATGTTTGAAGATAATAAAACCCAACATATTAATAGATGTTCTCAAACCCCAGTTATGATGGAAAAGACAGCATGCACTTTCTATCAAAAACAACAAATTTAAAATGTACATACAAAACAACAAAAATAAAGTTAAACCCTTTGTTCTTAAAATTGAAAGGACTGTTGAAGCACACATTGGTGTCACATGCTCATAGCACGTTACTCAATACTGTGTAATTATAGTAATAAGAGCCTGCTGGTCAATATTGCAGCTTAATGCTGAACCACCCCTTCTCGGTTTCCATGTAGGAAACCACGTAAGGTTTGATCATTCCCAACAGAGAAAAAGAGAAGAAATATGAGAGGGGTTACGAGATCATTCTCCTAAGCAATCCCAAGAACTCAAATAAAAATATCTTGTCCAAGATTCATTGGACACAGTGGGTGTGCTCTCCATTCTCTCAACATCCTTTCCCACTATTGCAATTTGAACTGAATTAGCTAGACCACGAAATCTAAAGGTGGTGCAAGTCAAAAAATATGTAGTTTAAGACTGCCCTTGGTCAATGACTCAGACTCCCCAGGGAGTCCAAAACACAAAGCTCATTCATCTTTTGAAGTCCATTAGTTACATCGAGCAACATAAATTTTTAAATTTTTTAACATAAAATTACTCTCTTCCAATTAGAATTTAAGATGGTTCATTTTAAAAGGAAATTAAATGTTAATGTACTTAAAATACTTAAAACCAGTCATTTCATATAAAGCCACTTAAATTTTGTCATATTTTAAATCAGCTAAAAGAATGCTTGAAAGATACAATAACAATTTTTTTACAATAACAATTTTCAAACTAAGTTTTCATTAACAACTCTGTAATTAGATAGCACCTTTCATCCAACACCTTATAGTTCATTAAAGACTTTCAATTTACTTTACCCAAATAAGTATTTAAATATTCAAAGGCTGCAAATACCTTTCAAAGACTTTTAATAATAACTTGAGTCAAGTTATAAATACTGAAAGTCCACTGAAAGGTGACCTTCAAAAAAGAATGAAAGTTCTCTGCTGGACAAGAACTTCTCAAAAAAAAAAAAAAAAAAAAAAAAGGAGCTGACTAGATAACTAGACAGCAGATAATGAGCTCAATTTAAATGCAGTAAGGTATTCAAATGGCTTCAAAGGCAACTTCCTAATCTATCCTTAACTCCAACTACACATTTAAACAAAAAGAGGTGCAGCAAGAAATTTAAGACTAAGCTATACGTAAAATCATAAAAACAAATGTGGCA
The DNA here is from genome assembly GCF_022355385.1 of Mustela nigripes. Taxonomy (NCBI): domain Eukaryota; kingdom Metazoa; phylum Chordata; class Mammalia; order Carnivora; family Mustelidae; genus Mustela; species Mustela nigripes. The sequence goes on along the minus strand of NC_081564.1, from coordinate 78,113,305 downwards.
CACAATACCCTCTTAAAGGGTGTCCTCTAAAACAAACCTTAACTCTCTTTTTCCCAAGGAAAAGAATTACTACCAAAATGTAACACTCCCGTTGGGTGCCCTACATTCCCCTGCAAAGGGAATTTCTAGGAATCTCCTCCAGCCAGGTACAAACCTTCACTTTGTGAAATCCTGACAGTGTTCCTGTAACATGTAAGACCACCTCAGGAAAAGGCCCTTTTGTTCATCAAAAACTAAACTCTCTTGCAAAAGTTCAAGTGGATTCACTACATGCTGAATTTTGTTCTATGGCAAATGAATATCAACAGACATTTTGTATATTACCTTGGGTTTAAAATAGGCTCAACTCTGTAGAGAAACAAAAATAAACAACTAGCCATCTCTGTAACAATCAAGCATCTTCCTTCTAGGACACCTATACAATGGCTTCACATTCAAGAATAGGTTGGATACTGTGTGTGACATCCCCATTTTATTAGTTATTTTTATAAGTGTATACACAAAGGCGTGTATGTATTTACACTGTGCATACAGAGATGAAGCAAATAAGTCCAGAAAAAAATAACTACAGCTTTTACAAAAGCAAAACTTAAGAGTAAAATGATCACACCAGAAATTTAAGATTCAACCGGGTAGAAAATCTATCACTTTTTATTGCTAAGCTTTAAACACACAGACACACACACACACACACACACACACACACAAATGCACTGTACATCACTCACTTAGAATATTTAGACACACTTGAAGAGACAGGGAATCAAAGATTTAAATTCCCATGACTAGGACACCCAAAACCTTTCCCAGGGACATTTATTGTAATCAACGTGTGGAAAACAAGAAAAGCAGAGCCCTTTCTACATAAAATGTGTTCAATACTGTTTACTTTACATATCCTTTGCTTTATATATATACTTCACTCAATTTAACTGGTTTGGCTCTAAGAGCATTTAGCATTCTCACATTAACATTCTCATTCCAAGTGTGATTACCATTTAATACTTTTGCAAAATAACAATATTTTACAAAATACATGAGCTCCAGGAGGAAAAGATATAGATGTTGCTCCTACAACTTAAGAACAAAAACAAAAAACACTGATTATCTAGGTCATAACTTTTAAAGCATGATATTATCTTTAGATACTGAAAATGCTATTGTATGATGATATAGGTTTCTTTATAAGGCAAAAATCCATCAGAAATCCACCTGAATTATTAAAAAACTTCAATGAAGCTTAACATCTCACCAGGAATGCTACTGTATTTCAATGTGGGAGTAAAGATTTCTTCATTCAAACTGACTAAGCTGCCACTAAGACACAAGTTGACCCAAAAACATTAAATTAGAAATAATGGCAACAGATTAATAAAGTTACAAGTATGATTATTTTTCAACCAGCACCTACAAACTAGAAGAGTAAAGCTGAGGAAAATTTAACTCTCCTAATTTAATTTGGTTATGCTAACTTTATTTAAATAAAATTTATTATCACTAAGAACTTAATTGTTTAAACCAGAGGAGGAAAAAGATGCAAACAAATAGAAAGCTCCAATATAATAACCAGGATCCATAGCTCCCTAATTTAGCACCCACTAAGTGTCTAATAAAGAGAAAAACATTAGTCACTCCGAGTCAAGAATTACATCTAATACACCAATCACATCTCAAAAAGCCGGGGGGGGGGGGGACAGAAGAATTAAAGTTTTCATCTAGAACCGACAAAAAGAATTAGGAGGATTTTAGATTCCATCTCAAGAGACTGTGACCACTTCCAAGTCTTACTGTGATCTCCACTGCAGGTCACACTGCAATGGCCAGACCGGGTTATCGAGGCTGGAAGTAAGAAATGAGAAAAAAAAAAAACTAGGCAGCATCACTTTTGTTGCAAGAATCAAACTTGCAGGTGAAACTGAAGTAAAGCAAAAAAGCTCTGGAGGAAAAAAAAATCCCTAAGAAGGGTCCCATCTGTTAGGGAGGGCTCAGTGGGCAGACGAGTTTGACAGAGAGCTGAACGAGCGCCCCAGGTGACAAGAAAGAAGCTCCTGGGGACCACACAGGAATGACCAACTGTGGACGAGTAAACAAAGAGTGACCTGGAGCTTGTCTGTCGGTCATTTCCCTCGATGTGTACGAGATCCTTTACCTGAAATCCCAGACTGCCTCAAACCCAACAAGCCCTCGAGGGAGGCCTGAAGGAGTTCCCTCATTATTAAAAGTACTACTGCCTCTCTCAGAAGTATCTGCTACCTGTAATTCCTGGTGGCTGTGCCACCTCTTCCGACGGCGCTTCCCCACCTCCATGTCCCCAAGATTGACAGCAACTCGCCGATTTTACAATTGCTCCACTTAGGATGGCACAGAGGGCAGGCGAAAGCTGTAAAGAACAAAGACTCCCGAGGGCGTGCATGCCCCCTTGGTCCGGACAGACGGCCGAATGCACCCATTCCTCCCGACCTGCAAGTGTTTACACGCCACGCGTCACCGTACAGGTGAATTCCTTACCTGCATAGAAGCGGATGAGGCAGCCAATCTCCGAGTCCATGCCTTCCTCCTGCACCCGCCACAACTCCCCAAATCCCAGCTGGAAGAGGTAGTCATTTTGGATCTGCAATGGCTTCTCGTCCGCCTCCAGGCGCCGGGTGGTCTCTCCGTGGAGCTGCACATACAGGGTGGGCGGCGGAGGCGCTTTCTCCGGGGCCGCCCCGTTCCCACCCGGGGTCGCCTGAGGGCGGCTAAGGGCCGCGGCTGCAGCCGCCTTTTCTTCCCGAGGCCGGTCGCGGACAGCCCCTCCCGGGCCGTCGACGCCCCTCGGGTCTTTCGGCTGCAGCGGAGGCGGGGAGGCCGTCGGGGAAGGCGGTCGGGTGCCCGCTCCGGGCCGAGCCGGCGCGGAGCGGCCGGGCAGGCGGGGCTGACCCGGAACCCCCGGCAGGCCCGGGGCCGGGTCAGCCTCGAGCTCCTCGGACGACGAAGAGGAGCCGCTGCCGCTGCTGTAGGGGTCCAGCCGGTCCGACACGCTCTCGGCGCTGGGGCTTAGGCTGAAGCTCTCGGTGTCGGAGGCCGGGCCGGCGGCTGCGCCGTCCAGGCGCTGCGGGGCGCCCGGCTCACCCGGGCTGGAGTCCGACGGCGCGGGGCTGGCGCGGGAGGCGCGGCGCGCCCACCCGTCCCGGCCGCCAGGCAGCTGCAGGTCCGCGGGAGGCGCGCGCGGCGGGCCCCCGACGGCAGCCAGCCCGCTCCTCCCGGGCGGCGGCCCCAAGTCCCGGGGTTCCGCAGGCGCGAGCCGGGGACCGACGTCGGGGGGCCGCTCCGTGCCGGCCGCGGGGCCCGGGCCCTTGCCCAGCACCTTGACCACGCCGCCGCCTTTGTGGCCCACCTGCAGGAGGCGGGCGGCCACCTCGCCGGCCGTGGTGTCCAGCGTGCAGAGCACCGGGCGCAGGTAGGTCGAGGCCAGGCGGTCGAAGACGTGCACGCAGCCGCGCTGGAGCTGGTGCCTCACCCAGTCCCGGTCCGACGGCTGCAGCTGCAGCATCTGCCGGTGCTTCAGGAGCAGCGTCTTCCTGTCCAGGCTCCGGGTGCACAGCGACGCCGAGGCCGAACAGGAGGTAGAGAGGCCGGCGGCGCCGGGGCAGTGCGAGGCGGCGGCGGCGGCTGAGGACGACGACGACGACGACGAGGAGGACGAGGACGAGGCGGCGGCGGCGGCGGCCGCGGACAGATTCCTTTTCAGCCGCCCTCTCCTCAGCAGGAGGGAGTTGGCGCCAATGCCGGCCCCGGGAGCCGGGGCAGCCCCGCCGGCGGTGGGCTGGGGCGCCCCGCGCCGCCGCCGGCGACCCGTGCCTCCCGCCCGGCCCGGCAGCGGCCCCGGCTGCGCCTGGCCGGCGGCCTCGTCCCGCGCCCCGCCGGTCGGGGCCGCCGGGGTCAGCGCGGGCTCCGGACTCCGGCCGCCCCCGGCCGCTGCCGCCAGAGCCGCCGCCGCCGCCAGAGCCGCCGCCGCCGGAGCCGGAGCTCGGTCCTCCCTGCTGGTCTCTGGGAGTCGCTGCGCCGTAGCCGCGGCGGCGGGCTCCATTGCAGTGGGGCTTCGCGCTTCCCCCCCAGCTCCGGAGGCAGCGGGAGCAGAGGGAGGCGGGGAGGCGAAGGTGGGAGACGGCGGCGGCGGCAGCGCGGGGAGAAGCCAATGGCGTTCGGCGCGGCCGTTCCAGGGGATTATGTGGCAATTCGGAGCATTCCGTCGGTGTCTCGGTGTTCCATCCCGCGCGCCCGCCCGGCCGGCCGCCACGGCCCCCCCAACATACACACGCCCTCCCCGCCCGGGTCGCGGGCTCGGGAGCGCAGACCCCGCCCGCCGCGGCGAATCAGCCGCGTAGCCCGGCTCATTGAATATTAATCACGCGCCTGGAGCGGGAAGGCGGGAGGCGGGCAGGGCGGGAGCTCCACGAGGGCCTCATGAATATGCATCACTAGTATGACGGCATTCCCGGGAGGAGTGGAGAGAGCCGGAGGACGGCGGGGAGGCAGGGCTTCAGGGTAAACAAACGTGATGCGTGCGTACGAGGGCGGGGCGGGGCTGGGGGCGGGGGAAGACAGGTCCCGGGAGGTTCCGCGCTGGCCTTGGGAGAGGGGCCGGCTAAGAAGAGAGAGGCGCGCGGTGCTTCTTGGGAGTTGTAGTTCTATTGCGGGAACAAACGTGCCGGAGGAAAACATGGCGAACCACAAGCCCCAGAGTTCCTTACCTTATGCCCCTCCTTGCTGCCAGCCGCTAGCTACGGGCAGTGGGTATTGTGCCCTCTGCTGTTAAACTGGGCATATTCTTGTTCATTAACTTGTGCCCAACCCGCCCATTCCCGCTCCCGACAAGGCTTTCGTTTTCCTTAATGATTTAAAGCGAGGGCTTTGAGGAACTCTCCTCGACGCGGTGTGAAGGTCCCGGTTCCGTGGTTCTCACCTCCACCCACTGAATGAGATGCAAGAACACACCCAGAGCGCCCCGGGATAACTGGCGGTGAAAGTGGCCAACCTCACTTTTCCCCCCGCTTTTTCCAGGCCAGGGAAGACAGTGACTGGAAATTGTAACTTGGGACAGTTGTTGAGAGCGCTTTTTGTTAATCGTACAACCCCGAGTCAATCCTCTCTGCAACTATGCGTGAGAAGGAAAAAGGCAAAGGGTTGGGGGTCTCGTTTTTTCCCAATGACCTTGAAGTTTGAAGTTTATTGGCAACGGAAGCAGCGGAAAGTACAAGAAATGTTGGACTGGAGACGTGGTGGGATAGGAGATTGGTCGTCTTGTGTATACTCTCTTATGTCTTACCTTTTTTTTTTTTTTCCTTCAACACTAAAAAAACAATTGGTTTTTGCTGCTACAATGTTTAGTTATGGTCTGAAAAGTTGCACTTTCTTATCACTTAAAACGATACTGTAAGCTACACTAGAATAGCTTGCTATTCAAAAGAATTTAGCAACTTTTTTAATTGTATTACCGTTCCCCCAGATCGTTTTATAAATCTGGATTTTCACATGTGAGATTCTGTCAACTTCTACTGTCAAAGGCCTGCCTTAACTTCAGTAAAGTGGCTAAATCTGGAAGGGGTGCCAAGGAGAGAGAGAGATGAGGCGTTCGTGGATGGTTCAATCAGTGGAACATGGGACTCTTGATCTGGGTTCATGAGTTCGAGTCCCACTTAAGAGTAAGAGATTCCTTAAAAATAAAAAATCTTTAAAAAAGGAAAAAAGAAAGATCAGCTAGAACTTGTCACTGAAATAAATTGATAAGGGCAAGAAAAGTCACACTTATCTTTATCCACACAATTCCGCTGAAGAGGAATGAAGGGTGCCGACACAATAAAAATAAATATTTCTCTTAATTCTTGAAATTCCTGAAAATGATTTTCTACATCTTTCTTTTGAAATCTTACCCCTTGGCCTCATGAAACTAATTTTTATTGCATTTCAATTCAATCAACAGCACAGAGTTCCATTTTTAAAATTAGGGAGAGTGCAAATTCTCCCAAGAGATAAGACAGTCACGTCAATTAATTTAACAAATAATCATAAACACATTATACAGCAGTCACTGTGGTAAGCAATTGAATAAATCAGACACTGTCCTTGCCTTCATAGAGCTTATAGGTTATAAAGAAAGACATTCAGCAAGTGAGAGGGATGCAGAAGGGGGGAAATACTAGGTGCCATGAGAAGAAACAAAAATAAAACAAGGGGAACTGACCTCCTCCAGGAAGTCAAACAGTAGAGACTAGCTTTGGATGAAATTTTCTGTAACTAGTAAAACTGGGTAGTTGCTGAAGGATCTGTCTCTGAAAGAAAGTAAAGAGGCAGAAAAGAGGTAATGATATTAAAGATAAATTTCAACTACACTAATCTGTATGTTGCCTTGAATAGCTCCTAACACAAACTCTTCATTCTAGAAAGGAAAAGAATGGTATTTTAATTGATCCTTTCTTAAACTAGATTAAAAAACAAAGAACATGTTAAACTTCAATCCTAAAATATGGACTGTTTAACCTCTTTATATTCATTAGTACCTTAGCTGATTTCCTACAAATGTGTTTAACTTTTGCTATTTAAGAAATATGGCTTATAGCTTATAGCTCCCTTCTAAAGGTATATATATTTTTTAAGATTTTATTTATTTATATGACAGAGATCACAAGTAGGCAGAAAGGCAGGCGGGGGTCGGGGGTGAGGTGGGGGGAAGCAGGCTCCCAGCTGAGCAGAGAGCCCAATGATCCCAGGACCCTGAGATCATGACCTGAGCCAAAGGCAAAGAGGCTTTAACCCACTGAGCCACCCAGGCACCCCTCGAGGTATATTTCTTTAGTTAATGTAAGAAACTCAGGGAAAGTTTGTTCTAATCATAAATAACATTGGCCTAATGTCCATTTGCATCCTAAGAAACTGTAGTGCTATACTTAAACTAGCTCTGGTTCCCATCATTCAGCTTTATACAATCATCCTCTCTCTGCCTTTTTATCCACTAGGAATTTTATTTACTCTTTGAAGGTATTTATAACCAAAACACCTCCTCCAAGGGGGAAAAAATGTAAAGAAATAACATACTCAGAAAATTTAGTATCCAAAATACTGGAGGTGGGAGGGGCTGGGAGTTCTTTTACACGACTGCCCAACTTGGTATGAGGAATCACTGAATTGGGAGGAGGGGGCCATAATGAGTACTGTTAATGTTAAAGTATCTCAGCATAAAGAGAAAAGGAAATACCTTCCAGCCTAAAAAACAAAACCAAATGAAAAATCCTGTGTTGGGGACAGGGTGGGGAGAAAAAATGTAGAATATAATTTCTACATAGATGAACTATTTCAGGCACAGTGTCCATAGTCTGGAAGATGCCATATTCCCTCGAACCCAGAATCACAACAGAGTTGAGGGAAGAGCAGAACAAGGGTGCCCAGTATGATCCACTCCCTGTTCCACCTCCAAAACTTCAATAGAGTTACTAAACATGGGGGTGAGGGAGAGGAATAATTTGTAAAGAATACAGTCCCCTTACCCCTAGATCAACTGGAACCTCACAGCTGAAATAAAAGACATCGATAAGGGCAATGAAACCTGTGCTTAGAACTTGCTAGTATCTGGAACATCACCCAGACGATCTGAGCCAACCCATACTATATCATTTCTCTGAGTAAGAAAAGGATTTCAGTAAAGGGCAAATGTTTTCCAGAACTCATGAAAGAGTAGCTTCTACTGAAAGTAGAGTGAGGAATAGGCCAGTATCCTGAAACCATGTAACTCATAAATGCCCCCTAACTTTTAAAGTGTTCCAAATGTACAATCCGACTAGCCACACTCTCCAAAGAATCACATCTTAAAATGCTAAAAGATAATCCTGAAAAGAAACAACAGATGTAAAAGTTGCAAACCCTGATGCCAACTTGTTAAAATATTTTCACAGCTACGTAAAGAAAAAGAGAACATAATTTTCAATTTACTGCTACAGTTTATTTTATGCTGTGTGATTTATAACTGACTTGCTGTGTTTTGCATCTAGGTTAATCCTGTTTGCATCCTTAGATTTAAGATAAAAGAAACCATCTCTGGAATTTTTTTCTAATATAAGCAGTTGGCATTTTAATGGGAGCATGAATTGATAGCTGGAATGGTTTTAGTCCAAATTGTTAAGGGCTCAGCTGTGTCCAGAAATAAACTCAGAAAGATGCAATATACAATGTAATACATTTAGTTAGTACATTATGAACATAGGATCTAATTATAGTTTCATGTTCTTATATCCCTTGAGCTACTAGTGGTTTACCATGCCTAAATTGCTCACTATTTACTCATTCTTTTTTACTATGAGGGACCCATTTAGCAAATTACTGCTCTAGTGCACTAAATGGGCCCCAGGTGGCTAAACTGAATTTGTAAGTTCCCTTCTCACTAGCAGGAAGATACCTTCTGTTCTCTCGAAACCCTTACCCCTCCCTCACAATATTTACCATTTGAACTCTAGCAAGAGCTCAGATTGCCCCTCATTTCAGGTAGTCCACTTTATAAATACACTTGAGAGCTTTTCAGATTTTAGTGCACCTTTTTAAATCCCATGATTCTTTGTCTTTTCATTTCTCACATCCTGCCTCATAGAAATAAACAGATATATTATATTATGTCACAACAATGAAGTATTAGACCAAGAAATAGAGACCTTGTAATGCCACCTCTTGCAGTAACAATGTAAATTACCTGGGACATTCATTCAGTGGAAATCACCTGGGGCATTTGTTCAACAGTATTTATTGAAAGTTTGTGTGTAGGCACCATTTACCCCCAGTAAATAGTATAGACAAAAATATCTGCCCTAAGGAAGCTTGTAAATAACTTTATCAATCTTTTTAAATCTTTAGTTAAAACTGACCTCCTCTTTTCTTTTATATAGACGGTTCTTATTTTAGGCAAATGGGAAATATGGCAATCTGGATATATTTGTTACATATTAGGGTATAAATATTTCTTCCCAAAATATTCTATATTCTTTCTCTGATATATGAACTCATCATACAATTGCTTTAACTACTGGGCCCTTATAATATTTCTATATTTAAAATATTTTCATTTTAAAAACTGATTTACACTCAGCTTTTTAGAAACTCATTTTGGGTTCTACTCTGTCCCAAGTGCCTAAGATCTTTTTCCAGCAAGATTCCTAACTAACAAAAATCCTTCCGAAATCATCTCAAAGCATTTCTTCTGAATCTTCTTTGAGTAAAAATAGACAAGTACTCCCCAGATAATAATCCCCCTATATTTATGTCATTAATTATACCCCAAAGAAGTAGCATGGGTAGTCTCCTTTTGTGCCCCCAAACAGAATGATTTGGAGACACAGTCAAATCCTAGAAATCTTACCCTTTTCCCCTCCACTTCCCATCACATCCACTGGTCTGGACTCCTAGCTAGATACAGTTGTTTCTTAGTGCTGTCATAACAAAGGACGATGAACTAGATGGCGTGAAACAACAGTAATTTATTCTCTCACAGTTCTGGAGGCTGGAAGTCCCAAATCAAGGGGTCCCCAGGACCATGCTCCCTCTGAAGGCTCTGGGGATATACTTTCTTGCCTTGTCCATCTTCTGGTGGTTGCAACATTCCTTGGCTTGGAGGTACATGCTTCAATCTCTGTTTTCCGGCATCTCTCATCGCATGCTGTGACCCAACTCCTCTTCTTGTAAGGATGCCAGTCACTGGCTCAGGGCCCACTCGAAGCTATTATGATCTTACCTTAACTTGATTGCATCTGCAAAGACCCTATTTCTAAATATGGTTACCTTCTCAGGAACCAAGCAGATGTGAATTTTGGGCATGGACACTCAGTATACTGAGTGCTTTGTAGCACTCCTCAGGAGTGACTATATGAAATTTATCAGATTTCTAGATTTCAGGGATTTGTAAAATCCCACCACCCAAAAAAAATTAGTGACCAAACTAGGGATATCAATCTTTTACTCTTTCATTTAAAAATTCATTAAGTCTTGGGGCACCTGGGTGGCTCAGTTAGTTGGGCGACTGCCTTCAGCTTGGGTTGTGACCCTGGGGTCCTGGATTCGAGCCCCCAGTTGGGCTCCCGGCTCAGCATGGAGTCTGCTTCTCCCTCTCCCTCTGCTGTTCCCCCTGCTTGTGTGCTCCTGCTCTCTGTCAAATAAATTAATTAAATATTTTTTTTTAAAAAAAGGTTGGAAGTCAGAAGTCCTCTTTCTAGTTCTGGTTCTGTACTAACTAGTTAAGTGTGACATTGGGAAGACATTTGCCCTCAAGGAGGTTTCAGTTACTGATTTAGGAAACGAAGGGACTCAACCAGAGAGTGTCTCTAAAACCTCTTCTGGCTCAAAAAAATATTTCTGATTCTGTCTAAAAACAAAAGTGTCTAATTTGGAATACTGGCCAGTGTTTTTGTTAATCAAAACGTGGAGCCCTTCACATTTAGTTGCTATTCACTCGGAGCAGGGGAGCATTTTAAGACTAATCCTTGCCATTTGAAAGAGTTTCTAATGCATTTAAAATAACAGCACGTTTATTCTGACATTTAAGAAAACTGCTGGGTTTTCAATCCTTCGAAATCTGGATTTGTCACGAATAGGAACCAATCCATGACAACAAGCTCTACAGCTTCTGATTCCCAAACTCCAGGGTCCTTATCCGTTTTCCTTTTATAGTCACAGATGGGTAGAAATCTCAGCACAAAGTCAGGTGAGGGCACGGAGCGTCAGCCCGTGGGCACACATGGACCAGGAGACACAGGCAAGGATATCAATAGGAGCTGCAGTTAGCAAAGCCAGATGGAATCAACCCACGTGTCCTCAACAGTAGAATGGGTAAGTCAGTGGTAGTATAGTCTACACTGAAATACCAACACAGCCACAATGTGACTACATGAATGCAATGCCGGGCAACATGAATGAAGCTTAGCATGTTGAATGAAAGGAGCCAGGCCCAACAGAATGCTTACCATTGATTCCATTTATACCAAGTTCAAGAATAAGCTAAATCAATCAATCTATCTATCTATCCATCTATGTACCTATATTTTTTAGGGATGCAATTTAGGTGGTAAAACTGGAACAAAAGGAAAAGGAAGTGAATAACACAAACCACTAGGGGGTGGAAAGGGTCCTGAGGTGGAAAGGGTCCTGAGGTGGCTTCCAGGATGCTGACACTGCTATCTTGACCTGCATGGTTACCTGGGTCCCTCTTTTTAGAAAATGTGTTTCACTTGTACATTTGTGTTTTGTATTCTCTCCTGTTTATATTATGCTTCATAACAAAAGTCTTTTTTAAAAAATAAACTGTATGGGGGGGCTGGTTGTTCAGTCACTTAAGCATCTGACTCTTGATTTTGGTTTAGGTCATGGTCTCAGGGTCATGGGATCAAGCCCCGTGTTGAGCTCCCTACACAGTGGGGAGGCTGCTTGAGATTCTCTCGCTCCCTCCACCCCTCTACCTCCCCCCCCCCCCCCCCGCTTGCACCCTTTCCCTGTCTCTAAATTAAATAGATCTTTAAAAAAATTCAACTGGTTTTTTTTTTATCAACTGGTTTTTGTTATAATCTGAGCTTCTACATTTTGTCTACAATCAAGAGTTTAACATTTCCCATCATTTATTTCATTTAGAATTTTATTTATAATTTAAAACAATAAACTATAAATCTAATTTAACTTAAGAGAGAACTTTAAATATTCATTCTAAGAGTAATAAGTTTATTATAGAAAGTCTGGACAATACTGAAGGCACTAATGATGCAAAGATGAACAAAAAAATCCAATGACTCCTACTTATTTTCACATATTTCTTCTCAGATTTTTAAATGCATTTTAATGTAGTAGAGATCATAAAGTAGCTACAAATTTTTAACCTGCTCCTCTCACTCAAAACTATTCCATAAACACTTCTCCATGTTATTTTAAAAAAAAAAAAAAAACTCACCCTAAGCATAATTTTTTATTTTTAAATAAGGATGCATCATCTTGGGAATGCCTGGGTGGCTCAGTCGATTAAGCATCTGCCTTCAGATGGGGTCATGGTCCCAGGGTCCTGGGGTTGAGCCCCATCAGGCTCCTTGCTCAGCAGGGAGTCTGCTTCTCTGTCTCTTCCTCTGCCCCTCCCCCTGCTTGTAGGCACTCCCTCGCTCTCTCTTAAAAAAAAAAAAAAAAAGCATCATTTTGGTGAACCATGATTTATTTAAGAGCTCCATAAAGAGTAAATGAAGGACACTATGCTGGCCCTCAGTGTTTTTATGCCATTTTCTTATACTATTCCTCATGGAAGTAAAAATATGGTTATAGCTTCTTTTGTTACAGTTATCTTTCCTTATCTCCCCATCCTTCAACCACAACTTAGCCACATCTATTATCAGGCCATGTCCAAAATCCTCTTTAGATGAGCTTATGAAGAGATGGAAGTGAGGAAATATCTCTCAAGTGCCAGATTTAGCAAACAAACAAGGGACGCCCGGTAATCGCACTATTTGGACGTACTCGTATGAAAAAGTATTCATTGCTTATCTGAGATTTGATGTTACTGGGTGTCCTGTGTTTTATCTGGCAGCCCTACGCCTGGGTCACTGCCAGGCCTATCCATAGATACTTCTCACCCCTTTAACCCCTGTGAGAGTTATATATAATCCCCATTGTAAAGAATAGTGCAGAAATTTAATCTTTTCTCAGCTCACGCGGCTGGAAAGGGGCAAAGCAAGAATGGAAACCCAAGCTCTCTGACACCGCGACTAGGGTTACAAATGCGGTGGCCGTCCCCCTAGTGTTTGGGTCATGCCGGGGCCCCAACGGCTCCCTCAATGCCAGAGGGTGGTTGGGTTTTCATTTGTTGCTATTGTTTCTTTTAAAAAATTGCTCACCACTCCTCTGGATTGTTACGTTAAAAAATGAGTACTTTAAAAAAAATGAGGACTGGGCCCAGGTGGCTGGGCCAAGCTAATGAACGTGATTCAAAACTGAGCCCCAGGAAGAGGCTTTTCATGGACAGCGGAGCTCCAGCCGGCTCAGCCGGGCTCAGCCGGGTCCTTCTTCCCGCCCCTCCCCCACCACCATCCTCTCCTTTGACAGTTAAATGAGACAGTTTTGTTTCAGGTCCCTCCCAGAAACCCCACGGGTGTTTGGGTATCTGGGGTTTGTTGCGTTCCCCAACCCCCCCCCCCCATATTCTGGTTTAAAGTAAGTAAGTAATGCGAGGGTAAACCATCTATAACCGGATCCTCTGGGGTTGGACGAAGCTGGCCCGGAGTGTAAGTTACCCTCATCTTCTCCGGGCCAAACCCCAGCCCTACCGTGCCGCTCCGGCCGGCCGCGCTCATGAACAACCCAGTCTCTCTTGATTCCTTTCAGCCTTACTGCTTCCCTTCCCCCACATGCATAGATCCTCGCCAGAGGAGCCCAGGTGAGGAGGCGGGGCTTTGGGGGAGCACTCAGACCTCCACCGTGCTGCCGACGGAGTGCCCCCCCGCCCTGCCGTCCTCAGTCCTCGCAAACACATCTGGCCAATGGCCTCCGGTGCTGAACCAAAGAGGAGCAGAGGTTCTTTTCTTCTGCGCCTCAGGAAGCAGGTGTCAAGCTCACACCCAGCGTCTGGAGGGACTAGCCGCTGGGCTTCCCTCCCACAGTCCTGATAACCATCAGCTCCCAGACCAGCTCCTTGGCCAGGCAGTGGGCTCGCAAAGCCCACCCTACTTGTAGCCAGATAAAGTAGTTGGCCTGGGGAGCAGGTGGTGACTCTAGCCTACATTTATTGATAGTATCTTCCCCAAGTTGCTGAGAAGGTCACCAAGACAACCTTGACATTCCCACTTTAGGCTTCTTCCTGACTGCAGGCTCCTGACCTCTCTTAGAGCTTTTCTTTAGAACATTCTTAACTATGGCTTTTCTACGCTTCCAAGATGTATGTAAATCTTTTTTTAAGCCTCTTGCCAGTTTTTCAACCCAGAAGTGGTTTTCTCAAGGACCTGGGAGCCACCGCTTTGAAATGCCGTCGAAGGAGAGAGCAGAGCTGTCTCTCAGTCCCTACGGGAAACTAAGAGCGGGGGTCTTGCTCCAAGTTGCAAAACAACCTCCTATCATAAAAATGTAGGAAAGGTATTGTCCCTTTGGAAAATTCAGCTCGTAAGCGTAGATGGCCTGGCCTCTTCCCGTAGTCTCTCACTTGCTCACCTCAGCCCTTAAAAACTCTCCTGCCCCCTGTTTCAGCGGAGTTGAGTTCAGGCTGAGTTCTGGCCTCTTCCCTTATTACGATAACCTTAAATAAAGTCTTCCTTGCCTGTTTAACTTGGGCACATTTTTACTTTGGAGCAGAAAATCTAGTTTGGGATCTTGCCCCAACTGTTAAACAACAAGTTACAAGTTTTGCACAGTGGCCTCATGCTTGGGAACAAGGATTGTCCTAGAACATAAGTAGACAAAGCCAGAGTGGACAGTCAGGAGATAGGACTTGAGAAGAAAAGGCTCCCCTGCCCCAGGACATCTCCACAGCTTCTCCAGGTAAACCTACCTTCTCTCAGGTGGGTTTACCCTGAGTTGAAATGACCACATTCAGATAAAGTAATAGATGTGAGGATAAAGATCTTTGAGGAAGACAAAGAACTCATTATTCTTAGGGTATAATTAAAATTCCATACCAAAAGAAATGAATCTGAGGTAGATCTTAGATCTAAATATGAAAGTTAAAATAACACAACTTCTGAAAATGACCTTGTGATAGGCAAAGCTTTTAAAACACCAAAGAACTTCTGCTCATCCAAAGGCATCATCAAGAGAGTGAGAATACAAACCACAGACCTTGGGGAAGACAAAGGATTTATATTCGGAATATGAAAGGATCACCTACAAATCAATAAAAAAAAGACAGTCCTTCCAAAAAAAAAGGCGGGCAAAAAAACCGAGCACTTAATCAGGCACTTCACAAAAGAAAATAACCAAAAAAAGTCAACAGGCGTGTTAAAAGGTGCCCACCGGGATTGCTCATCAGAAAAATGTGAATCAAACCTACATACCTAAGAAAGGCTAAAATTAAGAGTGACGATATCAAGTGATAGAAAGATCATAAAGCAACTACATTTTCCCATAGATCTGTGTGATATGAGTACTTTATGCATAATCCTTTAATAAAAGGTTATGTCAAAACATTGGACTTAATTAACACTTTAATTACATAGGGCTCTGGGCAGGCAGGTGGAGAGTTGGGTAAAGCAGGCCCAGGCTAAGGGGAAGGCAAGCTGAGTGGAATATCTAGAGACAGTGTCCAAACAGGCAGCAAAATCTGAAGACAAAGTAGAATGCCATTCTCCTTGCAATTTTGTCCATGAATCGTCATTTCTACATTTTTCCTAAAAGAGAAATGTTCTGTGCAAAAGCACATAGACCAGGGCATGTCCCTCCTTGCTTGAGCTCCATGTGAACCTACAGATCCAGACTCAAAACAAGTTGCATGTATTGACTTGGGACAATTGCCACGACCCCAGCTATCTAGATTAACTCATTCAGGCAAATCTGATTGAGCATCTACTATGTGCCAGGCCCTTTGGTAAGTACGAAGTATAGGGTGATGACCACATCATGCACATACCCTCCACTCTGGGATCTTACAGCTTTGGAAGGGAAAATGCCCTCTGCCAACAAGCACTGCTCCTATAAAACTGTGTGCCCAACTCCCAAGTAGGAATCAACTTCTCAACTGGAATTCAGTCTTGTTGTTTAAAATCACTCATTCCATAACTGAGAGATGGACATGGGAAGGTAGGAGGGAAGGGTCCATGGGTTGGAAGGTGATAAATACAGTTGTTAAAATGTTTTTAAAAATAGAGAAAATTCCTGGCCTCCCCACCCTCCTGCCTGCCTCTCTGCCTACTTGTCA
This sequence comes from Mustela nigripes, assembly GCF_022355385.1. Lineage (NCBI taxonomy): Eukaryota > Metazoa > Chordata > Mammalia > Carnivora > Mustelidae > Mustela > Mustela nigripes. Next base: position 78,097,422 of record NC_081564.1, on the reverse strand, counting down.
TCTCTGTCTGTCAAATAAATAAATAAAAATATTTTTAAAAAAATAGCGAAAACTCAAAATCTGACCATTCGAAGAGAGCTTTTTGCCCCCAGGATATTTCAAAGAATGAACAATCATTTTCTTTTTTTTTTTTAAAGATTTTATTTATTTACTTGACAGACAGAGATCACAAGTGGGCAGAGAGGCAGGCAGAGAGAGAGAGGAGGAAGCAGGCTCCCTGCTGAGCAGAGAGCCCGATGTGGGACTCGATCCCAGGACCCTGAGATCATGACCTGAGCTGAAGGCAGTGGCTTAACCCACTGAGCCACCCAGGCGCCCTGAACAATCATTTTCTAATTATGCCTTTTTTGTATTCTGAAAGCTGACACTTCCACATTAACATACGTCTTCTAGAATTATGACCTCCTCTTCCTCCACTGCTCGAACACGTAAAATCCTAACTGTGAAATCAATTTATGTTAGACGTGAATCAGGCAAAGTGAACTGAAGGATAATAGCATGAAAATCTCACCTGTATATTTTCCCCTTCTCAAATGTAAATATTAAATACTATTAATCAAATTTGATTGATAAGATTTCTAGTTAATAGTGATAGCAAAACATAGGGAGAAAAAAAAATTTTAGGTAATGTGTTTACATTTTTTTAAAGGGTTGGAGAGGTTGGAGACTCATAATCCAGTGTTAAAAGACTCAGGGAGAGGGACACCTGGGTGGTTCAGCTGGTTAGGCATCTGACTCTTGATTTCAGCTCAAGTCATGATCTCAGGGTCTTGGGATCAAGACCCACGTTGGACTCCACACTCAGCATGGAGGCAGCTTGAAATTCTTTCCTTCTCTCCTTCTCTCCCAGTTTGCATGCTTTCTCTTTCTAAAATAAATAGACAGATAGATAGATAGATAGATAATAAATAAATCAAATCTTAAAAAAATAGACTCAGGGAGAGAGAACCACTAGAATTTCAAAAATAATTATTAGAGGATTTTACAGTATCTGAGCTTACTTCAGTATTATTTTAAATTATCATTGCAAAATGAACATAATTTCTACATAGGACCAAACACAAACAAGCTTGATTTATTTATTAATATGGGGGACAGACATTTTTAAATGAAAAATCTTAAACCCACTGTAAAAAAAAATGGAAGAAGGAAAGAATAATTAACAAAACTCCAACTTTTTAAAAAATTTTTATTTATTTTTTTAAATTTCTTTTCAGTGTTTCAGAATTCATTGGTTTTTTTTTAAATTTTATTTATTTATTTGACAGAGAGAGATCACAAGTAGATGGAGAGGCAGGCAGAGAGAGAGAGAGAGAGAGAGGGAAGCAGGCTTCCTGCTGAGCAGACAGCCCGAGATCCCAGGACCCCGAGATCATGACCCGAGCCGAAGGCAGCGGCTTAACCCACTGAGGCACCCAGGCGCCCCCAGAATTCATTGTTCATGCACCACACCCAGTGCCCTATGCCATCTGTGCCCTCCTTAATACCCACTGCCAGGCTCACCCAACCCCCACTCCCCTCCCCTCCAAAACCCTCAGATTGTTTCTCAGAGTCCACAGTCTCTCATGATTCATCAGCTATTGTTTTTTCATGTACATAGTAAGTCAGCTCACATTAAATTTATATCTAAAGGTCAATTAAAGTATAGAACTTTTTTCCAGATTAAAGCTCATTTTCTATTCCATCTAATTTTTTTTTCAGTCTGGGCTATAAACAAAGAATAGGATGTATTCCCAATAAAGCCGCGTGCCCTTATAGCACACTCCTGTCAACTAAGCATTTTCATGTACATCATCTCACCTGATTCTCCCAACAAGTCTGGGAGGAGGTAGGTAAATGACATCACCAGGATATAGGTGGTTCTGAATAGAGGCTCTCGCTCACAGACTTTGAGGACAAAGTCTCTGAAAATAGAGAATCATTGAAATTTGCAGAAACAGCCTATACTAAGATGTAAATATACTGCTATTGAGACCCGAAAATGAACCAAGCTCAATCAGAGTGATTGTGTGTGTGGCCCCCTCACCAGCTGTGCAGTAATGTAACTGTTTGAAAGAAGGATGTTTCAGCAGAAGGATGTTATCTCATCCCAAGGGAGCCAATGAAAAAGAACTGACCTACATTGTCCGGGGAAGAAATGTTCTCCTCACTAACAGAGATAAGCACAAGTGGTATTGGTACCCTCTGGTCACGATCCCTGAATCAGCCGTAAGAGCAGGGCTGTTATAAAGGAAGTCTGCCTTGAGGAGAAATGAGCTGATGCCGAATCCTGGGGGACTAGGTGAGTCATGCCAAGGGCAAGGAACCCTACAGAGCCTAGAGCTGATTTACGGTGTAACACTTACCTCTCTGGAGTTCACTCTCTCATGTATAAAAGTCTACAATCTCTTGGTTCTGTTTGTCATGCTTGGTAACCAAGTTCACTAAGGGAAAGGTCAGAAGTCTTCCTACTTGTGCCCAAAATAAAGTGTGGGCCCTTTGGGGCTTCTCAGCAAAAGCCATCAAGAACACATCAATGCCCCTGTACTCATTTGTAGCTAGAGGATGTCTTCTGTTCCCAGTGTGCTAACAGGGAAGACAATGGTTTTTCCATGCCCCTCTCAAAGGGTGACCAAGTCCAAGTCGTTCAAGGACAGCACAAAAGTGAGCAAACTGACCAGGTAGTCCATATGTGTAGGAAAACTACATCGTCTACGTGGACTATGGGCAGCAGGATTTAAAAGTACAGTGCCGCGGTCAATCAGTACAAACATCCACACAACCTTTGCTCCAGAAACTGGTTATGACATGCTCAGCCTGGGCAGAGAGCATGAAAAGACCAAGAAGAAATGGAAAAGGACAAATTTAAAGAAGAATCGATCAAGAAAAAAAAAAGTCATAAAATCACCTTATATACAACATATTCAAACAAGATAATTTCTGGCAAAAGAAAGCCAAATAAAAATACATATTTAACTCTGATCTCTCAAGAAATCCCACTAAAATCATAGTGGACTTTAAAAAATGATGATGGGGCACCTGGGTGGCTTGGTGGGCCGAGGCCTCTGCCTTTGGCTCGGGTCATGATCCCAGGGTCCTGGGATCGAGCCCCAAATCGGGCTCTCTGCTCAATGGGGACCCTGCTTCCCCATCTCTCTCTCTGCCTACCTTTCTGCCTACTTGTAATCTCTGTCTGTCAGATAAATAAATAAAATCTTTAAAAAATAATAATAAGTAAAAAATGATGATAAATAAATATAGATAGATAGTGGGGCACCTGGATGGCTCAGTCAGTTAGAGATCTAACCTTGCTTTCGGCTCAGGTCATGATCTCAGGGTCTGAGATGACTAGAGCCCCAAATCAGCTCCATGCTCAGTGGGAAGTCTGTTTGAGAGTCTCTCTCTCCCTCTCCATTTGCCACTCACCCCCTCCAGAATGAATAAATGAATCTTTAAAAAGATAAATGATAGATAGATAGATAGATAGATAGTAGGAAAAAGCGAAACAATAAAATTTGGAAGCTGAAAACCTAAGGGATGAGTGATAACTGAGTTAGCTGAACTAAGAAATTAAACTCTAAACCAGCAGCAGGGGGGAGGGGAGAGCTGAGAAGCAACAGACTTTGCCATGAAGAGCTTCCTAAAGCCACAAGAACTAGTGATGTGAGCTCTTCCCAGAAGGAACAAATGTGGGATTTAAAAAAGAGGCTTCTAGTCTATTGAGGAAGCAATGATGGCATTAGATCTCTTGTGCCCTTCCCCTTCAGTGAAACTATTATTCCTCAGCTTTTATTCCCTGTAAATAGTAGATAAAATAGAGAGTTCTGGAGATGTGGAACACTAAGCATGACTGAAATTGGGATTAAAGTGAAGCTGTACACGGTGTCCCAGATTTTGCCCTCCGCTCTGCCTCTAGACCCCAAACCATCCCCTACAGTGCACCATGGTCAGCTCTGCACACGGCACCTGGCGGAAGGGGCGTCTGAACCTGAAATCCAGCTCGGGCTTCATGCACCAGCCATGTGCCCTGGTGTAGACTCTTCCCAGAGCGAGGTGCACCTCTTCCTCATTCTCCAGAAGGTACCATCTGATCACTGAGACCTGCTCCTTCAGAGCTGCCTCCCAGAGAAGCCACCATCTCCTGATTCTCATAAAGCCTGGCCTAGGCTTGCAGTGGCCTTGCCCTGGGGCTCTGGCAGCCAAACTTAGCTTCATGAAAGATCCTTCTCAGGGGTGACCAGAAAACCTCCCCCAAAACACCCACGGATGCCCAGCCGTGTTGCTCTGCTGCAAAGCCCTCTATCGAGGAACGGTGTACACAGGCAAAGGGACCCACAGCTGAGAATCAAACCTAAGAAAATGGAAGTGGTGGGGGAAGCAACTTGAAGGAAAAAGACTTTTAAAAATGACTTATCAGTGTCATCAGAGAAGATGACACAAGAACAAGAAGGTATAAAAAAGAAACAGCAAACAAGAAAAAGCTTTTTTACTTTAAAATAGGACAAAAGAAATGAAAATTTTGAAAGAAAGCTTGGGAGAAAAGTTGAGGAAATCATAGACAAACAGAGAAGAAAATTAGAGAAGCATTGATATCCAAATAATAGGAAATAGAAATTAATCATAAAAGATAATTTTCTAGAATGAAAGAACATAAATTTTCTGATTACGGGGCTCATCCAGGACCCAGCATAGCAGATAGAAAAAAATAGGTCTAGATCAAGGTGGACCATCATGAGACTTCAGAACATTAAGGACAAAGGGAAGGGGGAAAAAAAAAAACACTTGAAAGTTCTCTAGTGGGGAAAAAGTGACATCAAAGTCTAAGGGATCAGAATGGCTTCAGACTTCTCAGGAGCAAAGCTGCAGACAATGGAGTAATGTCTTCACGTTTCTAAAGGGAAATGACTCCCAACTCAGCGTGCAGTAGCTGGCCAAACAACAAATTATAACTCGGGATAGACAGGAAGGAAGGCACGAGAACAAAACAGAGTCAGAGTAGAACAAGGATACTTTCTCAGATATGCGAAGCCCCACGAAGGTTACCTACCACTTTCTCTTTCTCAGGAACTTCTTGAAGAATGTGCTCTCGAGAAAGGAAGAAGTGCGCCACGAAATAGGAAGTTAGAGGATCTGGAAAACGTAGACCCCAAGTCAGAGAAGGGAAGGGGATCTCAGGTTGAAGGTCAAGGGAAACTCTGTGCTGGAAGCCGCACGGCAGGCCTGGAGGGCAGCCCATTGCCGATGAAGACATTGAGAAGGCTCCTGCAGAGATGTTTCCATGAGATGAAATTAAGAAATTGGGATTAAAGTGGGGGCTCTGACACAAGAAGATATTTGCTCTCCTGGTGAAGAGTTTGTGGTTTAATTTGTGGTAATTAATTAAGACAACCAAGCAAATGAAAGACCAAGACAATTATTAACTTCAGGAAAAAATGGTTTAGAAGATGGGAAAAGGAGTCTTAAAAATACATTATGGGGCGCCTGGATGGCTCAGTCGGTTAAGCATCTACCCTGAGCTCAGGTCATGATCCCCGAGTCCCAGGATTGAATCCTGGCATGAAACTCCTTGCTCAGCAGTGAGTCTGCTTTTCAGTCTCCACCCCACCCCCCACTGCTGCTCTCTCTCTCTCTCTCTCTCTCAAAACTCTGCAGTGTGAAGTTACATAGTCAAAAGAATTGTTGAAAATTGATCTGACCACAATCATGATTTAACTTGTCAGGAGCACGCCTCACAGAGACCGTGTGTGGGGATGATGGTAAGATTTACGAAGCTTCAAGTGGAAAAATGCAAGAGGCAGCGACATAGGCAGTTTATTTTGTGATAAGGAAGAAACACCAAAATATATAGTAAAAGGATTGAAAGCGTTTGCCTTTAGGAAGAAGGAAATGGAGGGGCAGGGACCTGCCAGTTTACAAAGTAAAACTATTTGGCTCTTTATGGAGAACACTGATGAAAACAAAAATTAAATTTTAAAAATCAGAAGGACCCCATTTTTGGTTGGTTGGAGGGAAGAGAAATACGTTGGGTTTAAAATCAAGGATCATTTGCAGTAGAGGCAAGATGTTCAGGCAATCAAAACTAAGAGATGGGCGCTCTGGCGGCAGCATGAGGTTTGGAATAGAGGTTCGGTAATGACTTAGAGTGGAAGAGAAATAGCTCTATAGGAAAAATGGTGCAGAGCAATACGAGAGAGTCCTTGAAGACAAACATTGCCTAAGTGCTGTGAAGAGAAAAAGCCTGCATTAAGAGAGCAGCAGAGAAAACCAAAGGACGCAGGGGTTTCAACAGGGTGGAGAGCGGAGTGATGAAGGTCAAGTATGCAGCAGGTCGAAGAGGCCCAGACCACTAGAATAAACAATGAAAAATTTCTAAAGAGGTTATTCTAATCTAGGGATTAAGTTCACACCCTATAATAAGCCTCACATTTTAAAAAGGCTTTGGGTTTTAGAAGGATCTTGTATTTTTCCAGGGCACCTTACAATGACTGTGACCCTGTTTTCAGTAAATACACAGTTGTCTTCCGTGGTGTCATAGCACAAACCCCTCATTAATAAGAAAGTGGAGCTTAGGGCATATTGTCATTACCATTCCCATGCAAAGCTCTGTCCCTGTTTTGTTCTTTCCCCACACAAGGGCTGGCATTGTCTGTGTCAGAGATGAGCATTTGGACTAAAGTTCAAGGCTTGGCTAGGATTTTCCTTTTGGCTGCATTTCCCAGGTGATCAGCTGCCTGCGGTTGGCCGCGGTGTTATTGACACCCCAGACAAGAAGGAAGCACAAGAAAACAAACAAAATAGCATGTCAAAGGCTACATTCAAAATACCAAATGTTATGTGAAATCTCATCATAAGAAAGGTTTGACTATTTCATTTTGCTAAGTCTAATCAAGCGCTTGGTTTCAGGACTCAAAGTATATAATTGGTAGCAAATGTTCCCTAATGTCTCATTAATGTTTTCTCTTTCTAGTGTAAATTTGCCTACACATTTCCACACTCCCCCCCCCAACAGAGGCAAGACGAGCAGAAAGTCTAGTTTTGTATTTTTCAAAAGCCCACCATGACTCCTGAATTTTCCCATTTGCATGTCTCTTTTCCCACATTGCTGCCTTCCGGACGTTTCCAGCTCAGACACATCAGAGGAAATATGCATATTTTAAATACAAATAAAGGAGTGATGAAATTGACACCGATTAATTAGAAATTTACAAATATTTGTGCTGCCTGATCAACAGTCCTGGGATAGAAAGGGGATTCACCTGTGGGGAATGTATTCGTACATAACATCAACCGACACTTCTCTCACTCACTAAAATGTCTTTCCAACAAAAAGTACAATGATGAGATTTAAATGTTATGGGGACATATGAAGTCTGTCAACTTCAATCAATCATAGGGCTGCTGTGGAAAATGAAAGAATTTTAGACTTTTCTAGAAATCTAGCCATGTTCCTCTCCAGTGTTTATGGAGGGTCTTCAGAGATGATGAGGGCTGAGGACACAGTGCAGAACAAGAGGTTTAATTCCAACCCAAGCGACTCTCTGTGTTCTGCAGGTGTCCTGGTTTAGCAAGTGCTCTCCTTACGAAAGGTTACTTGCTGCAGTTTCTCTGACACAAGCTCTGAAATGCTGTCCCTTCCGCGATGGAAAACAGCAGATCCTTTACCAGTTAAGCAGAAAAGACCTCAGTTGGAGAAGATGGTCACACCAAACGCAGAGAGAGAAATTTCTCGATGTGCTGTCTTAGAGCTGGGGGAGCAAGGGGAAGAAGGAGCGGGGAGCCGGCAGTCCCACGTGCCTGCTCGTCGCAGGGTTCTCCTACCTTAAGAAATCAGAGCTTGCTTTAGCCTCACAAAATCCCCAGAAGACAGATACACTCCAAAATCCTCATCTCGGTGTACTAGGCCATAAGTGATCTTGCTCCTGTCTGCATCTCTGGTCCTTACTCTCCCATCTCTTGCTGGCCCATTCTATCTTGCCACACAGCTCTCTTGGCTGTCCTTTGAAACCACCGAACAGGCTCCAGCCCTGGACCTCTGTGCACGGCTGTGACGTCTCCCTGTCCGGGTGCTCTTCCCACGGATGAACAACAGGGCATCCCTCCCTCGCTCGTGTACATCTGCTCTCAAATGACCCTTCCCTACTTAAATAGCACTTCCCCCATGCTTATCCCTTTGCCCTGCTTTATTTCCCTTCATAGTATTTGTAGTGGGCTGAACCATGTCCCCCCAAATTCATGTTGACCCAGAACTTCAGAACGGGACCTTATTTGGAAATAAGGTCTTTGCAGATGTAATTAACTAAGACAAGGTCATACTGAATTAGTATGAGCCATAAGTATAATTGACTGGTGTCCTCATAAAAAGAGGAGGGGACACACAGAGATACAGAGACACACACTCAGGGAGAGCGCCGTGTGACTATGGAAGCAGAGATAGGAACGGTGCAGCTGTCAGCCCGGGGACTCCAAGGACGCAAACAAGCAGCAGAAGGAAAAGGCAAGAAAAGTTCTTCCCTAGAGCATTGTCAACACATTGACTTTAGACTTCCAGCTTCCAGAACCGTGAGAGAATAAATGTCTGTCATTTTAAGCCGTCCAACTGATAGTACTTTCTTTGTTACAGCATCCTGAGAAAACTAATACAGCTAAAATGAAAAACACAAGAAACAACCAGTGTTGGTGAACATGTGGAGAAAAAGGAGCCCTCGCGTACTGTCGGTGGGAAGGCCAACGGGTGCAGTCGCTGTGAAAGACAGTATGGAGGCACCCCCAAAATTAAAGATAGAACTATTCTACAGTCCAGGAATCATAGTATTGGGGATCTACTGTAAAAATACCAAAACCCCAATTCAAAGCGATACATGCACCCCTGTGTTTACTGAAGCATTATCTACAATAGTCCAATTATGGAAGCAGCCCTAGTGTCCATCAATAGATGAATGGTGGCATATATACACAATAAAATATTATTCAGTCACAGAAGAATGAAAGCTTGCTATTTGCAGCAACAAGGAGAGAGCTGGAGAGTATAACGCTAGAGAAATAAGGCAGTGAGAGAAAGACGAGTACGATATGATCTCACTCATACGTGCAATTTACGAAACAAAACAAATGAGTAAAGGGGAGATAAAAAAAGGGAGGGAGACAAAGAAACAGACTCTTAAGTACAGAGAACAGACTGTCACCAGAGGGGAGGTGTCATCCCCAAAAGGGGATGAGGATTGAAGAGTGTACTTATTATGATGCAAAAATAAAGTAAAATGATAAAAAAAAAATGCATACAGCATAGGTCACCACCCGACACGGTCTACATATATTTATTGGCTGTGGTTTTTGTGTGTGGTTTTTTTTTTCAAGATTTTATTTATTTATTTGACAGAGAGAGATCACATGTAGGCAGAGAGGCAGGCAGGGAGGCAGGGGGAAGCAGGCTCCCTGCTGAGCAGAGAGCCCCATGTGGGGCTCCATCCCAGGACCATGACCTGAGCTCAAGGCAGAGGCTTAACCCACTGAGCCACCCAGGCGCCCCCTTAAGACAAGTTTTTGTTGTTACCGCTGTTCACTGCCGTGTTTCTAGTGCCTAGAACAGTGCCTGGCATAAGAGCAGCACACACTAAGTGTTTGTTGAGCCCCGAGTGAAGAAGGAATATTCCCCTTTTGCAGAAGAGGAAATTGAGGCTCGGAAACATTCCACTGAGTTCAAGGTCATCCGACACTAAAAATCATAACCTTAACCACACTGTGCGGGCTTTTATTACATTGCCAACTTTTCTCTTTTAAAAACTCCCAGGAGATACAGACATCCTTTCAGCTATTCAGAGTCTGAAACCAACTTTGAGCAAACAACTGGAATCCACAGGGAAGTTAATGCTTTTGGGTGTTTGGTATCATCGCTTCGCTTTGACAGACACCAAGCTCAATTCTTTTCGTGTTGGTTACAGTGATCATGGCTCTCTCCCTTTTCCTGGAAGCAGACTCAGTGTTGTCAGATCAACTTTTCTACAGCCAATAGCATTCCACTGACCACGCAAGTTCAGAAGTCCTTTTGCCTGGATGCCTTTTGTTAATTTGTGTACAGCTGGTCTATGGTATAAATACTAGTTCCATTAATGCTGAGTAAATACTCATTTTGTACACAGAATTTTACCTTATGTTGTTCATTGAGCTGCATTTCTCTTTGTCTTCCTAACAGTACATTTTTCTTTGTCTTCTTAAATTCAAACCAAGAGTATAGGTAAGCTTTCTCCAAAATGAAATCTGACTTGAGGTCTTATCTGGAATATACAAAGCACACAATATCTTCACCAAATATGGCAAGAAGGAAGGAAGGAAAAATGGAAGGAGAAGAAAATGTTTTCAAGTGATCAATTTCTAACGAGCGCTTTGGAACTGGGAAATTATTCCCCAGTTTCACCTTTGACAAAGATTTCTTTCCTCCATTTCTTTTTTGCTTGTTTGTTACTTGTACTTTTATCTCTACAGCAAAGCAACGTGAAGCCCTTACCATCCTCCTTGTGTCTCAGGAACACACAGCTTGTCCGGTCACCAGTTACCAGTCAGTGTGTTTCCCCTGGAAATAGAACATGGGAAAAAAATGCTTTTAAAATTCATTTTGCCATCTCACCCCAAAGCTTGGCAAAGATTTGGCAAAATCATGATGTCCAGATTGAATAAGGATGACAAGGAGGTGGCACACCCAGTCAGTCGGGTGAAGCAGTCAAGGGGAGGGGTCAAGTGCAAAGAGGTCGAGCAGCTGGTTCACGTCTCAGCCCCCACATTTCCTGCCACGCGCCTGTGGATCGGGAGACGGAGAAGAAAAAAAGCGTCAGTGTGCATCTAATTACTGCTCTGACTACCCCGACACCCCCACTATTCCTCTGTCCTGGAAGCTGCTAATAGTTACATATTCTTGGATAAGAACTAGAAACCATCAACCAAATATACTTAGAAAGTATTAGGAAAAAAACAAATCAAAACCAAACCTTGGGGATGAATTTACTTTGAAACAATTTTGCTTGTTATTTTGTAGGTAATATGAGCCTACCAATATGTTTTGTTTTATAGAAAAGTGGATGATTACGTTCACATTTGGGTTTTCGGATATATCAATTTATTCCAAGGAACATTTACTTTTAGCATAAATCCAAAGATGTTGAAAGGTGCCTATATAGGAATTGTAAAAAGCTTCCTTGGTTAGATGTCCTGTCTACTGTCTTCCATTTTTCCACGTTCCCTGAAATGACATAGAAACCACCACTGCAAACTAGAAGTTGTGGTATCTTTGTTTTGGGGGGACAGTGTATAAGAATTGTGTGACAGCTCATCATTAAGCAGATTAATAATGTCCTAATAAATGTAACCGGGGCCCATTGTGGCTGGATTGATTTTCATGCAGCCTGCTTGGAAACAGACTTTCTTGAGACCAGCAGGAGGCCTTGTCATTAATAAACACTCATCTTTTACTTTCTTTCCTTAGGCTACAACTAATTTGAATAAAATATCTCATTTTTAAAGTACTGGCTTAAAGAAACACATTTTTGAGGAACTAATAACTCCCTACTCCCTACTCTGAAGCAGACCCAAAAAGTCTCTATTAGCACATGACAGCAGCTCCGTGAAAAGACTGAAATACCTTTTGATTGTCTGCTTGGCTGACCAGTCAGATGCGGTGAGGGGCTAGACATGGTGAGACGTTTTCCCAAATGTGATGCTTGTGAGTTTTCTCAAGCCGTAGAGGTCTGGGCAAATATAGAGAGCTTTACTTCTCGGAGGTAACAGCTGAGTGTAAGAGCCCACAGCAATCAGGAACTCACACCCCCATGGAAAGAATGGGAAAGAATTAATGACTGACATGCTTCGGGTGTCTAATGTATTCTAAGAACGGCCAGTGGAGTCTCCCTTGTTTTCTTTCAAAACCAACTTCTTGATTATAGGAATCTTTTTTACGATGCCATTATGTTGCGCTTAGAAAAAAAATCATAACTGTTCTCAATTTGCAGGACATCGTTAGAACAACAACAGAGGGAATAGAGAGAGATCAATAACTAGTAACCGCAGCATCCTACACAGCAGCCAACACCATGGAAAGGGAAAACAAAGAGTATAATACAGTGCTTCCCCTTTTAACCATGGCCCAGCCAGTACTCTAAAAAGAACGCAAACATATAAATAGGGCCTCCCACCCACCTCCCAATAACATGTATTATCTTAATGATTTAATGTTTAGGCGGTACCTTTCCCTGGAAGAGTTTGCATGAAAGAATATTTCCCAGTTTCTCCATCTGAAGTGGGTCAGATGGACCAGAAAGATACAAAATCCCTCATCTTGAACATGACCACATAATTACAACATGACCTCTCCTGGAAAAATGGTCCTTGGTGGAGGTGAATAAACTATTCTTAGCACAAAAGGCCAAACATCAGATCTGGAAGGACCACTTATTAAGTGACAGTCAGGTCCACCAGGGGAAGACCCATTATTGTTATTTTCTGGAAGGTCATCTCCAGTGATGAGTATGCTTTTCAGCTTGTGGTATGCTGATACATTAAAAAAATGTTTACATACCTATGTTTTTGAAAACATACACATAGTACCAATTCAAAAGAGACAAAAGGGTTTACAGAGAAAAGTCCCTATCTCATTCCCACTCTCCAGGATAAAGCACTATTGCCTGTTTCTTGTATCACCTTCTAGAAAAAGTCCTATGTACACTAGCAAATACAGGCGGTCTTGAACCTTGCTTGGGTGTTTTTTTATTTTTTTTCCTATATCCAATACTTTATCTTGGGCATGGTTCCACATCAGTACATAAAATAGGCTTTGATATATTTAACATCCTACTGAAGAACATCTTGTAAATAAATGGTAAAAGTGTTTGATTTTTACCTTAAGGACACCGGGAGTGTTGTTGCTTTTTTTTTTTTTCCTTAAATACCTATATTGAAAAATAATTTACATACCAAAAAAGGCATCCAAAATTTTAAGTGTACAATTAAATGATCTTTGGAACATTTATGGACTTGTGCAACCATCACAACAACCCAGTTTTTTCTATTTCTTCTTTTTCAAAGATTTTATTTATTTATTTGAGAGAGAGAGAGAGCAAGTGCACAAGCATGAGTAGGGGAGGGACAGAGGGAGAAGCAGACACTCTGCTGAGCAGAAAGCCCGATGGGGGACTCTATCCCAAGACCACAGGATCACAAACTGAGCGGAAGGCAGATGCTTAACCAACTAAGCCACCCAGGCGCCCTTACGATCTGGTTTTTGAACACTTCCTATCCCCAATAAGATCCCTCACGCCTGTTTACCTGTTTCCCCACTCCTAATCCCAGACCCAGGAAACCACTGATCTCTGTGTCTATGCATGTACACTTTCTGGATGTTTCATATAAATGGGATTATATAGTGTGTACTCTTTGTTACTGGCTTCTTCTACGCAGTATAATGTGCTCGAGACCCATCCATATCCTGACACGTATCAGTACTTTATTCCTTTTTATGGCTGCATAATATTCTATTATACAGATATGACACTTAGTGTTGATCTGCTCACAGGCAACAGACACTTCAAGTGTTTCCATTTCGAGGCTGTACCATGAACACAGCTCCTCTGACCACGCACGAGTGAGTTTTGTGTGAACAAAACTTTCATTTCTCTTCTGTAGACACCTAGGAATGGAATGGCTGAGTCATATGGCAGGTGTATATTTATCTTTTTAAATAACTGCCCAAATCTTTCACTAAGGGTTTGCACCCTTTTACATTTTCACCAGCAAGGCATGAGGATTCACTGGAATCTTTGATTTGGCCACTAGAAGTAGGCTTTGCCTTTAAACTATATGTTGGTTTAGAGCCCCTTATGGCTTGAATTGTGGAACCCCTCCCCCCCCCCAAAATGATTAACTCCTAACCTCCAGTAGTACCTTATTTGGTACTGTGACCATATTTGGTAATGTGAACTTATTTGGAAATAGGATCTTTGCAGATGGTTGGGTTAGGATGAGGTCATTAGAGAGAGCTCTAATCCAATATAACTGTCCTTATAAAAAAAAAGGGGGGGGGGAATTAAACACAGAGACTGATACTTGAAAAAGGAAGACAGTGTGAAGACCTAGGGAGAACATCATCTACAAGCCAAGGAACTCTGAGGCTCCCAGAAGCAAGAACAGATGCTCCCTCACAGCCTGCAGAAGGAACCAGCCCTGTGGATGTCCCGGTCTTGGACTTCAGGGTCCAGAACTGGGAGACCATACACTTGTGTTATTTAAGCCCCCCAGTTGGTGGCACTTGCCAGGGCAGCCCCAGCAAACTAAAACAGGTCGCCAGCTCTCCAGCTATACAATGAGACACCGTGAGTTTAAAAAAATCTGTTCTTATCAGAGCAGTGAATAAATTGTATCTTCTAAGAAATAACTAGGGAAAAAATAACAGTGAAACTGTCTCTAGAGACCATCTCCCTTACCCAGTAACTACAGAGCTGCCTGATTTATGACCAGCCTTATTATATAAACTGTCTCTTTCTAGACCTTGAACAATACTGGGCCTGAGTGTAATTATAGCACAGGGGCCTCTTGAGGAAAGCAAGTTTGTGACCATATGCCATGATTAGCCCACTTAACAAGGGGGAAAGGAAAGATTTAAGTCATTTCAGTTTTTAGGATACTTTCATTTGCTGACTCTACCATGGAAACCCAAACTCTCACTTTTTTGCCTTCCGTTCACTGTCCATTAATGTAGGTAACAATATGAGGGAAAACACTTATTTTTCCCACAGGGGTCACGAAAATCTCCCGGTGCTGGGATGCATGTTCCATGAGCTCATCCGATCTGCTGCCCACCTTCCTCCACCCTGCCTGTGCCCGGAGAAGCTGACCCACGAGACCGAATTACTTGGCCCCCACCTTGCTGCTTCCGGCAGGGTTCCCTAGTTGGGACACTGGGGAGGGAAGGGGGTGGCGGGCAGAGAGGACAGGCCTATGAGGTCAGGACCCTCGTTCTCCGGCTCCCTCCCTCTCCGGCCACTGCTGGGTGGCTGTGCCTCCCACAGGCCTCACCTCTCGTCAGTCCGCCCCCTCTCTGGCTTCTGGGAACTGCTCCTTTTCCTGGTCTCAGGGCTCTGAAGGGTTTATAGGACCCATGTTTTGCTGCTTGACAAATTACCACAAACACAGGGGCTTAAAAGAACGCACATTTACTATCTCATGTTGTCTTCGTCCGTTCAGACTGCTCTAACAAAGCACCACAGCGTGGGCACCTGCAAAAGTCAGAAATGTCCTTCTCACCATTCCGGAGGCTGGGAAGCCCGAGATCAGGGCGCTGGCACAGTCAGCCGAGGACCCGCCTCTGGGCGCGGATGGCTGTCTTGTCCTGGTGTCCTCGCACGGCAGGAAGAGGGCAAGAGCGCTCTCTGGGTTTCTCTCAGGAGGGCCCTAACCCCATTCACGAGGGCTCCACCATCATGACCCAGTCGCCTTGGGAAGGCGCCACATCCTAATACTGTCACATCGTGGGTGAGGATTTCACCACGTGACTTTCGGGGGGAGGGGAGGGTCGCACACACGCAGAGCTCCTCGGAGTCGGGAGCCCGGGCATGGCTCAGCTGGGAGCTGCTCGGGGTCTCAAAAGGCAGCAAGCTGGGTGTGGGCCAGACGGCCTGTCTCCTGGAACGCAGGCTTCTCCTCTAAGCTCACGTGGTTGTTGGCAGAATCCAGTGTCTTGCAGTTGTTGGGCTGAGGTCCCTGCTTTCTTGGTGGCTGTCCGCCGAGGGCTGCTTTAGGCTCTTGGAGGTCGCCCATACCTCCCTGTCATGTGACCCTTTGACAACAGGGCAGCTCAGGGCCAGCGAGGGGATCTCTCCTCGGGTCAACCATGACATAGGAGTCTTGCACAGTGATGTGATCGCCAGCGTGACGTCTGTCACATCTGCTGTATTCCTTTGGCTATGAGCGATTCACGGGCTTCACCCACGTTCAAAGGCAGATTTGACAAGGCTGTGACTCATTGGAGGTCGTCCTAGAATTCCGCCTGCCGCCGTGTAGTAAACCAGTTCCCTCTCCCAACCCTGGAGCTCTTTCCCTGAAACTCTGCCTGTGCCTTTGTAAACGGTCCCTCAATTAAATTCTCCTCAAATTGCCCCCATTGGAAAGTTCCATCTGTTCCTTCCAGGACCCTTATGACACAATCCCTCTGCAAGCGGCCTGCTTCGGTAATGTGCTTTCCTGAGGCTTCTGTGAGGGGGTGGGGGGCAGCTGCTGGCTGGGCTGCAGGGAGCTGAGATGGAGCTCAAGTGCTGAGCTCGGCACGGGAGAGGGTGGCCACAGTTTCCACTTGGCTGCCGTGCAGGGGGAGGGGGAGGGGCAGAACAGCTGACTAACGGAGAGCTGGGGGATGAAATGCTGCCTGGTGTGCAGCCTGACCCTCTCCCAGCCCATCACGTGTGCCTCGCCCCTGCCTCCGGTGGGGGGTCTTCCCTCCGGGGAGCGGCAGGAAGAGCAGAGCCCCATTTCAAAATGGGTTTGGAGCACGAATGTGGCGTGCCTGCTCTCGGGCTGTGTCACACCGGAACTCCCGTGACACTGGAAGCCACACTGCTTCCCATCAGCACTTGCAAAACTCATCTAGTTACGGTCTTCGTAGCATGTTCTACTTTGGTTTCCCCCCACCCCCAATTATTTCACTGTAGGTAGAACATTCATTTCATACTTTTTAGAAATTTTTCTTGTTAAAAAGCTCCCATGTCCTTAGAGCACTGGGCACCATGTAGAGAGAGACCCTACCTGGAGCTTGAAATCTCGCCCGGCAACTTGGCATTCCGCATCTGAGATTATTTCCTTAGCCGCCATGCACAGTCCTCACGTGGTCTATCTTCATGGGATCCAAAGCCAGAGAAATAAAACCAGACTATCAGCAGCCCGTACAAGTGGACGGTTCTGATCTTGCATATTCAAGTGAGTATTTGAGAGACGTACAGCATCACTTTGAAGCGCACTGAATTGTTTCCTGAAGACAGAGTCCAGTGAGTCACCAGGGCCATTCCCAGAGGCAGCGTGGAACAGTGGTCTTCAAAACGTGGTCTCCAGATGAACAGCACCAACGTCACCTGGGGCAGTTACGAGAAATGCTTTGTTGGACCCCCCAGACCTACTCAATCAGCGACCCTGCTGGTTCCTAGAACTTGCTAAGTACCTCTGCTTCTGCAAACAGACCTAAGTGAACAAATCAGGAAGATTTTCCCAGCCTCTAACATTTAAAAATCATTATTAACCAGTTACACAGCAGGAGTGAGGAAGGCCAGTACCCCTGATGCCATCTCTGAGACAGAGATCATGTCAGTTCCTGGAAAAGTAAGGTTCCTTGCTTGGGGCTACATGGGACATCAGACAGAAGGGACAAGCCCATGGCAGGTGCTGCACGAGAGTCACCAGGCAATGCCATGTCCTCTCCACGACAGTCTTCTCCAGTCCTTATCTGGTAGTAGAGATCAACAGTCTCCCTTTAGCTGGTCCAGACACTGAAAAGCTCATTGTCCAAGGGGTTGAAGATATAGGAAGCTATTTTTAAAAGGCTTTTTTTTTTTTTTTTCAAATGACCATTTGTTTTCTCTTTCTAACTCTGTACTTTAGAAAGTGGAGGTTGAGACAGATGACCTCAGATAGTTCTTCCCAATTTAGAATTCCCAGAGTTCAAATGCTACTCTTCAACATATTTTAAATGCCACAACTTAAAAAACAATCAGATTAACCAACACTGTGATGTTTTCTATTTGACATATTTCTCATATTATCTCCAGTTATTGCCTCTGATTTCTCTTTTGCTGGTCCTTTCCCACAGAAAGGGGGGGACAATCTGCATGTTATTCATTCATCCGATTAATTTTGAGGATCAAAACAATGTGGGCAGGAATGGGGCAGGTGAGGGTGTACCAGGAGCTCCCAACTCTGTGAAAGAGGAAGACGTGGAAACGGATCACTACTGAAAGGCGTGAGAATGCAACCTCAGCAAAGGGCCTGAGATGTTGCAGGGGCTCAGAGCAAGGATCTGAGGAGGGGCCAAGGAAGCCTTCAAGGACAAGATGAGTGGGGGTTACAGAGCCGGAGAAAGAGGGGAGGCACAGAGGCAAGAAGAGGCACAGTGCACGCAGCGGGATGGGGGCCGTCCAAGTCATTCTAACGAAGTCAGAGGCAGGAGATGCCGGAGATGCGGCGTGTGTAGATCGGTGAAGGAGCCCTGGGAGATAGGCGGCCACCAAAGAAGAGAAAGCAGGAAGGGTGCGGTTCCATCTGCGTGTGAGAAGGATCTGTTTGGCAGGTAAGGAACAGAATCAGGGGCTGACAAGATTGAGGAAGACAGACTGGCGAGGATGCTGGCACAGTGTGCAGGAGGGAATGCTGCCCGCCTGGGCTGGGCCATCGGTGATGAGATGGGGAAAAGTGGACCACCCTGAGAACTACGGGGTGAGTGTCCGGGTGGCGGTGGGGAGGGACAGGAAGGGTTTCCGAATGACACTCAGGTTTGTGACCCCGTGACAAGTGACGTTACTATCTAGGATCAAGAACATAGGAGGAAGGGGTGCCTGGGTGGCTCAATGGGTTAAAGCCTCTGCCTTTGAATCAGATTATGATCCCAGGGTCCTGGGATCGAGCCCTGCATCGGGCTCTCTGCTCAGCAGGGAGCCTGCTTCCTCTTCTCTCTCTGCCTGCTGCTCTGCCTACTTGTGATCTTTGTCTGTCAAATAAATAAATAAAATCTTTAAAAAAACACATTAAAAAAAAAGAACATAGGAGAAAGACATAGTTTAGGTCACACTTTGGTACCTGTGAGATGCATATTCATTTATCTAGCTAGTAAGCAATAGGAGAGCTGAGTCCTCTTCTTAGATGAATAAAAATGCTACAGAAAGGGATCTGGGCATTATCCATGCATCAACGATGTTGAAACAATACGTGTATAGCAAGGACTATAGACAGAGAGTATAATGAACTAGAGAGAGGGTAGCAAGGACTGTGGGTGGAGGTTTGAGCCTTGAGGAACACTGGAGTCTAAGGACTGAGTGGAGGGAGCCACACCTACAAGACAGAAGAGGAATCCTAAATGTCAGGAATTGCAAACCAGGCAATGTCCCAGAAGTCAAGGGAGCAAGTGTCGAGGAAGGAGGGATAAGTTCACAAGGAATCGCTGTGGACAAAAAGATGCAAGACAACGACTGACAGACGCTAACTGCTCAGAGCAACTGGGAAGTCATACGTGATCTTCAGGGAGTGGCGCTCTCCTGGAAACCGAAGTGCGGGAGTCTGAGAGGTAAAAAGAAGTCGAAGGGGAGAGAGGGAATGTAGACAACTCCTTACGGAAGAGAAACTGGACAGAGAGGCTTTTCTTTCCTGATGGTGAGACTAGAATCCTATTTTTTTTTTAAGATTTTATTTATTTATTTATTTCTCAGAGAGAGAGAGAGAGAGAGAGAGCAAGCGCGCAAGCACAGGCAGGCAGAGTGGCAGGCAGAGGCAGAGGGAGAAGCAGGCTCCCCGCTGAGCAAGGAGCCCGATGCGGGGCTCAATCCCAGGACCCTGGGATCATGACCTGAGCCGTAGGCAGCCACTTAACTGACTGAGCCACGCAGGCATGCCTAGAATCATTTTTTAACCAAGGGAAGATACCCCAGGAGAGGGGACTATTGAGGAAAATTAGAGAAATGAAAGGATGGAGCACCATCTGAAAGGTAGGGGATTTGCATTGCGGAAAACGCGAAAGCATGGAAAAAGGGAAAATGTTTGTAAATGCCCGTAGCAAAGGGGTGCAGGACGAGACAAACAGCAGATGGACCCAAAAGCCTGGGAGAGAGGAGGCTGAAGTGGTTCCTCAATAAGTTAAACACAGAATGATCCTAGAACGAAGCAATCCTACTCCTAGGTATATGCCCCACAGTGTTTAGAACAAATATTTACCATACCCGAACCTTGGCGGCAGCAACAGTGAAGAGCAGGAAAGTGCGCAAGGTCTCTCAGCCCATGAGCCGACAAGCAAGCAGCGATACACACATGCAGCGGGGTATCAGTCAGCCGCAGGGAACCGAGTGAGGATACGCGCTACCGCATGGATCAACCTGAAAAACACGACACCAAATCAAAGAAGCCAGACACAAAAGGTTGCTTATATGATTTCAACTATATGACATAACTGAAAGAGGTACATCCATAAAGCCAGAAAGCAGACGGGTGGTGGCCCGGGGCTAAGAGGATGTGGAAATCAGGGGTGACTTATTAATGGGGGCAGGGTTTTGCTCTAGGGTGAGGGAAATGGTTTGGAACGGTCTACAAGGAAGTGTTGTGCAACACTGTTAAGTGTACTAACTGCCCTCACTTGCTCACTTTAAAATCATTCATTTTATGTTAAAAAAGGTTTTATTTATTTATTTGACAGAGAGGGAGAGAGATCACAAGCAGGCAGAGAGGCAGGAAGAGGGAGAGGGGGAAGCAGGCTCCCTGCTGAGCAGAGAGCCCGATGCGGGGCTCGATCCCAGGACCCTGAGATCATGACCTGAGCCGAAGGCAGAGGCTTAACCCACCAAGCCACCCAGGCACCCCTGTCACCTCAATGTTACAAGAGCCTTACAGGTACCCAAAAGAATAGAGGGTCAAAACATAGGTAGAAAAGTTGACCTTGAACCAAAAAAAGGGAAACAGGGTGGATTTTAGATGTAGAGCTTTGCATAGTCGGAAGGGTAAGAAGAGGGAAACAATCTTCAATAGGGCCTCGATTTTCTCAAAAAGTAATAAAAGAGAATTTTTCTCCCTTTGGGCAGACAGCCAGCTGTCACTCGTAGCTGTGGTCTTTGAGGATGGAAGGATGGCCTGGACCAGAATACTGACTCATCACTGCGCGTCCTCATCTTGGAGGGAGGAGCCGTGGAGGCCTCAATTTGGCCGGCTCCTGGCAAGGAGCAGATGATTCAAATGCAACTGTTTTTCTTTGGGCTCAAAATAAGAAAAATCCCTCAAGCGGATTTTGCTAATCCGAAAACAGTAGAAGGTACTAGGGTCTCCCGTCATCCGAGCTGCAGGGCCCTGCAGGTTGTACAGATCCTCTGTCCCTGCCCGAGCTTTTGGTCCAGCCATCACAGATCTTCTAGAATGTAACATGCTCTCTTATCAGATCCTCTCTGATAATAAACCATGGGGATATTTTGTAGCCAGGAGTCACACTGGGTTATAAGACCTGTTTAATTCCTTCCAGGAAATACACAAAATAAAATAAAACAATCTCTAATCACTGGCAATGGGAGAAACCAGCCCTCTGTGGCGAAATGTTTGCTCTTCTGTAGTCACAGTGGATCCAGTGAATTCATGAACTCAGACTCATGAATTCACTGGATCCGCTGTGACTATCATCATCGTTATTAAACTGGGTCACCTCTCGTAATTTTTAGAATGAGAGAAGGAAATAGATGGCTGACTGACTGAATGAATGAATAGTATGGTTACAATTATTATAATTAATCAATTTAGGCACGATAACGCCCAGCTCTTATTCTGGATCATGTTGGCAAACCCCTCATTTCCCAACGACCCCTCGTTTGGATTCTGGTAAAAGTCAGAAGGCTTCATTGAAAATGACTGATTATATTAGCTCAGAATACGAATCTTTTCCTGTCGCCGTGGTACAAAAAAGGGCCTCTAAACATACAAGGTCCATAGGTTAATATTAGAACTAGGGGCCCAACAACTAGAGAGAAAGCAGAAATCTCTTGGGAAATGGGTCTTACTTGGACATAGTGTCCTACAAATGGCTCTCAGCTGTCCTCTGTCCAGCCTCGGGACTTTGAGCATTAGACACTCAGGATCCTGTGTCCTTTAGATGAGCAGTGATGTTGTGCCAGGAAATCTCTTTGATTAAATGGCAAATTTGACTCCCTTGTGGCTTGGGTTTGGGAGGAGCCCTAGGTATACAGTGTACCCAGCCGTTCCCACTTTACAAACACTCAGCTCACAACCCAGCATGAGCCCCTCCCAGATACCACTTCATTTCTACGCCTCATCCCTCCAGGGAGGGGCCCAACCCCTACCTCCCGATCCTCCTCCTCTTCCCGGCAGGGCTGCTGTCCGCTGCTGGGGGGTGCTGTGGCTGCGGTGCGAACAGGACACATTCTGGCTTTTGTGGGTTCGCCTACTCACCGACTCACCGTGACTCACGTTATTTCTATGGGAAAAGGCCTTCTGAGGTTTAAGTCAACAATTTATAACTTGCATTCTAATATTTACATTACCTTTACAGTGCCCCTTCTTGGGATTGTGTGCAGAGGAGGGTTCATAATCACCAAAATGAACCAGCAGAGCTTATAAATAGGTATAAAGTATGACCTCTAAATCTTAACTCTGATCTATAAATCTTAAAAACACAGTACATCAGTGCATCTCAAGGTAAATGGGTAAGTCACCTTGCTCTTACTATCTTAAAATTAAAACTAAGCTTTCGTTTTCTCAGCTGTACGATGGGACTGTGAGGACCGGAGCAGAGCAGAGAACGTGACTCTGAAGTTGCAGGTGATTCCATACATTCACTGCGTCCCGCCAGCGAAGGCTGTAGACTAGCCCTTCCTTGGATCAAATGCTGGCTCCGAACCATTCCTTTTGTTTGAACTATGGGAACTTGTGTAAGATACTCAACCACTCTGTGCCTTCTTAACCATGGGGGATAATAATACAGAGTAACGAGAGGCAAGGCTGTTCCTGACGATGGTCACGTGGGAGGCGTGGCCGGCACCTACCGAGCGCCCTGGAGGAGTCGGCCACGTCCTCATCACCCACATCTTTCCCAGCCGCACTGGCCCTGTGAGAGGCGGCCTGGTTTAATGGGAAGACGATGGCCTCACAAGACAATGGCTGGGGAGCCTGATGGTGCTGAGCAGAGCGGATAGTTCTTATTCTAGCAACCCTGTGCAGCTGCCTTATTGGTCATTCAAGAGGAAACTCAGTAACTATTTTAGATACTTACTTCAGTGCAGGCATCTCTAGATAAAACTGTGAAGTAGGTTAATGTTTTTTTTTTTTTCATAACTTGCTATTCTTTAAAAATTCATATGGTTAGAGGTGTGGACGAAAAGCCTGGGATTTCGCAGCATAGACGCCGCTCGGTGCACCTCCTCAGCGGCGGCTGTCAGCACCCAGGTTACTGCAAACTGAACACGTGCCCTTCTCTCTGCCCCCTCGCCAGGCCCACTAAGGTGGCCACAAAGGAATAAAATAGGAGGAGGTGAATGTGAGAGGGAATGCGCACGATTTCAGTACATGTTCGGGAGATGTAAAGTAGCAGGACAGAGGGCGGCTAAGTTAGTTTTCGTTTTCTCTGTTCTGCTGTTGTCTACACCCAGAGAAGCCAACAAACAGAAACTGAATCCACCACGAATCCTTGAAAGCCTGAGGATCTGCTCCAAATCCAGGGGCCAGGATGGGCTCAAAATGAGGGGAGAAGCTCAGCAGTCTGTGTAAGAAGGGGCTAGACCCAGACCTCTTCCTCGCCCTCTGGGGCCCCGGGACTGTTGCTCCTTGGCCATCCAGCAGATGAGAGATTTGCTGTTACCTGAAGAAGGTGAGTCAGAGATGTTCTGATCCTGGGGATGGGAAGCAGAGCAGAGGGCAAGACTACAAAGCCTTACTGAAAAAAGGAAGGCCCCAGAAGTCATATTTGACAGCCCACTTCTCCCACCTCCTCAGCCCTCCTGGCGGTGCATGCTAACTGCTTTCTCTGTGGGGTCGCTGCATTGTGGACTCTAGGGAACCACCACTCACCAGCGACAGCGTGAGTGGTGGTTCCCTGGAATGTGCGGGAGGTGGCCCTGGGGGAGCTGGTTGGCTTGTGCCCACCCTCTTCTCATTTTAGGCCTGGCGACCTCAGAAGAGGGCTGTGTCGGCTGTGACACCAGCTCACATCTCATCGCACAGGAATGTGTCACATGACCCCATCTAACAATGACAATGGCTGGGAGACTCTGTAGACACGTTGCCATTCTAGGTACAGATATTCTGCTAGTAAGAAAGAAAAAAAAATCATGTCCTAGTAGTAATTAGCAGTATTAACTACAGAAATAAACATTTTCTCTAGAATTGAAAGACATGACCTTATAGACTTAAAGGGCCCAATAAGCACCTAGAACACACACACACACACACACACACACACACACACACACACACACACCAAGCTGTACTGCCATAAAATGAAGACACCAGAGGTTTAAAAAAAAAATCCTAAAAATTTTCAGAGAGAACAAGCAGGTAATGCATAGAGACGAGAATAAGAAACATCGGTCTCAGTAGCAACACTGGAAGCAGGCCCTTTCAATGGCTTGGTCCAGGGACACTTGGGTGGTTCAGTCGATTAACCATCTGACTCTTGGTTTCTGCTCAGGTCACGATCTAAGGGTTGTGAGATTGAGCCCCGCATCACACTTGGGATTTTCTCTCCCTCTCCTTCTGCCCCTCCCACTCGTTCTCTCTCTCTCTCTTTCTCTCTCTCTCTCCCTCTCTCCAAAATAAATAAAGAAATCTTTAAAACAAAAACAAAAAACCCAGCTTGGTCAAACTCTTTGTTGATCTTCCCCAGCTGCCCGGAGAGCTGCTGTTCTCTCACGATCACGTGAAACCCAGATGGTTCTGCAATGGAAATCTCAGCATCTCTTTCACGTTAGGGTTTTTTTTAAGAAGTTCAGGAGTTATTCCCACAGACAACAGTGTGACGTGCACGGCTGTCATTTACACATCACCCTGTGAGGCATGAGTTTTTGCTTCTATCAGGTATCTGTTCTAAGTGAATTTTGCTCCTTTTTATTTCAAGTTTTCTTGCAGAGTGAAACAGGCAGCAATCTCTGTTCATGTTGGCTCCGCTGGTGGCAGCAGAACTTTGCGAAGGGTTAACGACAGTGGTTTGATACGGTGCATCAGGTGTTTCAAAAAGAAAAGCAGTTCAGCCTAATAACGGTTCCTGTGTGGTGGTGTTTCCTACAGTTTGGGGATCCCAGGTAAAGTTTTGGGAGGTTTATTCTGTTAAAGGTGAAATATCTGATGTTATTGCTAATTCTATTGTAAATTCAGTCTGAAAGGTCATCATTAAAAATAAAATGATTTGGTTTTCTGGAGAAAATGTAAAGACAAGTTTTGGAGGAGAACAGCACTAGGGGAGAAAAGAATGAATACACTTACCCTTCATATTAAGAAACCAAATGGTCTTGGCAATGATTTCTTGGATCTGACACCAAAAGCACAGGCAACAAAAGCTAAAATAGACAAGTGGGATGAGAGTAAACTAAATAGCTTCTGTGCAGCAATGGAAACAATTCACAGAGTAAAAAGGCAACATGCAGGATGGGAGGAAATATTTGCAAACGATACATAAGGGGTTAATATCTAAAATATATAAAGAATACCTGACCCAGACTAGGTTATCAAAAATCATAAAATTTAAATAAAATTATACCTACTTCTCAATTTAAAAAAAAGTAAATAAGGAACTCTTACAACTCAATGGCAAAAAAATAACCCAATTAAAAAGGGGCAAGGTTGGCGGGGGGCGCCTGTGTGGCTCAGTCCTTAAGTGTCTGCCTTCAGCTCGGGTCATGATCCCAGGGTCCTGAGATCGAGCCCTGCATCGGGCTCCCTGATCAGTGGGGAGCCTTCTTCTCCCTCTCCCACTCCATCTGCTTGTGTTCCCTCTCTCGTGTCTCTCTCTATCAAATAAGTGAATAAAATCTTGAAAAAAAGAAAGAAAGAAAGAAAGAAAGAAAAAGAAAGAAAGAAAGAAAGAAAGAAAGAAAGAAAGAAAGAAAGGAAGGAAGGGGCAAGGTGGGGGTGGCACCTGGGTGGCTCATTCAGGTAAGTATCCAACTCTTGGTTTCAGCTCAGGTCATGATCTCACGGTGGTGGGATTGAGCGCCATGTTGGACTCTGCGCTTAGCACAGAGTCTGCTTCAGGTTCTCTCTCCCTCTTTCTCTCTCTCTCTCAAGAGAAAATCTCTTGATTTTCACTCTCTCTCTCTCAAATAAATAAATAAAATCTTTAAAAAAATAAAGTAAAAATGGGCAAAAGACTTGAATAGACTTTACTCTTTAGAAGACATATAAATGGCCAACAGGTATATGAAAACATGCTCAACATCACTAATCATCAGAGGAAGGCAAATCAAAACCCCAGTAAGCTATCATCTCATACGTGTAAGAATGGCCATTACGAAACAACATAACCAGCATTAGCAAGGAGGCAGAGGAACTGGAAGCCTTGCTCACTGTTGGTGGAAATGCCAAGTGGGGCAACCACCACGGACATAGTGTGGAGGTTTCTCACAAAACCAAAAATAGAACCACCATATTATCCAGCAATCCCATTTCTGGGTATTTATCCAAAAGAATTGAAAACAGGATCTCAAAGATATATTTGCCTCCCCATGTTCCACGAAGCATTATTCATAATAGTCAAGAGTGAAAAGTCGGGCGCCTGGGTGGCTCAGGGGGTTAAACCTCTGCTTTTGGTTCAGGTCGTGATCTCAGGGTCCTAGGATTGAGGCTCACATTGGGCTCTCTGCTCAGCAGGGAGCCTGCTTCCCCCTCTCTCTCTGCCTGCCTCTCTGCCTACTTGTGATCCCTCTCTTTCTGTCAAATAAATAAATAAAATCTTCAAAAAATTTTTTAAAAAGAAGTGAAAAGTCAAATGTTCATCAAGAGATGAATGGATAAACAGAACGTGGTATACACTTACTTATACTTCAGCCCTATAAAAAGAAGGAAATCCTGCCATCTTGGCAACAGGGATGAACTTCAAGGACATTGTGCGAAGTGGAATAAGCCAGTCACAGAAGGACAGACATGGCATGATTCCACTTGGGGAGGTATCTAAAATGGTCAAACTCACAAAGCACTGAATACAATGGTGGTTACTGGGACTGGCATGGAAGGGGACAATGAGTTGTTATGGGGGGCTATGCGGTGTCAGCCACGCAACGTGAGGTTCCAGCCCTCTGCTGTGTAACAGCTGTCCATAGAGTTAGCAATACTGCACACTTAAACTTGCTAAGAAAACAGATTTCATGTTAGGAGTTTTGGGCTTTCTTTTAACTACTATGAAAAAAAAAAAGAAGCTAAACAGAGCAAAAACATATTCGAAATTGTTCATGATATGCATAATTTGTGATGGCATCTACTCAAGCTGTGACAGTCTTCAGCAGAAGGGTAATTGACATAATTTACAAATATATATACACAGAACTACAGTATCACACACACACACACACACACACATACATATAATTCTTGTGACAAAGCTGATGTTGAATAAAAAAACACTTCCTCCTGGGACTTCCTCATCATCCCCTGGTGGAATCTCCAAATCCACCTATGGGATGTATTTCCCCCTGGTCCCTTTTCTCTTCATTAGCAGTCACTCCCCTGGATAATATTAATCAGTTCCATAGTTTAAATACCATATATATACCAATCGATCCCAAATTTACAATCTCTAGGCCTGAAATGATTCATTTGAATTCCTAACTTGAGTATCTAATAAATTTTTTAAATGCAACCTGTCCAAAATGGGACTTGATTTCCCCTGACCAAAACCCATCCACCACCAGTCTCTTTCCATCTCAGTGATGAACACCTTCACCCATGTTGTTTCCCTTTCCCTCCAACCACCACGTTACCCATTAGCAGGTCCCGTCAACTCCTCTCCAAAACATATCCTGAATTTGTCTCTTTCTTCCCATACCCATTACTACTCCATGTCCTGGCTCTGATCGTCTCCTTTCTGGACCTCAACAAGCTCTTCCTGACCCGCCTCCCTCCTTTCCACTCTTGCCCCTTCTACAATGCATTCTCCTTGCAGAAGCTAGGAGATCGTCTGAAAACACAAAGCCAGGCTTGAGACTCCTCTGTGTTTGAAAACTCTCCAATGAGAATAAATTTTGCAATCTACTATGGTCTGCCAAGGCCTGCATGACTGAGCTCCTGTTTGTCTCTCTAACCTCATCTTGTGCCTCCCTCCCTCTCACTTGCTGTGTTCATCCCTGCTGACTTTTGGCCAATTCCTAGAACATATTAAGATCTTTCTTACCCTGGGGACGTTGCACTGAATTTTTGTCTGAGATATTTTCCCCTCACACCTACGTGGAGCTGACTCCCAGCTCCTCAGAGAGGGTCTCTCTAACCAGTCTATCCCGTGCTACTCTCTACCATATTACTCCATTATATATTCTTAATTGTACATATCACCATTGAAAAGCATTGCTTCATTGAATAAGTTTACTTTTGGGTGGTCTACATCCTCCCCCCACCAATAGAAGTGTCACAAGAGTAAGGTGGCTACAGCAGGGATATCTGCTATCACCACTGCTATTCAACACAGCAGACAATGGAAGTCCCAGCCTCAGCAATCAGACAACAAAAAGAAATAAAAGGCATCTGAATTAGCAAAGAAGAAATCAAACTCTCACTCTTTGCAGATGACATGACACTTTATGTGGAACACCCAAAAGACTCCGCTCCAAAACTCTTAGAACTCATACAGGAATTCAGTAAAGTGTCAGGATATAAAATCAATGCACAGAAATCAGTTGCATTTCTATACACCAATGGCAAGACAGAAGAGAGAGAAATTAATGAGTCAATCCCATTTACAACTGCACCCTGCACCCAAAACCTTAAGATATCTAGGAATAAACCTAACCAAAGAGGCAAAGGATGTGACTCAGAAAATGCATGAAAGAAATTGAGGAAGACACAAAGAAATGGAAAAATGTTCCATGTTCATGGATTGGAAGAACAAATATTGTGAAAATGTCTGTGCTACCCAGAACAATCTATACATTCAATGCAATCCCTATCAAAATACCATCAACTTCTTTCACAGAACTGGAACAAATAATCCCCAAATTTGTATGAAACCAGAAAAAAACCCTGAATAGCCAAATAAATGTTGAAAAAGAAAAATCAAAGCTGGTGGCATCACAGCTATGGACTTCAAGTTCTATTACAAAGATGTAATCATCAAGACAGTATGGTACTGGCACAAAAACAGGCACGAAGATCACTGGGACAGAATAGAGAGCCCAGATATGTTCCCTCAACTCTATGGTCAACTAATCTTTGATAAAGCAGGAAAGAATATCCAATGGGAAAAAGACAGTCTCTTCAACAAGAGAAAAGACATTGGAAAAATTGGACAGCTACATGCAGAAGAATGAAACTGGACAATTTCCTTATACCACACACAAAAATAGACTCAAAATGAATGAAAGACCTAAATATGAGACAGGGAAGCCATCAAAATCCTTGAGGCAAAACCAGGCAGAAACCTCTTTGACCTCAGCCAAAGCAACTTCTTGCTAGACATGTCTCCAAAGGCAACGGAAACAAAGGCAAAAATGAAGTATTGGGACTTCATCAAGATAAAAAGCTTCTGCACAGCAAAAGAAATAGTCAACAAAACCAAAAGACAACCGACAGAATGAGAGAAGATATTTGCAAATGACACATCATATAAGGAGCTAGTATCCAAAATCTATAAAGAATTTATCAAACTCAATACCCAAAGTACAAATAATCCAATCAAGAAATGGGCAGAAGACATGAACAGACATTTCTACAAAGAAGACATCCAAATGGCCAATAGAAACATGAAAAAGTGCTCTACATCACTTGGTATCAGGGAAGTACAAATCAAAACCACAATGAGACACCACCTCACACCAGTCAGAATGGCTAAAATGAACAAATCAGGAAATGACAGATGTTGGCAAAGATGAGGAGAAAGGGGAACCCTCTTACAATGTTGGTGGGAATGCAAGCTGGCACTGCCACTCTGGAAAACAGTATGGAGGTTCCTCAAAAAGTTGAAAATGGAGCTACCCTATGACCCAGCAATTTCACTAGTGGGTATTTATCCCAAAGATACAAATGTAGTGATCCAAAGGGACACATGCACCCCAATGTTTATAGAAGCACTGTCCACAATAGCCAAATAGCCACAACAGCCAAACTATGGAAAGAGCCTAGATACCTATTGACAGATGAATGGATAAAGAAAATGTGATACACACACACACAAACACACAGGAATATGATGCAGTCATCAAAAATTGGCCATTTGCAACGATGTGGATGGAACTAGAGGGTATTATGCTAAGTGAAATAAGTCAATCAGAGAAGACAATTATCATATGATCTCCCTGATATGAGGAATTTGAGAAACAAGACAGAGGATCATCTATAAAGGAAGAGAGGGAAAAATGAAACAAGACAAAACCAGAGAGGGAGAAAAACCATAAGAGACTCTTAATCTCAGGCAACATATTGAGAGTTGTTGGAGTAGAGGAGGGTGGGAGATGTGGGGCGGCTGGGTGATAGATACAGGGGAAGGTATGTGCTATTGTGAGCATCGGGAATTGTGATGAATCACAGACCTGTACCCCTGAAGTAAATAATAAATTATATGTTAATAAAAAGAAGAGTAAGAAAAAAATTCTAAGAAAAAAATTAAATTAAATTTGAAAAAAATTAAAAGTTAAATTAGATTTTAAAAATTAAAATAAATTATTAAATTAAATTTAAAAAATTAAATTAAAAAAAGAGAGTAAGGTGACTAGATTTAGCAAATAAAAATACAGAGCGCCCAGTTCCATGTAAATTTTAGGTAAACAATAGACAATTTTTAGTATAAGTATGTTCCATGTAGTATTTGGGAGATACTTACACTAAAAGCTTATTGTCATTGCTTATCTGAGATTCAAATTTTAACTGGACATTCTGTATGTTATCTGCAATTCTGTCCAGGAGCAGGAACCTTGACTGCTTTATCATCCCAGCACCTATAGCAATGTTTGACCTATGGTGAGCACCCCATAAAAATTCATAAAATGAAGCAGAAACTGAACAATTAAAAGTATTAATTTGTATGACGCTCAATCTAAAAACTAGTTTTAGTTATTGTGATAGTTAATTTTATTTGTCAACTTGACTGGGCTAAGCGATGGCCAGATAGCTGGCAAAACATTCTTTCTGGGTGTGTCTATGAGGGTGTTTCTGAAAGAGATCAGCACTGGAATTGGTGACTCAATGAAGTAGGTTGTCCTCTCCAACATGACGTGAGGGCATCATCCTGTCAATCCACCGAGGACCCCAACTGAACAAAAAGGTGGAGGAAGAGCAAACTTACTCTCTCCTTGAGCTGGGACATCCGTCTTCTGCCTTCAGACACTGGTCCTCTTGGTTCTTGGGCTTTGGGGAAACAGACTGGTACTTACACCATCAGCCCCCAGATTATCAGGTCCTTGGATTCTGACCGAATTACACCACAGCTTTCTTGATTCTCCAACTTGCAGATGGCAGATCATGGAACTTCTCAGTTTCCATAACTGCTGAACCAATTTCTATAATAAATCCCCTATGATGTATATATCCATCGATAGCCAATTGGTTCTGCTTTTCTAGAAAACCTTTACTGATACAGTTATTGATGCTGTAATGCAGTGGTCCTCAAACTTGAGCTTGTATCAGAATCACCTGGGAGTTTGTTAAGACAGATTGCTAAACCCTGGCTGCCCAGATCCTGTTGCGGTACCTTTGGGGAGAAGCCTGAGAATGTGCATTCCTAACACATTCCCCCGTGAGGCTGCCACTGGTGGTCCAGGGCCATGCTCTGAGAACCATTGGTTTAGCTCAAAGCTGACATCTCTGACTTGCTTATTCAACAGACAACCTTTAACTTCAATTCAAATTTGAGGATATGGAAAAGAATATTGGAGTATGGGGTTCTATTGAATCTGGAAACAAAAAATGGACTGATTCTCATTCTGTGAAGCAGGATTACATTTGGCACCATGATTTATATGGATGAATCAATGTTTTGTTTTAAAGAAAAATCCCAAAGCTGAGGAAGAAGTCTCTAACCCTGTGAGAATGTATTTTAGGATGAGATATGGACCTTTAGTGAAATCATACAACTATCCGAGCATCTCAGTCAGGGCAGAAACCAGATGAGTCACGTGACAGTGTCTTAAAAGTTGGCTAAACAGAAAGAAAGTCTCAGAAGGCCCCATTTATGTTTTCCAAGTTAATTAAATTTATTTAATCAGTTGTTTTGGAGCTAGTCTTCTCTCCAGGATCTGTAGCCCCTGACAACAGACAAAGAGGACGGCACACAGCTCTACTGGGTGGCAACCTCATACGGTGTCTCGGTACAATTTATGGATGTTCAGGGACTCCTCGGACCCCTTCATTTCCATAAAATGACTCCTCATCCTTCTTCCTGAGCAACTTTAACCGTTTACCTTGGAGACGTTTTTTTCCCCATCTTCTCATTTTCTCTCATTCTCCCGTGGCCATAATAGCACCTTGTAATACATTTTAATGTGCTTATACTCTTGTAATTTTATGTTATGAGTTAAGAGACTGAATCTGAAGAGACCCACGCCGCAGGGCTAGAAATAGCCATGGCCTCACTTCTGGGATTCTAACTACAACTCCAGCTGCCTCTCCCCCTTCAAATTCCCCACTTTCCCAGGGTTTCAACCTAGAAGCCATTTTCCACCACCATTCCTATTCTCTAGT
Organism: Mustela nigripes; assembly: GCF_022355385.1. Classification (NCBI taxonomy): domain Eukaryota; kingdom Metazoa; phylum Chordata; class Mammalia; order Carnivora; family Mustelidae; genus Mustela; species Mustela nigripes. The sequence goes on along the minus strand of NC_081564.1, from coordinate 78,064,860 downwards.
GGATCCTGCTACGGCATACCCTTGACATTCCTTTCTGCTCTTCACCCTCACCCCCACTGCCCTGGCTCAGGCCCTCACACTCTTCCCTAAATTCTATGCTTCACTCCCTGCCAGTCCATCCTGAGCACAGGTTTCCATTCATTGAGTCAAGATCAATGACCAAATACTCCCGCCATGTTGGATTGCGCTAAACACAATGAGTGGGTCACAAGATGATGTCTCTCCCTTCTTTCCAGAGCAGTTTATCTGGTCATCTCTCCCTTCAGGAGCAGCCACTGTTAGGAATGAGTTGGACACCCAGGTAGTCAGGGCTGGGTCCCTGACCAGAAAAGATGGAGTCAGGACAGCTAAGATGAAATAGCGCTGACATCCTGTTCCGCAGCTTAGGCAAAATGGTCCTGACATTCTACTTTGCAGAAATGACTTCTGCAAAACGTCCTCAAATAAGATGATTAACCACAAAGCATTTGTTACTATTACAGCCAAGGGGCAGGTCAGACGTAAGCCCCCAGATGTCAGCAAAAAATGACCATCAACACAGAGACATTAACTTAATAGGTAGACAGATAGGTGATCACAGCCCCAGTTGGCGCAACTCAGCACACCCTGACTGCTTAAGACAGTTCCACAAGGAGCTCATAAAAACCCCTAAACTGGGGCTCCTGGTTGCTCAGTCAGTTAAGCATCTGCCTTCGGCTCAGGTCATGATCCCAGGGTCCTGGAATCAAGTCCTGCATCAGGCTCCCTGTTCCACAGCTAGTCTGAAGCTCCCTCTCCCTCCCACCCCCACCCTGTTCATGCTCTCTCTCTCTCAAATAAGTAAATAAAATCTTAAAAAAAAATCCTAAACATGGAAACTCCAGAGGCAGCCCCCTCTTCAGGTCCCCCTGCCTCCGGGAGCTTTATATTCTTGCTCAATAAACTTTGCTTTGCTGCCACCACTCTGCATCTGACCTACCTCTTCATTCTTCCAAGCAGCATGCCCAAGAACCGCTGGCACCAAGGGAACAAAAATCCTGTATCACCGTAACTGACACGCGCCGAACTTCCTGAGCATTTGGATCTTACCTGAGCCTCCTCCTCTTGGGAAGTTCTTTGCCGCTCCCTTGGTTGAAGTCCTTTCCAGCTTGATACAGTCTCGCCCTCCACTCTGCGTGCTGCACATCATGGTGCCCTTTAACTTAACACACACATCGTGGTCATTTGATGACCAGGTTTGTTGGTACAGATTCTCAGCCCCAGGTCCCCATCTCTGGTGATAAGAATGTCTTCTCCCTCCGGGGAAGGGAGATAGAGAGAGGACACCTTCCACACGGGAGTTGGATCTCCTGTTTTCAGGAAGACAAGGAGGGCCAGGGCGTTCTTCTCGTAGCTGCTGTTCCTCAATCGCCTTTAATTCCTAATAATCAACATGCCAGGAAGGCATATTTTGGGGAGACATACTCTGAACGCCTTCATAGCTAAAGGATTAAAAAGGTTCCAATGGTGTTGCCCTCTGCTCCAAGGTGGCATAAAGGTCATTAGTGCACAGTATGTGTCTGGAGAGAAAAAGCATGATGGGCATATCTTTATTAAAGGTACATGAAATGCTGCTAATTCCCCCCCATCCCCCGCAACAACATCCGCTAAACAATTAAAGATGTCCTTCCTCCCTCATGCTGGGGGACCCAGGACGACAAATGGCACTTAAGCAACAATATAGTCACTCATGTCACAAAATCGACTCAAGCCAAAAAATTCTGAGACTGACAATCTATTGTCTTTTTATTTTGACTCTCCTTAGAGTTGTGCCCAATGTTGCATTTTAGCTATTTTTACGTATTATGAAAGCTTCATTAAAATAACATGAAAGAGGAGAGAGAAGAAGCCACATCTCAATTCTAGCATCTGAATACATCCATTTTGCTTTCCTATATTCCTTTCCAAGCTCCAGGACATCAGTGTGTTTGTTCAGACATTAGTGTGTTTGTTCATATATATAACAGACTATATACACATACATATATATTTTTTCTTTTTTTAAGATTTTATTTATCAAAGAGAGACCACAAGCAGGGGGAGTAGCAGGCAGAGGGAGAAGCAGGCTCCCTGCTGAGCAAGGAGACTGATGCAGGGCTCTATCCCATGCTGGGAGCATGACCTGAGCCAAAGGCAGGTGTTTAACCAACTGAGCCACCCAGGGGTCCATATATACATAAACATATATAAATACATACACATACACATATATATTCTTAATCATAGGGCATGAGCAATTTTGTATTCTGTCATTGCCAATGAATATTATATTATGAACTTTCTCCCATGCCATTACATAATTATAACTTCTAATTGCGACATAAAATGCTATTGGATAACATGCTATAATTTATATAGCTATTCTAATATTGAATACTTTATGATACATCCCTTTTTCATAGCCATCCTTCCTCATAGATCACCTTGCAAAAAACATCTTTAAGCAAAAATATTTCAAAATCAGTAGAATATTTCTTGGGATCCATTTCCTGCAGCAAATACGATTATTGTATGAGAGGGAATGACATTTTTAGGGTTCTTGATACCACAGCTAAATTGCTGCCCTCAGGGATGTGATCATTTTATGTGGTAAATTTGTACAATCCATTGTCAGGATGCCCCATGCCCCACATCAACACAGGAAATGGTCCACTAAGCCAGTGTTCTTGGATGGAAGTTTCTGAGCACCACACCCCATAAATGAACAGAAGACAGTTATGTTTGTATCCACTATGATCTGCCAAAATACAGGCACAATTTACGCAAACCTATGGCAATGTGTCATCTGTTTCTAGACAACTTCCAAAATACTGTATTTTTTTTCCTTGAAGATTGGCATCTCTGGGTGTGTCTATACCTCTACTGCAGTTGACAAAGGTCTGAAACAGTGGGAAGGGAGGCTTGTGAAAGAAAGGGGGGATTCGTCTTGAGAGTGCCCAGAAACTCAAAGCCATGGGATTTTCCAAGATTGGCAGGAATCCAGGGAAACTCGACATGCAACAAAGCACTAATCTTTGAGCTGCAATTGTTCCATCTCCTAAATATTTTCCTTTAAAATCAGATTTGGCTTAAAAAGCATCTGGGTATTTAACTGACAAGGAACAATCTAAAATGTTTAAATCTCTCCATGGAGGAAAAGAGCAACTTCGTGTTTCTAGCTCGTTCTTCCTCCCTGTCTGTGCACTTCTCAGCCCCGTTCCCACCCCAGACCTCTAGCCAGGTCTCTCAGAAGAGCAGCAAAGACATGATGTCACCTTCTTTGTGACAAACATTCAGCTTTTTACCCCTCTTGCATTGTCACAGGTATGCGGGAAGGTGAAATCGGTAATCTAGATGGAGACTTTTACAACCTAGAAATAAAGCCCTTGGGTCCAAGGGTAAATATTTATTAATATTAGTTATCATGAATATTTCCAACACAGCCAGAAAAAGAAAGATAACATTGCTAAAAATAAGAAACTGGGGCGGGGGGGACTGCTGATGTAGCAGTCAATTTAAAAATAATGTTGAGGGACGCCTGAGTGGCACAGTTGGTTAAGCGTCTGCCTTCAGCTCAGATCACGATCCCAGGGTCCTGGGATCGAGCCCCATGTCAGGACCCTTGCTCAGTGGGGAGTCTGTTTCTCCCTCTCCCTGCTGCTCTCCCTGCTTGTGCTCTCTCTCTCTCTCTGTCGAATAAATAAAACATATTTTTAAAAAAATGATAAATAAAAAAATAAAAATAATGTTGAACATGATTTTGGAAGACTGGTCATAAACATACCAAGTTGGTATTAAAAGTGTTGCATTTTGGGTCAATCCAAGTAAATAAGTATTTCTTGGTTTCCTGAGAAATTCAACATCCTACTAAAACATGGTGAAAAAAATCTGGGTTTTGAAATATTCTTCTCTTCCATCAGACAGATTGTTTTAGTTGATGTCTGTTAAGCCACTGTTGAGACAGTCATCCAAGCAATATCTGAGAGCCCAATAGGGAATATTCTGATATTCAAACAACAAACAGCTCTTGAAAGTTTGCAATGCTCAGCTCGCTGTGGTTGGCACTTTAAAGGATTAAATAAGAAAATATTCCTATCATTTCCATTAGAAATACTACTTTTTCTCATAAGGAAGGATGTTTAGGGGATGTGGTGTGTTGATTGCTTGTTGCTAATCTCTGGGCTTGGGGGGGGGGTGGTCCTGGAATTAGATGGACCAGTGAATCAATGGTTATTATTATTTTAAATCCCTGTTTGCCAGTTCTGAGATACTAAAATGGGGATGCAGGGAACATCACAAACTGTCATTTACTTAATGTGATTTCTGGGGCACCAGGAAAGCTTCTTTGGGCAATAAAGTCACCTGTGTGCTATTCCCTAAAACACAGAATTCCCTTGCTTTCAGCCCCTGATCTCTCAGAAAATGATCGAGGCAACCCGTTGAGCTGATCGTTGTTGACAATCACAACTGTTGGTATGACTTGGTTTCAGATTTCATCTTGAGAGGGAGTTTGTTTAGGTAAGAGCTCTAAACCTCCAAAATATGGAGAGACTTCAGACAGGTGGGGACCACCATTTGGTCTAGGATCAGCAGTGTATGAAATACAAACAGTGTATTTCTATTTTTTAAGTTATAGCAGGTAAATCTACAATCCTGTAAAAATGTGGAATAATGTGATATTCCATGAGATGACTACATACACAGGGAAGAAAGTGAACTTAAGGACTGTTCCAGAGAACTTAAGGGCTGTTCCAGCTGCCAACAGGCGGTATGAAATAGACGAGACTGCTTTGTGGGAAGCCCACCACCATATTACTCGAGTGTGTGGGTTTCATCAGCGTCTGCCACTTCTAGTGCATGAGAGAGACAAGAATGTACAGATTTCCAGTGACTTTCATTCTCCAAACTTGCTTTTGTATAAAATAGTTTGGGATTAAACCTGCAGATCCTTCATCACTCTCTTCCCCTCAGATGTGGTGACCCAGGTAGACCGTTCCTGGCCAGGTAAGCCAAGGCTCCGCCTACCACCGCTCAGGGACAGAGCTCAGCTTTACTGCCCAGGGAGGGAGGGGGGTGGATCTGCTCCAAGACCCTGAATTTGTAAAGCCCTCTGTGGCAGCAGCCTAAGGAAGTATTCTCAGGACTCAAGTCTTGTAAAATAGCCAGAACTCCCTTAAATTCTTTCTTGGGAGGCCCCCTATTATGTGGGTAAGTGCCAGCTCCACCCTCCAGCCTGCTTCCTGCTTGGCAATTGAGAAAGAAAGCAGAACAGTGAGCTTTCCTAGCCCATTATTCACCTCTGAGAGGTAATCAAAGGGAATGCCTTTCCTCCTATTATCCTATTGTTCAATTTTATGGAGGACTGCCTCTGAATATAGATTTTGTCAAAGAAGCCAAGAACTTAATGTAAACAAAAATTTCCAAATAATACTTGCTCGAATTATCTTATTCCCATGGCTAGCGCTGCCAAGTTCCTGAGGGATAGTAGGCTATCACAGCCAGGGCCTCCGTGTGATTTAATTCACTTCAACAGCTCAACCTCTATCTGCGGGACACTCAAGTAGGCTGTGAGGGCACCAGCTTTAAATATAAAAGGAATCTTACTATGTGCATTCTTTTATGTCTGGCTTCTTTACTCAAGCTCACATTTGTGAGGATTTATCATGTTGCTGTATGAAGCTGTAACTGATCACTTAAATTTCTGTATAGCCTTCCATTGTAGGAATATGCCACCATTCATTCATCCATTCTGCTGTTATCCATTATGTATCCATTGGCCTTTTGCTGTTTGGAACATATATTAGTGTCCTATTGCTACTGTAACAAATCTCCACAAATTTAGTGGCTTAGCATAATAAAATTATTATCTAAGTTGGAGCTTAGAAGTCTAAACTGGGTCCACAAAGTTGTGTTATTTTGCGGCCTTTGGAGAAGCATCGAAGCTAACTTTTATAGCTTCTAGAGACCACATGTATTCTTTGGCTCATGGTCACCTTCTCCGTCATCAAAGCCAGTATTCAGCATCTTTACTGCTTTCTGCCACCTGCTTCCATCCTACCTCTTCTCTCTGACCTTGACTCTCCCGTGTCCTTTTTGTAAGAATCTTCGTGATTACATTGGGTCCACCTATTTAGGTGACCCAAACCAGAGTAATCTGCCATCTCAACATCTTCATCACATCTGTTCAGTCCCTTTTGCCATGTAAGGTAACATATTCAGTTTCCAAAGATTAGACTGTGGGTATTTTGGATGGCCATTAGTATTGCCAAAGAATCGCCCTAACAAGCACATTTGTCTACCTGTCTCTGGTGTGCACGTTCTGCATTTCTCTGGGTTGTGTACCTAAGAATGGGATTGCTGAGTTATAGAGCATAAACACATTCAGTTTTAGATTCTGTAAAAACAGTTTTCCAAAGTGGTTCTAAGTTCCATTCTTACCAGTAGCATATGAGAGTTCCAGTTGACCCACATCTTCTCCAATACTTAATATTAATAATAACCATTGAGAGTATAAAAAGGTATCTCATTGGGGTTTTAGTTTGCATGTCTTTAAAGACCAGTGAGGCTGAACAGCTTTTTATATATTTATTGGACCTTTGGATAGTCTCTTTTATGAAGTGTCTAGGTTGGGGTTTTTCTGTTGTTGTTTTTTAGTTGTTGTTTTTTAGCATTTTGCCCATTTTTCTAATGGGTTGTCTTTTTCTTATTTATTTGTAGGAATTTTTTATATGTTCTGGATCCAAGCCCTTTGTCACTTACATGTGTGATAAATAACTTCTCACCCTCTGTGGTTTGCTTTTTACTCTTTTAATGGTACCCTTTAAATGCACAGAAATTCCTGATTTTTAAGGCAGTCTAATATCTATAAGGAAATCTCAAGAAATGTTTTTAAATATTTTGAACAGAATGAAATTAAAAACACAACATATCAAACTATATGGAGTAAGGTTAATGCTATGCAAAGAGGAAAATTTATAGCACTAACTTCTGGCATTATTGATTTGGTCAATTTTAGGTTTATTTCCTTTCTTACTAATTGTTGCTTTTTATGTATTGCCTTCTTTTTACTGTTAGATTTGACTTTTTCACTGCCTTTCTAAATTCTTTTGATAGACTTTTAGGTCATTGGTTTCCAGCCTCCAACAATTTTTCTACTGTCAACATATTAAAGATACAAGTATCTCTACATTTGGTTTTAGCTGCATTCCCCAAGTTTTGAAATGTGGGAAATTTAATTATGGCTTAATCAAAATATTTTCTAGTTTCCATTGTGATTTCTTTTTTGACTCATGAGTATTATAAGTACGGAATTTTCAAACTTGCAGAGATTATTCTCTTGTTTCTTGCATTTAGCTTGCTTCCATCGTGGTCTGAGAAAATCTTAAACTTTGGTACTGTGAATTCTCAGTACCTTGGTAGCTCCCCAGTGCCTTAAAAAATGTTTTTATATTTAGTCCAGCTTTTCTAGTTGTTTTAAGAAATAAGTTTGATATGAAACAACCTATTCTGCTATTGCCAGAAGCAGGAGTACAACCAGTGATAATTTAATTAATTGTGATGCCACCACACCCAGAGATGACCAGGAAGGAAGGAAGGAAGTAGATAAATGAATAGTCATCGTTGCCTCCGGAGTCAAGAGTTCAGCATCTCAATCTCAACATTTCGTCTTGTTTTCTCCAAAGCCCACGTCTTACTATATCTAACATGCCATTCATCACTGCTCTCAAAGTCATCCTTGACAGACTCCACATTTTCTCTCTGATCTTGTTTCTCCTGTATCTTAATGTGATCTCCCATCACACTTTTTCAATACTCTTCTCCCTCCTGTTTGCAAATAACAAATGCTGCATGCCCAATTGTGTTCCTTTGTTATATTATTCTCGGCCTCTCACTTTTCTTTGAAATGTCTGACCTTTGATTATTTTGGTCTCACTTATAAGAAAATAGATGTGTAACTATTAAAGTAAAAAAGAGGGTCATCTCTGTGTCGCTGAAATTGCCTTGAACACCAGCAGTGGCACATGACACATTTGTGGGAACTCTGAGCTCGTGTGCAAGGCAAGGGCTTCATCTCACTTGGAGAGGGCAGGTCAGAGGATTCCGAGTGACCTGTGGGGATGTTATCAAGAGGAATTATGCACCCCATGATGTGTATAGTACTTGACATTTAGAGATTCTCATTCCCATTTCAAGATCTCAAAAATAGCACACGGTTCTAGAAACGTTCGTTTCATTTAGTTACAATCTTTAAAGTGAATATACTCTCTGTGGCCCCCCTCCCAGATGGGTAGCACTCTTAGCTGGAGACAAAAATAGTTATAATATTCGTATCAACAGGCTCTGCAGTATTGCAGATATCTGAGCGGAAACCGGGGTGATGGTACTCCTACAGTAATGCTGGATTCTCCAGACTAAAGAGCAAACAAACAAACCAACAACAGAAATAACAGTAGAACTCCTTGCTTCTGGGAACAGGAGTTGGTGAAAGGGTTTATTATTTCTTCCTGAGACTGTTATGAAGAGTAAATGCTGACCATTCAGGCAGAATAACATCTATCTGAATTGTCAGGCAATCAAGAGATGACCGCTGGGACGCCTGGGTGGCTCAGTTGGTTGGATGACTGCCTTCGGCTCTGGTCATGATCCTGGAGTCCCAGGATCGAGTCCCGCATCAGGCTCCCAGCTCCATGGGGAGTCTGCTTCTCTCTCTGACCTTCTCCTCGTTCATGCTCTCTCTCACTGTCTCTCTCTCAAGTAAATAAATAAAATCTTTAAAAAAAAAAAAAAAGAGAGATGACTGCTCTGCCAAGCCCTTGTCTCTCCCATTCTAGAACGCAATCCCTCTGCTGCAACCTAAGGCTATTTCCTTTCCTTTCTTTACTGGAGATGGATTAGGTGGTCACCACATCTGCAAAATAACCCCTGAGATTCTAGACGCCACAATTATTAACCTGCTCCTAACCCCCTCTCTCCAATAATCCCTGTCATTTTCCCCGTTCCTCATGGCCCTAAGTGAACTGGGCTCTCCCCCGCCCTCATCTCAGATGCTCCTGTGAATCTGTCTCACCTTAAAGATGACAGAAGCGTGCAGGTGACATAATACTGTACAATAAATAACCCTAAAGACACCACCAAAAAAACTCTTACGAGTAATACACAAACTCAGAAAACTCATAGGATACAATAATATACAGAAATATCTTGCAACTTTTTAAAGATTTTATGTACTTATTTGAGAGAAAGAGCGCGCGCCAGAGAAAGCACAAGCAGGGGAAGGAGCTGAGGGAAGAGAAGCAGACTTCCCTACTGAGCAGGGAGCCCAATGAAGGGCTTGATCCCAGGACCATGGTATCATGACTTGAAGGGAAGGCAGATGCCCAATCAACGAAGCCAACCAGGTGTTCCTGTTGTGTCTGTATTTACTAAATGAAGTAGCAGAAAGGGAAATTGAGAAAATAATTCCATTTACAATGGCACAAAAAGAATAAAGTACCTAAGAATAAACTTAACCACAGAGGTAAAAGACTTATAGTCTGACAACTATAAAACACTAATGAAAGGAACTGAAGAAAGACACAAATAAATGGAAAGATGGTTCATATTTATGGACTGGACAAATTCGTATTGTTAAAATGTCCGTACTACCCCAAGCATACAGATTTAATGCAACCCCTATCAAAATACTTACAACATCTTTCCCAGAACAAGAACAAATAATCCTAAAATCTGTATGGAATTTAAACAAAACCTGAATAACCAAAGAAATCTTGAGAAAGAACAAAGTTGGAAATATCACGATCTTGATTATCAAGATATACTACAAAGCTTGAAGACCAAAACAGGGGTACTGCTACAAAGATAGATACACAGATCGATGGAACAGAATCCAGAATCCAGAAATAAACCCTTGCTTACATCATTGATCTATGACAAATGGAGGCAAGAATATAAAATGGGGAAGACATTCTCCAGTAAATGGTGCTGGGAAAACTGGACCGCCACATGCAACAGAACGAGAATGGACCACTATCTTAAACCATACACAAAATAAACTAAAAATTGATTAAAGACCTAAATGTGACATCGGAAACTATAAGATCCCTAAAAGAAAACATAGGCAGTGATCTCTTTGATATCAGCCTTAGCAATATTTTTTTCTGGATCTGTCTCCTCAGGCAAGGGAAACAGAAGCAAAAATGAACCATTTTTGCTTGGTTCAAAATGGTTCAAAAATGAACCAATGAACCACTGGGACTCCTCGAAGAAAAGGAGACAACCAACACAAGGAAAATGCAATTTAGTAAATGGAAGGAGATATTTATAAATGACATATCCTATAAGGAGTTAATATCCAAAATATATAAAGAACTTATACAGCTCAGCACCAAAAAAGCAAATAATCTGATTTAAAAATGGGGAGAGCACTGGAATAGACATTTTTTAAAGAAAACATCCAGATGGCCAACAGGCGCAGGAAAAGATGCTCGACATCACTAGTCACCAGGGAAAGCAAATCAAAACCACAATGAGATACCACCCTACACCTGCCAGAATGGCTAGAACCAAAAAGATAAGAGATAACCAGTGTTGCTGAAGATGTAGAGGGAAAAAACCTGCACACACTGTTGTTTGGAATGTAAACTGGTGCAGCCACTGCGGGAAAGAGTATCGAACTTCCACAAAACATGAAAAATAAAACTACTATATGGTCACTAATTCCACTACTGGGTCTTTACCCAAAGAAAATACTAATTTGAAAAGATACATGTACCCCTATGCTTACTGCAGCAGTATTTACAATAGCTAATAGGTGAACAGATAAAGAAATGCCCTCTCTCTCACACACACACACACCGCACTCACACACAATGGAATATTACTTGGACACAAAAAAGAATGACATCTTGTTATTTGCAACAACATGGGTGAACCTAGAGAGTATTATGCTGAGTGAAATAGTCAGAGAAAGACAAACCCTATATGATTTCACTCTCACATGGAATCTAAAAATCAAAACAAATGAACAGACAAAAAGCAGAAAACAGACCCATAAAAGCGGAGAACAAAGTGAGGGTTGCCAGGGGCGTGGTGGGTGGGGAGTGGATAGAATGGGTGAAGGGGAGTGGGAGGTACCAGTTTCCAGTTCTAGAACGAGTAAGTCGCAGGGACGAGATGTGCAGCCTAGAGAATGTGGTCAGTGGTGTCGGAGCAGTTGCTGCAGTGACATGTGGTGGCGCCATGTGTGGTGAGTGTCCGCTGGTGTATACAGTTGTGAACCACTGCCATCCAGGTGAAGCTAATGTAATATTGTGTGTCAACCACACTTCAAGTTAAAAAAATATGTTTTTAAAGCCCATTAAAAAAAGAAGTGGAATTAGAGCTGAATGTCACGGGACACGAGCAAGGGACTGTCTCACCCCAGAAATACACACATTGGGACAAACAAGGCTCCTTTTTGCTGTGTCTTCCGAGGTCACTTACCACCGTGAAGCAAACACAGATCCTACTAGATAAGATCCCTGACAAGGCACAGCCGACACAATGATGTCATCCCCAGGGGAGGAAAATGAACGTCCCCAGGATCGAGACCAGCTCCCCAGGGAGACAAAGCCAGGAGAGCAGGAGGGCACTTGCCGGCAAAAAGTTGTAAACAGAATGAAGCAAACACGAAGGTGTCCTTTTGTTCAAGGAGAGTCTGAGCCCGGGAGAGCAGAGAAGCATCATATACATGGGTCAGAATCGTCACAAACCAGGGCACGTGATCGGCACCTGCAGCGTGGGCTTGCGCAGCACAAGCAGTGACAAGCCTACCGTGTGGTAACCAACGGCCACTCCTTGGCCTCCCTTCCTTCCTTATGTGGATGTGAAGGCACGTGGTCAGAGTAGGGAGCTGGTAAATTTTTCATGTCCTGTTAGGATCTTTGAAGGGTCCCGAGAGGTGACACCCTTCTTCCCCGTCTGATTGATGAGCTCGTGGAGAAACAAAGCCAGAAAGACGGCAGGGACAGGCTATGCCCTCACGCTTATTAATCTATACTGCAGATGTGGCTCACATCTGCAAACAACAAGCTTTCCCGTACTGGACTCCCATCACGGCAGCCCGGACCACAGCAGTCCCTCCCCGAGGCTTGACCTTCCAGCCCGCCCCCCAACTCACACCCTGACAGCAGGGAGCCTCGCACAGAGGAAAACAGAGTGGTCTGTGCCCACCACAACTGGGAAAGAAATTTATTCTTCCCGAATTTCCTATCAACCAAGTCACTCCATCTCCTCTGAGTAGAGGGGTGTTACATCAAAAGAGCCTCCCGGGGGTTCCTGGGGGGCTCAATGGGTTAAGCCTCTGCCTTGGGCTCAGGTCAGTGATCCCAGTGTTCTGGGATGGAGCCCCGCATCAGGCTCTCTGCTCAGCGGGGAGCCTGCTTCCTCCTCTCTCTCTGTCTGCCTCTCTGCCTACTTGTGATCTGTCTGTCAAATAAATAAATAAAATCTTAAAAAAAAAAAAAAAAAAGAGCGTCCTGCTCCTCCTGAAAGAATGTGGGGAATCAATGTACCCCCAAAATATAACCCCGATGCCTCACAGGCCTTATAGTTTGCACCCCAGGGTCTCCACCAGTCCATGCCCAAAAGCTCTTGGCAGAACTCCCCTTTAGAAGGTCATGCTAAGGTTTGTATGTATGCGAGTGTGTATGTGAATGTGGGTGTAAGTGTGCACACGTGCATATGTATACGCTGTGAGTTTGCACGTGAGCATGTGTGAGTGTGTAACCATGAGTGAGTGCGTGTGCAGACGTAGGTGTGCATTGCCATGTGCATAAATGTGGTCACGCGTTGGCATGCGTGTGTGCGCCTGAATGTGCCCTGACACGGTGCGCCTCTAGCCCAGATGGACGTGCGTGACCGCCTCCGGCTCTGGACCCAGACCTTCAGGGACATATTTGGACGGACTTGTTTCAGCGAACATTCCTCCAGCACCCGCGATGACCAACGACCGTGGCAACCACGAAGAGGAGAGTCACGTGTCTCTCGATGCACAAGGTGATAAGCTGGTGAGCGAAGAGAGACACGCGAGCAACCGCGGGCGGCAGGAGAGCGAAGCGGCTAAACGGCGTCACAGCACAGAGGAGGAGGGGTCGGTCCGATGGGGAGGACGGCGCGGCCGGTCCAGCGCAGCTTGCGAGAAGTTGGGCGGAGGCCGGAGGGCGTTCGGGCAGAGGCAGAGCGGGAGCCCTGGCCAGAGGTGGACGAGCAGCGCCGGCTTCACACGGAGAGCTTCGCGGCGATGCGGGCCGCACAGCAGCGAGAGCCGCGCGGCACAGCAGAGCCGGAGTAAGGCCTGGCCTTCCTCCGCCTTGTTTCACAGGTCGGCGGCGACAGCGACAGGAGCAGGCCGGCTCGTGGAACCAAAAGCAACGAGAACCTCCCCCCTTAAGGCGGAGGGAAGCCGCTGTGCTCGGTGGAGATGCGGCGTGGAGAGGGATGCTGGAAAGCCCGGGCGTAAGGGCTCGGTGCAGCGGGCAGCTGGGGGAGAACGAGGCCTGAGCCGGGCCGCGGAAAGGAGCGGTCCGAGGGGGGCACTTCTGCAGAGACACTCGACGGCGCTCGGTGAGAGGGGGAGCAGGTGCTCAGACCTGGCAACCGGTTGTATAACGGTGTCCCCAGCGTGAGGAGGGAGAGGACGAGGGCATAGGAACAATGAAGTTGATTTCGAAGGGTCGACTCTGATTATCCACCAGAGCTACACGCTGTCACCCCAAAGCTCACGCAGATGTCTGCTCTTGGGAACTGTGTCCTCCCTCTGGGGAGGCACCGGAGAACGAATGTTTTCTGCGGCCACCGTGCTGCCTCTATGGGGAAAATCCTCCACTTCTGCAGGAAGCCCATACCTCTCCCACCCGGACCCCTGGATCTCTGCGGGAGTTCTCAGTGAGCTCCTCAGCCGGAGTTCTGAGGGAGCGCGACTCCTCGAACACAGGAGAGATGCTCTGGCTCTGATCTGCCCAGCTCAAGGCCTAACGAGCCACATCTGGATGCTACGGTGGGCGCGTCCAGTGGTGCGTGACCTGGCGTGGTGACGAGGGGACGTCACTCACACTGGCTGTGAATGGACACCTTCGTGCAGACAAGGAACAGTCAAGTTCCAGGAGAGGAAAGGCTGCAGGATGAATCCAGTCCATGGACCGGGATCTGCGGGGGCAGCTGGGACGCAGAAGTAGACGCTAGGACCCTCAATGTCTCATCAGCCACCATGGACGGGGGAAAGGTCTTCAGCTACAGAATTCAGCAGAGCCGGGGCTAAAGATAGGATGGGGTTGGAAAGGCGAACACAATAGTAACTGAGGCAGATTCTAAGCATGAGGAATGGTTACCAGAAATAGGTCAGGACCCCCCCCCCTCAGCTGAAAGCCCCCAGGGGGAGCTGGATTCCCAGCATAGGGGCCTGAGAACCCAGAGTGATTGAAAAGCCAACGACCTAACGATACAATCCCACACTGGGGAGGGCCACGGTCTGAGAAAATACAGCAGGCTCGGCCTGGAGCAGAGACAGTGGCTCTTAACTAAATCATAAGCTCTTGGAAGGCAGAGAACACAGATGTGACATCTTGATCGGTAGGCGATCTATAGATATTGGTTGATTGATGGGCTTAAATAAGCTTTTCAAGAGGACAGCTTCTAAATTGCTACCTTATATCTTTGGAATGGCTTGGATTTTCTAGTTTCTCTCTCTCTCTCTGTGGTCCAGCCCCCCGCCCCCCACCGCCCCCGGCAGCTGTCAAGGCCTCTGCAAACTAAAGCTGTTACTATTTCAGCATCATTGCTAAGAAGGGCATCACAGCATCTCCATTGTCAGGCTGCACTCACTCGTCCAGATTAATTCCTTAGATGTTCAGCATAATTTCTGGTAAGGTCACCTTTCGATCAGAACGAAAGACCGATAACTCACTCTATCTGTGAGCCTTTTATCTTGTGGGAAAAAAACAAAATTCTCATCCATTCCAATTTTCACAGCAATTCAAGAAATTGCTAGAAGAAACACGGACTTGGGCAGCATATGTGAAGCCAGCACTGCTCCTCACTGCCCTGTGACTGCCCCGCCATCCTGGCAGCTTCTGATTCAATTCCACAGGGATTATAGAGACCTGGTGATGACTGTGTTCCCGAAGCTTCCCACTGGTTTTAAAGAAGTGGCTGATTTTCACGTGTATTTATAGAAACCTCACGAATTATTTCCAAATGCCAAGGTCCAAGAAGAGTTTGAGAGGACATGTGGGGTCACGTACACCCTTCCTGTGTCCGATGAGTAAACTGAGGCTCAGAAAAGCAACTCTCGACGAAGGTCCGATGAAGGAGATGTTGGCACTTGCCCTGACCGCCCAGGGTTTATGGCGTCACACCTCTTCATTGACTGAAATACTTGCACTGGATCCAGTATTAAAAAATAAATGCAAAAGGGATTAAAAATATAACCCAAAAAGCAATGAACAAACACAAAAATGCAAAAAAAAAAAAAAAAAAAGGAAGAACGGTCTTTAACAAAAGAATTAGGCACATGATATTTGCTCCTTAGACTGGGGCATTTTTCTGCTAAACCCACATATGCATCCAAAGGACAAAGCACTCTCAAATTGTCTAAATATGTATTTCTCAAAAGGTTTTTTTTAATTCTTTTTTTCTATGCAAAAATGACAAGCAATGAGCAAGTAACTACAATCCCCAGCCCCCAGCATTATGGAAATTTCAGGTATAGAAGTTTTGCCCTTCATGTGTCTCACTGTTTATCCCCCAGAACAAAGGAAAATTAGAGGCATTGTGCAGACAATGGAAAGGCAAGCTTTTCTTCCCTCTGGTTCTCTGTTGCAGAGGGGTAAGACCACGTGTGCCATAATATCTCTCCCATCTGGCTGGTGTTTGAAACTTCTTGGGGACCCAGTCTCTGCAGTTGAGCGGTTAATTCTCCTGAACGCTTGGGAACTGTAGAAATGAAGGAATTTCCAGCGAGAGTCATTCATGACCTTCTGCTTGTGTGAGTTTTGCTGAAGTGGACCTCTGGCATTACCGGGAGAGAAAATCTACGAAGATCTCTTGGGTGAGCACTTCACCATGCTCATTTCACCCCGAAACTAGTCACTCGGTGACTAGTTTTAAAAGCTATCTTCAGCAATGTTGCCTCACATATTAATATTGTTATGACTCTGGATATTATCCCTTTTTCTCTCATTCAGGGCATTACTACAACATTTCAACGAGTTCATCAGGTCACACCTATAACATTTGAACTCTTGTAAAATACAGGGAAAAAACCCCATATTGTTTGACATTATTGAAAAAGTATAAAAAACGATAAAGTATCTATGAATTAGCCCCCCCAAAAATATCACACAAAGTTATGGATAACAACATTAATAAAAGATGTAAAAGACTACCTAAACAGTGATATGTGCCGTATATATGAATGAGACAGCTAAGCACAGAATAGATGTTCATTTTCCCTAAATGAATCTCTAAATCAATGTAATCTTAATCAAAATCTCAAGATGATTTTTTCTTGCTATATGGAGATATACTTGGCTCCTACAATTAAGTAAGCGTAAAGTGGGCGATGTGATCACCAGATACACGTGTGTCTGTATTGTGAAATGTTTATCACAATAAGGTTGGTCACCACATCCTTCACCTCATGGAATTATCATTGTGTTGTCCTTGTTAATGTGCGGACACTAAAACTCTACTCTCTTAGCAACTCATTTGTATAGAATACAGTAGTGTTGGCTGTAGTCACTATGCTGTACCCTAGATCCCCAGAACCTGATGGATTCAAGAGGATTTTTTCAATTGGAAAAAATAATTTTTAAATTTATATCAGCGACTAAAAGTCTACAAAAAGCCAAGGGAATCGGAAGAAAAAAAGCCAAAACAGTACTAGCTTGATCAGATAGTAACCTCTATTACAAGTCTCAGCATAGGAGAGGCAAATAAAATAGAAAGTTTGAGAACAGAACCACATGTATATGGGGAATTGGTATATGATAGAGCTGGCATTATAGATCAGAGGGTAGAACACAGATTCTAGAATAATAGATCTTGGAAAAATGTGGTGTGCTCTGGGAAAAAATAATTTCAATTAAAAATTTGATCTAAATTTATTTTTACTAATTATATAATAGGCAATTATGTTAGTATGTAACAAACACAAATATGTAATTATAAATGAAATATTGAAAAAATTAATTTAGTCAAATATATTGAAAACCACAGTATAGAGAAAGAAACACCAAGTAGCTTTAAGACTATAAAGCCACTAAAAGGAAATACAGGAGAACATCCTGACAAGCGCAGAGTAACAAGGTAGATGGGGAAGAAGACAACAGATGGACACGGGATTTCTAGGGCAGTGAAACTACTCTAGGATTCTGTCAGGCGGGTACACGTCACGATACATTTGTCCAAACCAACAGAGTATACAACACCGAGGGTGAACCCGAAGGCATACTAACGGGCTCTGGTGACAATGAGGGGACAGTGAAGGTTCACTGATTGTAACAAGTACCCCCCTCTGGTGGGGGGTGTTCCCAGTGAGGGAGGGAGGCAGGGGCTATGTGGCAAACCCCTGCACCTTCTACTTAATTTCCTGTGAACCTAAACTGCCTGTTAAAACATAAGAACACACATTTTGCCACTCCTCCCATCAGCCCGGTGGGGCCTTCTCCTGCACTCTTGGACTCTGCGCTTGGCCATGTGACTTGCTTTGGCACACGGGGGCGTTGGCAGTTTGAAGAAGCAGAGGCTTGACTAGCACGTGGACACTGGGGCTTGCCTCCCCCTGCTGCGGGAATTCCTGAGACCACCGTGTGAAGAAGCCTAGGCTTGCCGCCTGGAGTCTGACAGACCATGTGCACTGGAGGCCCAGCCCCACCCCTGGCAGAGGTCCCTATGATGTAAGGCCCCCCCCCCCCCCATTCAACATCCAGCCCCAGGAGGCAGGCCAGTGCAGAAGATGCACCCTGCCAACCCACAGCAATTAATCATTGCTGGCTTAAGCCACCATGCTTTGGAGTGGTTTGTTAGATAGCAAAAACTAGCTGATTTGAGTAAGGGCACAAAAAGCACAGATTTCAAAGGAAAAAAAAATTGATGGATTTAAGGACATCAAAAGTAAAGCTTTCCCTTTAAACCAAGACACCCTGGACAAAGGTAACACACAGGAGATGTACTGGAAGAAGGTATTTTGCAAAACTAGGACAAAAGCTTAAAATCCAGAATATCTAAGAACCTCTTGCAAATCAGCAAGAAAAAAAAATAGAAAAGTGGGCAAAAATGTGAAAAAGAAATTCACAGAAGTGAAACTGGAACAACCAATTAATATGTGAGGAGCCTCTCATGCTCATTAATTGGAGAAATGCAGATTGTGTTTAAAATGAGATATGACCTTACAACCATCAGACTAACAAGAACTAAAAAGTTGTATAATAGGGGCACCTGGGTGGCTCAGTTAAGTGTCTGCCTTCAGCTCCGGTCATGATCCTGGGATCGACCCCCACATTGGGGGAAGGCGGGAGTCCCTGCTCAGCAGGGAGTCAGCTTCTCCCTCTCCTTCTGCTCTTCCCCCTTGCTTGTGCGTGCTCTCTCTCTCCTTCTCTCAAATATGTAAAAATTTTTTAAAAATAATAAAAATAAAAATAAATAAATACAAAGTTGTTTAACAGCAGGTGCTACCAAGGATGTAGGGAACTGGAACTCTTTGCTGCACTACAAAGGGACAGGCGTCACCTGCCGCCACTCTGAGCATAGTTTATTTCATCTAGTTTACATCCAAAGGTGAAACCAAAACTATTTTATATGCTTACCTGAAAGCAGGCACTCATGCAAGAATCAAGGGGTTGTTCTTTATCGTGGCCCTGGTCTTATTACTTCGGTTGCACATGGTTGCCCGAACATTATTCTGGATGTGTTGTAAGAGTATTTTCAGTTGAGAAAACATTTATATTGGTGGACTTATGCACAGTGGTAGATTGTCCTCCTTCTCGTGGGTGGGCCCCATCCAATCAGTTGAAGTCCTGGATAGAACAAAGACTGACCTCCAAGAGCAAGAAGGAATTCTCCAGCTGCATAGCCTTCAGGCTGGCACCACAGCATCAGCTTTTCAACCTGACGACCCAACCTGTGGATTTTGAACTTGTCAGTAAATTCCTTAAAATAAATCTCCTCTCCATATATACACATCCCATTGGTTCGGTTTGTCGGGAGGACCCTAATACGTCAAGGAACTTGTGTAAGGAGCCGATCAGAGAGATCACCGGAAGAGTTTATGCTGTCAGCTTTTGACTGCGGGATTGGTGGGTGGGCTCCGTGATAAGTAATAACATCAGAGACACACAGTGGAAAGAGATGCTCAGGCTTCACGTAGGCAGCACTCAGTTTCCAACAAACAGAACTGTTTGTATGAGGGGGAAACATCCCTAAAACAACAAGGATCCACCACCAATCCCAAAGCTCAGTTTCAACCACAACAATTCACCAGATGGCTCAGCTTGATTTCCCAGGATGTGAGACAATTCCATGGAGGGAAACCAAGCTGATTTTAAAAATTGGAAACAACTCAATTACGTAGGATTTTTTTAAACTTTTCCTCGTTTGTTTGTTTTGCTTTTTGCTTGAATCACTCAGTAAGTCCCAGCAAGAATCCTAGGTAGGTCAGGTTGGATGCCAGGTTAAACATTAATGAAATCCCAGGGAAATCTCTGGACTGGGAGTGGGAAGAGAAAGTGGGTCACTCAGGCTGTCGGAATAATAGGACCACAGGGAACGTTTCTCCCTGTTTTAAGCTTCTAATATTGCTGTCATGAAATTGACCAATACATAACCTTTTCTAAATTTACCCATCCTTAGGGACAAACAAACAAACGTGCTCATCTTTCCTCTCCATCATGCTTTGGAGAAGCTGGGCTCATGCCCCAGGAGACTAGAATCAAAGCACTTTTTCCTGGTCATTATACAAGATTTAACTACAGGCAAAAGAGGACACAAAAAATAATCAGTGCCGTAATAGATGGGGAGATGAAAACAGGATTCTAGGGTTGGGAGGAATCTTAGAAATGTGTTTTGTCGATTCCTTCAGCTCTTGGGCCACACCTAAACTCTCAAAGCCCTTGGGGATTACCTCTAAAGACAATACCTAATCTGTTTTAGAAACTCCTTCTCGAGTCTAAGAATACTTACTGTCAGGAAATCAGCCTGGTGAGTAAGTTTGGGCTCCACTCACACCCATTTCCTCTGGCTCTGAGCTGGGGCCGAGACGGACAGCAGCTGGACACATTCTAGCCCACCCAGGGGCCACACGTGAAACTTGTCACCAAAATAGCCCCTGCCTCTCCTCCCCACCCTCAGCCTTCTCTCCTCTGAGTTAAATACTCTCTTATTGTTTTCATTCTCCGAATTAAACCTACCTGTGCTGAATCTTTGCCAAATAGCCCAGAAGGGGGTTGGTCACTGCTGGCTCTAGGGGGACCAACTGTCCCAGTATGCCATGAGCTTCCCAAGACACGGGACTTGCAGCACTGAACCCAGGAAGGTCCCAAGCAAACGGGACCTTCGCTGAGCTCGCTCTCTAGGGAGGAGAAATGTCTCCCCCCACCGGACCTGCCACCAGATTTCAAGGAAACTGCTAAAACAATAGATTCATTTCTGTGCCTCCTCGGGGTTTCATGGAGCCCGACTTCTCTCCCCCGGATGCACTGCCCAAAATGTGTCGCTGTTACTGGGAAAGCTATGGGCGACGATCCATCCTCTGGTGCTAAAAGGAAGCATCTTGGTTAATGACATGTCACTGCGCAGAGACAGGAAGATCCATCCCGCGTGCCCGTGCGTCGCTGTGTTGTGAGCACAGCCCCCCCTCGGGAGCGGATGCGGCAGGGCAGTGGTCCCAGCGGGCAGAGCACCCATAGCCAACTCAGGAACGGACTCGGTGTGAAGGGGAGGGAAACAGGGCCGGGAAGAACGCCAAGAGGGGGGTGGGGGGTTGGTGAGAACAGCCTCAAGCCATGCAGGAGAGGAAGAACTTACTTCTTTTCTTCTCTCCACCCACCAGGGTCTCTGGCTGGGGCCGGCGCCAGGTTAATGAGGGGGACCTCACAGGCGTGTATTTGCACGAGCATCCCGCATGCACAGGGCAACCCCCAGTGGGGAGTAATTCCAGGGGTGGTTAGAACTTGGGCTTATTTCACATCTTTTTGTTTTTGTTTGAGAGAGCATGACAGAGAGCACGAGCAGGGTGGGGGCAGAGGCAGAGAGAGAAGCAGACTTCTCACTGAGCGGGGAGCCTGACGTGGGGCTTGATCCTAGGACCCTAGGATCACGACTGGAGCCGAAGTCAGCTCCAATCGACGGAGCCACCCAGGCACCCCTATATTTTATCTTAACAAAAGAAAAATATATGTTCATAGAAGTGACCAGACCAAGAAAAGGACTCAGAGTTTCTAGGAAGGCAGATCGTGAGGCTAACATCTGGGGAACCACGGGAAGACAAGGGCTAGGTAGTAATGTGTCATATGCGCTCCTCTGCCGTGGAGAAGGTCAGGGTCGAGGGCTAGCTCCGGCGCTTCACTTCTGTCCTTCCCGGCACAGAGGGAGGTGGAACACCTTGACAAATTTCTATCTCCTGCTCGTAGGTGACTGGGGAGGGCAGAGCTGTTCTTGTATCTGCTTCTTCTCAATTGCTTTTGGCTCAAAATCATCCTTCTGCCAAAGTGGCAGGTTTGGGGGTGGTGCATTCTGCTGCCCTCCAAGGGCTGGAGCAAAGGCAAGACAGGGAAGAAGATCGGGACGTCCTCAAGGAGAGAAAAAGGAAAAAAAAAAAAAAAGGAAGATCATGAGAAGCACGAAGAGAAGCCTGTGTAGGTGGGAGAAGGGACAGCTGCGGCCTTGAGTTCACCCCTGGGAAGGGGGCGGGGAGGGGAAATCACACCAGTTCACTGGGACAGCCCCGCCCACCTTCTCTGGATTCCCCTCACACCTTCCCGGGGCAAGGTTCCCAGACTCTAGGATTTCATGGACTAGAAGAAAAGAAAAAAGAGAAAAAACAAAAACCCTCAAGGATTAACTTCAAGCAACAAAGGACATAAAAGTAAAAGTACGGCTCATTATTTCCAAAAGCCAAGGACATTGTGCATTCTCAGAGGAAGAAAGCTGTCGTTGGCAAGCCCGAGCCACCAGGCAGCCGTCCGACATTGTTCTCATTTCTCCCATTTGGCCAAGGAATGCTGAAAGCCTGTCACAGGCCGGTGCCAGGTGTCAGCCTGGCATTTGCGAGGCACCGTTTCGGGGAATCTACACATTCAGTCGGAAGTTTCTTTAGAAAAATGGGAAAAGCTAACACTTCCGGAGCGTTTCTCAGGGGCCAGTCCCTGAGCCCAGGTGGTATCTCCTGAAATCACAGACATCGCCCAGCGCTGTTTACTGGTCTCGTATTCCAAATAAGGAAACTGAGGCCCGGACGTATTAAAAAAAAAAAAAAAAAAAAAAAGTATCCATGGCCAAGTGAGAGAGGAAGGTTTTAGTCAAGTCCCCTGACTCCGGGGCCAGCATTTTAAACCACGATGCTGCATTTTGTTCCTTAACAGAGAGGAAGACTTGCAGGACAACTTGGGCGGGTTTTCCCGAGCTCTCCATCAGCTTCCAGCTGAAGACACACAAGGGTCTCCCTGGGACTCTCTCTCCCGAAGCAGAAATACTTAAGAGATTTAAACGCAGCGCTGCCTGTGTCTGCTTCCTGCCCCCACCGCTGGCTTAGCTCCGGGTCCCATCTTCCTGCCTGGCCTCAGGGCGGCTCCTCGTCTGACACCCAGGGTGGATCCCGCCTGTTCTCTCCAGTTGCTATTCCTACCCCCATCCGTCCCGAGGCTTCCTTCCTGCCTCCCGTTTCTCTTCAAGGTCTTCCCGTTTCGGTGCTTGGCCTTGATGTCTACCTCCGACTGAACCTCACCATCAGAGTTTCAGAGAGATGTTGCCAGGAAGAGCCCCTTTCTCATTTTTTTTTTTTTTTTTTTTAAATATCAGCGACTTAGTGCCCATCGACAAAGTCTCAGACAAAAGCCGATGCTGGTGACACCAGCCACAGCGGACAAGGTGACTAATTGATGAGAAACTGAACTGTCCTCCTGTTCCAACATAGGTCTATTACTGTGTGAATACTTTATCAGTTCACCATTTGTTGATTTTTTTTTGAAGATTTTATTTATTTATTTGAGAAAGGGAATGTGAGGGGGGATGGTCAGAGGGAGAAGCAGACTCCCTGCTGAGCAGGAAGCCCGATGTGGGACTCCATCCTGGGACTCTGGGATTATGACCTGAGCTGAAGACAGTAGCTTGACCAACTGAGCCGCCCAGGTGCCCTCCTGATTCAGTTTTATTAGCAATCTCAGAAGGAGGGAAGCTTTCATGAAGGCTATCCTATACACTTGAGGGAAACGTGCTGCCTTATTTGATACGCTGTGTGTATATTAGAACATCGGCATCTAGGCTGGAAAGGAGTCTTAAATCTCCCCCTGACATTGTTCCAGACAGATGAAAAGGCCTTGCAGTTCTAGAAATTTCTAGAGAAGGCTCTTCCATCCTCATTGCTAGGAATTTTGTCTTCCTTTAATCCAAATCCTATCTGCTGTAGTTTAAACGTATTTCTTCTGGGTGTTCTTAGTAAAGCTAAAAATACTACCATCCCTTTTACTTTTTAATGTAGACTTCTTATCTGAAGGAGAAAATTATTTGATCTCTCTGCATTTTCCAACCTTTAGAAGCTAACCTTTCTATCCTCTTTCGTACAGTTGTAGAACTCGGAAGGGACTGCAAATATATCCCATTTAGAGATTCTCAAACCTAGCACTTCAAAGTGCCCCATGGGCCAGTGCCATGCCAGGGTCCCAACCCAGCTGTGCCAAGTCAGAATCTTCTCGAGTGGGACTCCAAAATTTATTTTTAACAAGCCCAGGTGACTCAGATAGTCATCTGGGAACCTTGAAAAAGTCCATTTTCTTCCTAAATTTCCCCATCCTCCATGGGGAGGGGTCCCCATGGAACCCATCCAATGAGGGCACAACTACTACATCCCAAGAAAACCCTCCCCATGACCAGAGGCACCCCCCCCCCACCAGTCATTAAAGTCTTTTCCTTTTACTAAGCTAAAATTTGCCTCTTTGAAGTTTCCATGAATTATGCTAGGTGCGGTCCTTGGTGTCGGAGTATTTGTAAGTTTCTCCATGAACTTTTCCAACCTCAGAAATATCTGAATCACATTTCCAGGCCAACATTAAAAAAAAAAAAAAAAAAAAAAAAAGTTGGCGGGGGATGCCTGGGTGGCTCAGTCGGTTAAGCATCTGCCTCCGGCTCAGGTCATGATTCCAGGGTCCTGGAATCGAGCCCCACATCAGGCTCCCTGCTCAGTGGGGAGTCTGCTTCTCTCTCTCTCCCTGCCCCTTCCCCCACTCACGCTCTCTCTCTTGTGTGCTCTCTCTCAAATAAATAAATAAAATCTTTTAAAAAAGAGAAAAGAATAAACTGTCCCTTTCTTCAGTAACTGGTCACATGCACAGGGAAACTACATATCCAGTTGTCCAAAAGCCTTGGTTTAGTCATCAGCACATCGATGAAAAAGGAATTGTCAAAAAGTCTAGCTCAAAGTTCTCAGACTTTAGGGTGAATCAGCACCACCCAAAGGGCCTGTCAAAGCCAATTCCTGGGCCCCACGCCCTGAGGATCTGCTTCAGTAGGTTTGGGGTGGGGCTTGACGATTGGGTTCTCTAGCTGCTGCTGCTGGTCCAGAAAACCACCCACCACCTGCCTTTGAGATCCAGGGGCTAAGGAGTGCATGCTGAGGGCAGCATTTATTTCCCTGTGGAATGAAAAACTTCCACATCAGAATCAGCTGGCGAAGCTTTCAAAAGTGCCAGTGACTAAAGGACTCAGGATCCCAGCATTGCAATGCACTTTCCACTTAAACCTTCTTGCTAAAATTTGAGACCTCCTCCACTGCGGGTTGGACATTTTAAAGAGCTTTGGAGAGGCCCACGGTTCTCAAAGTGTGGATCCCGCTCAGCAGCGTGAGCATCACCTGAGAACTTGCTGGAGATGCACAAAACATTTGAGCCCCAGGCACAGAGGAAGCCCGTGGAAACGGCCAGCGCCTGCCCCCCCCACCCCAACGCACACACAATTATTTCCCCTCGCTCTGCTTCTTGCCAGTTTTGTTTTGTTTTCTTTTTCACCAGAGAACGTGTAAGTTTATTCTTTTGGAATTTCCTAAATTTCATGGGGTTGACGTGCCAGGTGGGGAAGATGGTCTGGAAAAGAATTCTGAGTTTGAAGGAAGCTTTTCTACTATACTGTGGGCTTTAAAAAAAAATGTATTGTGGGAAAAGAACCATAATATAAAACATGCCCTCTTCATCATTTTAAGTGTAGCGTTCAGCGGCATGAAACACATTCCCACTGTCGTGCGACCATCACCAACCCCCATCTCTGGAACTGCTTCAAGCCCCCACTCCCCCACCCCGGCCCAGACTGCAACGTGGTCCCCATTAAACACGAATTCCCCACCCCCACACCCACCCCTACAACCCCTGGCAACCACCAGCCTACTTTCTGTCTCAGTGAAGTTAACCGTTCCAGGTACGGAGTCAAGCGGGACTTGGCCTGCTCTGGCTTATTTCACTTAGCAGAAGATGCGCCAAGTTCATCCACGTTGCAGGATGTGTCCGAGTTTCCTTCCTGTCCCCCTCTTCCTTATTTTCTATGGTGGTTCGAAAACACATCACATCCCCCATCTTAACCATTTCGAAGTGCACCTCTCAGTAGTGTTAAGGAGGTTCACGTGTGCAAAGCGGAAAGTCTCCCCTCAGGAAGCCCCTCCCAGCCACGCCCCCAGCCACACCCCCAGCCACGCCCCACCCCGCCCCCAGCCCCAGGCCACCACCTTTCTACCTTCTGTTTCTTTTTTCTTTTCTTTCTTTCTTTCTTTCTTTTTTTTTTTTTTTAAGATTTTATTTATTTATTTGACAGAGAGAGATCACAAGCAGGCAGAGAGGCAGGCAGAGAGAGAGAGAGGGAAGCAGGTTCCCTGCTGAGCAGAGAGCCCCATGCGGGACTCGATCCGAAGACCCTGAGATCATGACCTGAGCCGAAGGCAGAGGCTTTAACCCACTGAGCCACCCCGGCGCCCCTCCTTCTGTTTCTGAGGAATTCGAGGACTCCGGGAACCTCAGGTGGGTAGGATCAGGCATTGTCGTCAGTCTTTTCAGGGCCGGCTCTTTTCAATCAGCATAACGTCCTCAAGGTTCATCCAGGGGGGAGCAGAATTCCCTTCCTTTTTACGGCCGGATAATATTCCGCCGTGTGGGGGGCCCATTTTGTGTACCCCCATCCACGGCCGGGCCTCCGGGTTGCTGCCCGCTTTCGGCCGCCGTGAAACTGGGAGCACCGGAGCGTGACCCCAGTGCTCTCCGCCGAGCAGCGACGCTCTTCTGGCCGCACACGCGGTCCCTCGCGTTCCTGAGCCCCACACGGGGAAGGCAGGAAACGGACTGTGACCTGGAGGGTTCGCAGTGGAGTCCTAGCTCGGGGTGAGTCCAGGGGCCTGGTTAGAAACGGCAGCTTCTGCAGCGGATCCCAGTGGATCCCAGCTCTTCCTGCTGACGGCGGATCCCAGTGGATCCCAGCTCTTCCTGCCGACCCCCTCCCCCACCCCCGAACGTGTTCTGCCGCAGAAGCAGGGGCCACACCGACCTTACACTGTTGGGTCCCGCAGGCCCCGGTCCCTGCCCCGCCGTGAGAGGAGCTCAGTGTATATGCTGATGAGCGGACAACGCTCAGAGCCAGGGGCTCCAGGAGAACTTTCTAGATCACAGACTCTCTTGCCTTCACCCAGGGTCCAGGACCACGGTTTTACCGTAGTTGTTGTTACTTGCTCCGATATGTAATCGGGTCTAGAAGCCCGTTCTCTCCGTTCAGAGCCCTCCCTGCCGTTCCTAGGCCCAGCCCTTTCTTGTTCATGCCATACCCCTTCCCTGGTCCTGATGGCCACTGGAGTTCTCCGTGGACAGCCCCCTCGTGGACACTTTGGACCTCCGAGTCCATTTTCCCACCTCTGGTCTCCAACGCTGGCGGAGTTCCCATCTTGCTTTGTCTTTGGCCCCTGGAGACATGTCTCAGAGTTAAGACGGGCTGAGCCTCCAGCCTGCTCCCTCCTGCTGGCATCAGGTCTAGCTCCTGTCCTGCAGAAAGTTGGGAGGAGGACCAAACAGATACTTGCCGGGTGACCTGAAGCTCTAGAGCGGGCAAGCCATGGCAGTCTAGCATGACTTCTGGGTCGCAGAGGACTGTGACATACAAAGTCCCCTGGACTTAGATGGCTCAGGGTTGGGGCCCCGAGTGATGGAGTCAGAAGATGTGAAAGGCATCCCATACCACCCTAGGTCCTGGGAGCCCACAGACAGGAGAGATGATGTTTACCTTCCAAAGTACACTTGTTCTTCTGCCTAAGATTTGTGGCTCAAGTCTTGTGATGGGGAATTTAAACACCTAGTGGACAATGAAAGACAGACGATCCCTGCTGGCTCAAATACACCATTTTATAAATGCTAAGATATCCCTTGGTTCACACTCACCCAACCTGTGCCGCACAAGCTTGATTTTGAGCTGTCAGAGGTTGAGGACGGCCAGGGTCTCCTTGCATATCAAAGACTCTTGGTCAACCCAGCCAGTCCAGCTCCTGGAGAGTTATACCAGGGGAATCTGGAAGAAAATGTTAAGCGCTGGTGTCGGTAATAAAATCAGTGGAATGTGAAGAATTGAGAATCAAAGCATTTGCCAGAATTCTTCTCTGGATACCCTATAAGATTTGCTGGGTATGCTAGACTAGTGTGTAATTTCTAAAAGTGTTTTTTCGTGTACATCTTTAAAATATTTATTGAATAACGCCTTTCGTTGGCCGTGCCAAATTTAATTTGTATACTAAGTGAAAGCAGTGACATTTGTGATTTCCAGTGCCTCTCAGTTGTCATCAGCACAGTGAAGTATTCAGAATTAATCTGGTAGGCAAGGCTATTATCCCTAGCTTCTATATTGCTGCATATAAGAGATTAAGGAAAGTTCTGTGCTGCAGAACTCATTTTCATACACACACGGCTTACAAGAAAGAAAAGAGTGCTATTTTAAAATGTGTATTTTCAAAGAACAGCAGCTCTCCAAGTGACAAGAGAGCAAACAGAACTGCTTTTAGAATGAAAGGGTAGGGTAAGTCGGAGGCACGGGACCACACAGGTTTGGATGACGACTACGATGCAGTTCTTACTCTTGGGCTTGCATCTAGTAGAGTGGGTGAGACCAGTATACCAAAATAGTAGTGACCATATTTTCCAGATTCAAATGGAGGACACATGGGCTTGAAAAGAATGGGCACACTGTGAGGGGACTACAGGACCAACTGTTTGGAATGGTAGCCGACTGAGGACATGTGTCGCCGTGCTTAGAACCGAAGACAGTAAGGAGAGCTCTTGAGGAGTGATGTGTGGTGCCACGTGGCTTCACAATGCCATATTGTCCTCAGTGCCCCCGAGTTGCCGAGCGCTCAGCACTCCCTGCCCGCGGTCCCCCCTTCACCAGGTGCCGAGCCAGGGGCGGCGGGGGACGGTGTCTGGGCCAGCTGCACACTCCCCTCTGGCCAGTCACATGCGTTCAAAACACGGGAACCGGCCAGGGCTGGATGGTGTCAGAGCCTCGAACACCGAGGTGGCATCAAAAGCCCAGATCTACCACTCGTTTCAAGTTCTGGAATAAAAATGTAAAATAATTCTTTACACAATATTTCATACTACTGGAGAAGAAGGAGAAGGAGGAGGAAGATGCAAAGAAAAAGAAGAAGAAGGAAGAAGGAAAAAAAGAGAAAGAAAAATCTGTTCGGCCTGAAGGGAATCGGTTATTTACATATGCCCGTGGAACTAAAAATGAGTTTATTCTCGAAGAAAAGGAATCCGAGATTCCATAACAAGGTATCAAACCTTTATCCCTTTAACCCCATAATTTCACTTGAAAATAGTTTTATACAAAATACATAGTAGCATGATTTACAAAATAGACAATGACGGGGCGCCTGGGTGGCTCAGTGTGTTAAGCCGCTGCCTTCGGCTCAGGTCATGATCCCAGGGTCCTGGGATCGAGTCCCGCATCGGGCTCTCTGCTCAGCGGGGAGCCTGCTTCCTCCTCTCTCTCTCTGCCTGCCTCTCTGCCTACTTGTGATCTCTCTCTGTCAAATAAATAAATAAAATCTTAAAAAAAATACAAAATAGACAATGAAAACCACTAATACTCAAGAATAAGGGAATATTAATCCATAATATTGATTGGTTGGGAGGCTATGCTGGTAATGGAAATGTGTAAAGGAAATAGTGAAGAAAAGAACATGAGTTTGTATGTACATCCTGAGTACAGCTTTGTAAACTGATGTGTGTTATCAATACATACCCGGAGAGAGTTTTTGTGCAACAAATAGCTATTTTGTGTTTATTCGTTTTTTTTTCTCTAAGTTGCTTGCACTGTTTTGTTTTTTATTTTTTTTTAAAGCTTGGGTATACGAGGGTGTTGTTTGAACCATCACGGTTTCATCTCACTGAGTTTCTTACCGGGTTATGTTCTCGCAAGGCACGATTCAAGTAATGTGTTACTATTAAAGGAACAGTCTTTGGTTTATTACCATATTTTGACAAATTACAGGCAATTCAGTGTTGTCTCTGTAATAAAGTCACTCCACGGTTTTAGGATACTTTCTTGGCAGAGGCAGAAGGACAGTCCCTATCACTCCCATCACATTCAGGAATATGCTGGGTCTCGGTCCTGGCAGTGTAGGTCACACATGCTGTCACATGCTGTCACACACACAGCTGTCACGTGACAGAGCTCAGAAGCGAGGAACTGTTGGGATATTTACAACAGTGCTGTTCCCGAATTATTAATACCGTGCTTCCTGAGCTTTTCAGTCTTAAAAATTAATTAAAGCTCCTCTTTTTTTTTTCTTCAAGATTCTAAACTGATTGAGAGAGAGTGAGGATGTGCACAAGTGGGGGGAAGGGCAGAGGGAGAGGGAGAGAGAATCTGCAGCAGACTCCAAGCGGAATGCAGAGCCCGACGTGGGGCTTGATCTCACCACCCTGAGTCACGACCTGCGCCAAAGTCGGGAGTGGGATTCTCAACCAATTGAGCCACCCAGACACCCCGACTTACATCTCCTCCCCTTTAAATGCCCTCTTTGGGGTCCCTCCCATTCCCCCTCTTGCCGACTCATACTTTCTCAGCCAAGACCCCCCAAGGAGCCTGCTGTTGTCTGCAGCTTCTTTCAGGGGGTTCCTGGTTATGAGACTCAGTAAATGCTTTCCTGAGCTCTCTGCAACACCGAGTGCTGGGGACCACCCGTCTCCTTGGATCTCCCTCCCCCAGCGTGGGACCATGTCTGACGCGCCAACACGTGGGAGCAGCGGGTGTCGAGGACCCGCAAGGTAAGGGCTCCGCAGAGGGGCTTGCCCGGCAAGGCAGGCCACTCCTCATCCCCTAGGCACATAGCTACCCTGGTCACCAGCTGAGCACAAGGGAGGGAGTGGATGCCAACAGTCCCTGCTGGGACCCCACCCCACCCCTGCTGGGCCACAGGCAGGTGGCAGCCATTCTGGAAACTTCTGATATAGGACAGACACAATGGCAAAAGCCTGTGGAAACAGACGTGGCCACCCCATCCCCGTGCTCTTTCTTCTCTCCAAAATACGGAGTTGAGGACTGGGTCTCTTTGTGGCCAGACCCTTCTTTAGAAAGTTCTGGAATTCCTCCCTGCAGTACTCAGCTTCTAGTAGCCAAGTGTGCCGTCGATGAAAGCCTTCCACGACGGCAGAGTGGACAATGGCTGCCAGAAAGGGCTGCAGCCAGAATGGGGGTAGGCATGAGGGGCGGCCTCCTCAGTCCCACAGAGGGCTCCAGGCAGCCCCGCGGGGCAGCAGCTCCCAGCTCCCGGTCCGCAGACTGGAAGGCAGAAAGCAGCTGACCCAAGCAGGTTCTGGGCCTTCCAACAACACCAGCAAGACCTCTGGGCTCGTGTTCTACCTCACAGTCCAGGTTGGTCCTGGCTGCCCTGGTTTCATGGCATAATCTGAGTTTGAAGGGCGGGGAGCCAGGGAGGCGCCTGGCTGTCCTCCTTGAGGTCCAATGGCTAATGTCCTTGTCACAGACCCTGGAGGGGGGGTCTACTGTGCCCGCATCTCGCTCTACTCAAAGGCTCACCTCAGCCAGTAATAGGCAGACTGGTCTCTGGGATTCCTGTCTGGACCCAGGAGCCCTGGGAATGGCGCTCAGTCCAAATCCCGCACAAAGCTCGGGTCTCTGTGGGCCTTCAGGTAGAACCTGCTTCTGGTGGTGACAAGGAACAACCCAGGACAGAAAACCGAGAACAGAAGGAGGGACGAGGGAGGGGGTGCTTGTGTGTGCATGGGCCTGTGTGTGCGTGTGTGTGTGTGTGTGTGTGTGAGTGAAGGGTTGGCGGTGAGCTGGTCCCGCTGCCCGACCGACATGTGAACTGGGCAGTTGTGGGCCCCACAATCCTGAGGGAACAGCAATACCTGGGTGGACATTCACTGTCTGCCCCTGGGAGCCGGAGAAAGAGCTAGAAAGTCTCTTCTCCCCACACATTTCATTTCCGGGACAGGCAGCCCGCAGAGCCGGCCAGCTGGCAAATGGCTTTGTCCCCCTCAGCTCCCCTGTCTGATGAGAGCTCGGGAGGGGGTCATGGGGGTGGCTAGAGGCTTCCGGCTCCCTGGGCTAAGCGGCGGCCACGTCTGTGATGCCCGTCGGCAGGAAGGCCTGGCGACTTCCAGAGCTCAGGAGACAGAGAGACTGAGGCCCCCTTTCAGCCGCTGTGGAGACCCTCCCCTCCCCCCACCAAGGGCTGGTGTTAGGAGGTGGGGCCACTGGGGGGTGCTTGGGCCGTGGGGGTGGGGCCCAGGGAATGTGGGTGGCGCCTCATAAAGGAGGCGCAGAGCCCCTCACCCCTGCCGTCCTCCCCGTGAGGCCTAGGACGACAACGAGGAGTCCCCACCAGAACGGACCATGTGGGCGCCCCATCCTGGACACGCAGCCGCCAGAAACTAAAGAACTTTCTGTTGTTTACAAGCCACCCAGTCGGTGGTATTTTGTCATAACGGCCTGAACAGACTCGGACAAAGCCCAAGTCCAGGCAATTAGGCCCCCCGCGCCCCGCGCCCCCAGCCAGCCCACCCCTTCGCCCTCGCGCCTCCCGGGTTTTTCTCCCCACCTCAGGACCTTTGCTTCGGGTCGGCTCCGGCTCCTCTCCTGACTTGCCCTCCCCTCTCACTCAGCTCCTTCTCTTTCCCTCTTCCCGCCGTGGGGAGCTCCTGGTTCTAGCAAATCAGAGCCTGGTGGCTGCAGCCCTGGGAACCTGGCAAAACCCCAAACAGACACCAGCGCACCCCCCTCCCTGGTCCCGCCAGAGCCGCCCGCAGCTGGGCTCGGGGGCCACCGCCGTGTGGACCAGCTGCTGCCCATCTGCTGTCATCCCCCCCTTTTCTCCAAGTGACATCTCCCATATCAAAGACACTGCCCAGCTGTCAAAATAAGGGCTCGTCTTTTCATACAGAGGACAGAACTGCTGCAAAGAGATGATGTAAACACGGAAACAAAGTGGAGGAAGGGGCGGTGGCTGGGTTGCCTTCCTCCAAAGTTGCCGTTTTTCCAGAAGCCTGGACCGAAATGACCTTCGTGGGTCCTTAGAACAGTGACTGACAAGCACATCCTTCCAGCCAGAAAAGCCTGCATCAAAGGAAAGCCAAGAAAGGGATAGAGAGTTTGATCTCCAGAGGAGAAAGACGGACAGCATGCAAAGTGTTCAGGACAGAGGGACGGCCAGGCCTGGGAGTTAATCATTCCCTGGGTCCCCGCAGGACAGTGTGGGAGGCGCACACTGCAGGCAAAGTGAATTCCTAGGTAAGATAAGCCAAGACGGGCAGCCTGGATGCCCGGAGGCATGAAGTAGGATGACCTTCTTAAGCCTTGACGGGAGCTTGTCCTCTGTTTCCTGAGAAACACCCCTCACGGACACACCTCCTCCCGAGAATGACACTTTCTCACATCAAACTGAAGGCCCTCCTGCTTTGTTCTTGCCCTGTTACCCTAAGCAAACCACATCAATGTTCTCTGCCTCGGTTTCCCCAGTGGTAAGGTGAGGAATCTGAAGACCAGACCCGGGGATAATTTGGAGGCTCCCAGGAGATCCCGGTTGGGGCCCTCCACGGGGGTGGCACTGGGTATGGAGATGCGAACCCGCTGGCGGCCTGAGTTTATTTTTAAACGTCGCTGGATTTCATACGACATAATGATAGTCCGCAGCGTGTGCTCACGGTGCCCGCCCCACCCACCACTTCTGTGTCGAAGCCATCCAGCCTCCAGTCAGGCAACAAGGTCAAAATCAGATCCAGGAGGAAAAGCGCTCAAATGTGAGGCTCTCCTGCTCCCCCGCCCCCTGCCGGCCACCAGCACGGGGAGGCCTGCCCCAGGGGGATCAGTAGGCACCGAGGCTTTGAGACTGTGGTCTTTTGGGCCCAACTGTAGCTGCTGAGAGCTGCTGTGGAAAACACACATTCCAAAGGATGTGGTGACCCGAACCCATGGAAATCCAAAATCCCTCCTCTATCGGCCCGAAGGCCCCAGAGCGGGAAATGGAGGTTCTGTGGGGCCCACAGCATCATAAAAACCCCCAGCCTAATAAAAAGGGGGCACGTCTCACTCAAACAAGCGCTGCAAGGATTCTTGATCCCTCAGTTAATCCTGAGCACTGAGAACAGAGCCGGGAAGCTGGGTAGTTCCTCCTGGGATGTAAGACCGGCTGAAACGCTGCATAAGCATCCAGCACGCAGAAGCTCCAGAAGCCACGTGGAAGCAGCTAGAAGTCACTGCAGTGCGGAGTGAGGTGGTTAATCTAAGGGCGGAGGTCCAACACCAGGAGGCGAGGATGGTGTCTGCAGACTCAGTGCCAGACTGGGGACAGGTCGCTGTGATGCGGCTGCCCCGGCCATCGCTGGAACGTGTGGGTCCAGGAGGTAAGCGCAGAAGGAGGCTCTCTGCCCGGGCAATGAGTCCTTTCTTGCCGGTGTCCTTTGGAATAGCAGCTGTGCCTACAGTAACCAGCTAGTAAGTGGACTGAAGAATGGAGAAAAATATCTAGAAGGAGCATCGCCATAACCAGGGGCAGAAGTGACTCCGTGATGAGCAAGTAGTTTCAGAGCTGGCCCTGCCCTACTGCTCCTGGGGCCATAACTAGCCATGGCTTTGGATGAGGAAAGCGTGCATTGGAAATTCTGCCCTGGGGGACGTGTTATGCGGTCTTTTAGATGCTCACCTTTCCTAGGAGAAGCAAGCTGTGCCTGCTTTTATCCAGTGTTGGACTCTCTAAGACATTCTCCACAGCAGATCAGAACCGAAGGGGCCCTACCCAAGGACTGCCTTAGCAGATGGGATGGCCATTCCGCTTCGCTCTTGGATATCAGAGCTAAGAGGCAGTCGGTGATGAAGGGGAATCAGAGACTTGAGGTGTGGAGGTCTGGAGGGAGCAGGTCTGTGAGCAGGTAGACGAAGCTGGCGGGGGACAGAGAAGCACCCAGCAGATGGTGTCCAGGGAGAAGCAGAGGTGCCCAGGGAGCAGGGCCCTGCTGGCCAGCGCGCAGAGCCCTCAGGTCCAGACAGTGACCCACACCAGTTCTCACCTGTCACGGGTATCCTAATAATGAATTTTTTTAAAGTAACCCAAGACTCTTACTAGAGCAGAGACATGGGCCCTGCTGGTCTGGGAAATGATAATATTCCACACGGGTGCTCGGAATCTGGTGATCTAGCAGCTGCCTAGAAATTAGGCTTTGGTATCGTCATCAAAACACGAGAGTCCTGGTTTCTCAGCATATCCAGGCCGAGTACAGTTTAATACCCTCATGACTAAGATAGCTGCTTACTTTGATGTTCCTTATTCTTGTTATTGTTAGGGAGATTAAGGACTGCTTTTACTGTGATGACTGTTTGCAGAGTCTTCATATTCTCAGCGAAAAGGGGGCAGGAGAGGAGGAGACGGCAAGTGGAATGTGTCCTTCCAGCGTGAAATAGTGGCTGGTTTCTTTAGCATCAAACGAGAAGGCAGAAAAAGCCAGGTACTCCTGGAGGCCTAGAAAACAAGGCATGTTTGGCAGACAAGCTTATTCAAGGTCCTGCTAATTCCCCAGGGGTATCTGTGTCAACCTCTTCAGGCCTCCAGAGCGTTCTACGACATGGCAGGTTCCTGTCAGCTAAAGCCCGCTGTCTCTCGAGGGTCACTGCTTCCGAGCCCTGGTCCATCAGGACAGCTGTGCTTTCTGCTCCCAGGCAGAAGTCTGGTTTCCAGTTGGAGATGACTGTTAATTTGGAGCCTGGAAAAGAGCACAAGGCATCCACGGGAGGAACTCCCTGTGGGGTTTGGGGCACAGGCAAGAGGACGTGTACTTTCTAGCCACACCACCACCCGGCTGGGGCTGTGTTGGGTGTTCTCAAGAGAGGAGCCCCTGGAAGCTTCCCAGGCAGGGCTGACCTGCTGGCAGAGCACACACCGCCAAAGGGCTCCCGGGGAGCCCAGGTGACCGACTTAGCGCTGCCGGGGTGCGGCGGGCTGTCCGTTTCCGAGCCCCGGGTGGCTCAGAGCTGCTCGCTGCCCACCCCACTGGCCGCTGAGGAGGCCACTCCCTGCATCTCCTCCCCGATGCCTTCTTCTCCGTCCTGGTGTCCAGGCAGGGAGGTTTCTGCCCAGGTAGCGAGGTACAGAAATGACAGCTTGGTCCCCTGGCCCCTAAACACGGGGCATGGCTAACGGGGGCACATCAGGACCACCGTGCCATTCTGTTTCAGGACCCACTTCCTGCTCGCCTCAGCTCCACCTCCATGAGGCCGAGGAGGCCAGAGCATTGGAGGTAGTGACCGGGGCCCTTCGGATGGGTTTCAGAAAGTCCACAGCCCCCGGAAACAGCTGGTGATAGCCTGTGGACATGTGCATGGGAGGGACCTGGGAGGCCAGAAGGGTTTAAACCATTGAGATAGGGGTCTCCTTATAGGAAAGGAAAGGTGATCGGAGTCTTGGAGTTTTCTCGAATAGGAGGTAGACAAGCAACTCCAGTGTTTCCCACCAAGAAGTGTAGAACATCGAGGGGAGTCCAGGCTCCAGCATCGGGAACGTGTCTCGTCTCTGTCACTGAGTTGTCTTGTGACCCTGGGTGTTTCTTATCCTTTTTGAGGAAGGACAATTGTGTCCCCTAAATACCCGAGACCCAAAGCCCTTCCCCCGGGGCATGGCGCCTTCCGTCCCTTCCGCGACCCCTGTCCCGCTCTCTCCCGGTTCCCCCGCTTCCTACACGGGCCTCCTCTCTCCTGAATGTTCTCTTTACCTCCGCGTGCAAACCAAGCCCGCTGGAGGGGGGGCGGTCCTGAGGGCAATGCTGCGGCTGAGGCTCCCAGGTGACCTCCGTGCGGGCCAGGTGCTCCCCTCGCTCTTCCAGCACCCCTCCCCCCTCCCCGAGCCTGCCACCCCCCATCCTTCTCTCCTTCCTGCCCCTCCATGCCTGGTTCTAGGGGTCTCCCGAGAAACAGAACCAAGAGTACAGAAAGGTTTATGGTGAGGGACAGGTGCGTGCAGTTACAGAGCTTGAGAAGTCTCTCGATCTGGGAGGGAGGCCCAGGACCGCAGGCGGGGAGCTCCAGTCCAAACCCGAACACCCAAGAACCAGGAGCGCCAATGGTAGCAAAACCCTGGCTTCTGTTCCATCAGAGTCCAGAGTGCTAACCATTACACCATGGAGCCCCGCCTGCTTCTGTTCCATCAAACCCTGTGCCCGCTCCATGTCCCTGCTCATGTGGTGGCCCCGATGGAGACAGATGCCCGCCCCCATGGGCCAGTCTTTCCTTAAATGCAGGACCTGAACATGCGGGACCCTTCCTGCTGCCCAGCACACCCACCCTTCCCCGGCCCCCTCCTGCTTGCTTCGCTCTCCGCAGACCCCATGGATCTCTTCATCCTCCCTCTCAGCTGCTCATTGGGTTCCAATTTCAGGCGACACATGTCATTTCTGCAGATTTCATTTCCCACTGCTCTGTCCCCCAGCATCTGTGTCATACCCTCTCTTGGGGGACAAGGGCCAGCTGCCCCTGCTCGCCTTCACGGCAAGACGATTCCGTTCATGGTCACGGTCACTCACTTTTCTCCTCCCCTTGTTGACTGAAGCTACTCCACTCAGACCCTCATCTGCTCCTCTGTGGAAACTGCCCTTGCCAGAGTCACCAGTGACCTTGAGGAGATCATCAGTGTCAGGCCTCGGTCCTCATCTTAGTGACCGGTCTGCACACCCTCCTTGAGGCATGTTCTTCATTTGTCTTCCCAGACTTTTCCACTGTCACCCGCAGCCGCATCCTTCATCTCCTAGTTGGTGCCACCCCCCTCCTCTGGCCACTGAAGTGACTGAGGGCTCGGTTTTGGACCTATTCTCCATCCACACTGCTAATAAATGCCAGCAGCATGGTGACGGCTCCCCAGTGTCCCCCTCCAGCCCAGAACACTCCCCTCAGGCCAGGCTACTACATCTGACTGGTCTGTCCACATCTGTGCGTGGGTTTCTAGTGGGCCTGCCCCTCACAGAGTTCTCCCTAACTCACTAAGGCCACCAGCTTCCTGGGAGAATTACTACCAGAGAAAGCATGAAGTCACCCTGCAAACGGCAGACATGAAGCAACCCTTTGGGTTCCATAAGCAAGCGGAAGGAAAGCTCCAAGAACTGGATGTCGCCAAGGAGAAGGGCCGCCTTCCTAAAGACTGCTTCAGTTATCGTCAGCGGAGAGACTGAACCGGGAGAAGCTCCTTCGAGGTGAAGATGAGCTCATGGAGAAAAACGGGCAGGGCGTGCCCTTCAGAGGTCACACCAGAATGGAATGGGGGACTCCTCCCCTTGCCAGGGCAGGGAACCCTCCCAAAGCCTGTCTTACAGGAAGGAGTCTATCACTTCTCTGGGCCAGGGGCTACCGTGCCTTCCCTCTTCTCCATGGGAATTTTGTTGTTTCTACTTTGCCACTGTGTGTTGGGTGTGGGGAGTGGGACAGACAACTTACCCCCCTTAATTCACTGGTCACCAGC
Organism: Mustela nigripes; assembly: GCF_022355385.1. Classification (NCBI taxonomy): domain Eukaryota; kingdom Metazoa; phylum Chordata; class Mammalia; order Carnivora; family Mustelidae; genus Mustela; species Mustela nigripes. The sequence continues at coordinate 78,026,639 of NC_081564.1, read as the reverse complement.
ACACAGGAGCGACATATGGTCTTGAGGGAGAAGAATGTACATGACTAGAGATCCTGGGTGCGAGTTTGAGTTGTCTCCCAAGGGAAGGGGATGAGCGTTTCCATGTGTGGGAAGAATGAGATGGTTTGATGACCAAAGGGATGGACTGTGGCAGAGACAGTGCAATATCCTTTCCTTGTAGGGTCACTGGAAAAGCAAGTTTCCCAGTCTCCTTGGTAGTGGGTGGGGCTGACCAGCTTAAGTCAATGTAATACAGGCCAAGAGTGGTCCGTAAAAAATTACCCTTGTGGAATCCTCCCTTTTATCCCCTCCCATGGTGACCGGGGAGGCCACATCTCGTGGACATCAGTGCCTTGGGATGGAAACAACCTAAGTCCCTAACTGACTGCGTGACACAAAGTCCCGGAACGACCTTCTGACCCTTGTGACATGAGTCCTTTCTACCGTTCCACCTGAGACCACGCTGGACTCAGAGTAAGACTTTTAGAGCATCAGGTCACTGAGCTTTTAGGGTTCTGTGTTAGTTGGCTTACCCTGACTTACACAGAAGGTACTCAGTAATTACAGTGACTGAATGTTCTAATTTCAGAGCCCAAGCTTTTAACCATTGGACTCTCTTGGCTGGCCTTCTGTATGCCCGCCCTCCCCCTCTCTCTTTCTCTCTTTCTTTTTCTTTTTAGAGATTTTCATTTATTTATTTGAGAGAGAGAGAACATGAGCAGGGGGAGGAGGCAGACGGAGAAGGAGAAGCAGATTCCCTACCGAGCAGGGAGCCCGGACAAGGAGCTCCATCCCAGGACCCTGAGATCATGACCTGAGCCGAAGGCAGATGCTTAACCAACTGAGCCACCCAGGTGCCCCCTTCTCCCTCTTTCTTTATAATACAAAATTCTTTTCTGATGTTAAAAGTAGTACTTGCTCAAAATTCAACAACAACAAAAACAAATAAACTGATTAAAAATGGGTACAGGACTTGAACAAGCATTCTCCAAAGAAGATGTGCAAATGGCCAACAAGCACATGAAAAGATGCTCTCAACACCATTTGTCATCAGGGAAATTCTAAACCAAAACCACCACGAGTTATCACCCGAGACCTGTCAGGACGGCTGTTCTCCAGAACCCAGAAAATATCAAGCATTTGGGAGAATCTGGAGAAATCAGAAGGCTGATGCCCCACTGGTGGGAATGTGAAATGATGCAGATGTGGCGGAAAACAGCACAGCAGTTCCTCAAAAAACTAAAACCAGAACTATCCCACGATCTAGCAATTCCACTTCGGATATATACTGGGCCTCAAAGAGCATTAGCATAACACTGCTAATAACAGTAGGATTAGCCACAACCACCAAAGGTGGAAGCAACCCAAGGGTCCACCGAGGAGTAATGGATAAACAAAATGAGGGGTACATACAACGGAATATTATTCAGCCTTGAAAAGGAAGTAAACTCCGACATGCTACATGGATGCCCCTTGAAGACCTTATGCTCAATAAAATAAGCCAGCCACTACGACAAATGTTGAATGCTCCATTACAGATTCTCCTTAGGGAGGCTCAAATTCATGGAGACAGAAAGTATAAGGGGTTGAGGGGAAAGGGGAAGGGGGAGTTGCGGTTTAGAGGCTACAGGATTTCAGCTTTCCAAGTTGAAACAGTTGGGAGGTTGGTGGCCCAGCGAACTGCATGTACCCTTGCAGATTGGCGAAGATGGTAAGTTTCATGTTAAGTGTTTTACCACCATTAAAATTCTTTGAAAAAGTTATTACATGCTTATTTTTAAAACATGGCAAAATACAAAGCAAGTTTTAAAACACAGTATCCTCGCTCCCTCCAGGAGAGATTACCACTGTTGAGAGTCTTTTTAGGTAGCGCAAGTGGAGTTGTTTTCTAAAACATTGATTCAACAGCATAGAGGGAAAGCCCAGTCTTGGAGAAGAAAGCAATCCTGCTAGAGGGAGTGAGGATTTGCCCACTTTCTGCTTCCAGGCAGACTGGAACAAAGACAGTATTTCTGTCTTCACATTTGAATCTGCTGAATATTGTCTTTATGACAAGAAGCACAGAGGCCTCCAGCAGAGGACAAACTATAACTCGTTCTAGATTCAGGACCATACAAATGGATACCTGGGGCATTTCTTTCTTTCATTTACACACATATTCATTCATTGCATAAATATCTGTTGATCGTCTGCATATGCTAGACCCCCGAGCTGCGGGTTCAGGACACAGCAGGGAATAGAAGAGGACACTTACCTTCCAGTTGGGGAGAAAAGCTGTAAACAAGTAAACAAACAAATTTCAAACGGAGAAGTGTTCTGGGGGGGGGAAAAAAAAGGACAGGGTGATGCTATGGAAAGGAAGAGACAGGGAGGAGGAGCCATCTGGGCCGAGATCTGGAAGATGGGAATGAGCCCCCGCAGGAAGCGCTGGAGACACAAAAGGACATTACGTCACTCACGTGAGCAGACTAGAGGAGTCTGTGGCGATGACGTCAGAACAACGGTTAGCTCCGGGAGGACCCGGGCTCAAAGCATGAGGGAGCCTTCTGGCGAGCCGGCGTCTGTTTTCTCTACCTGGGGGAATATATACGTACAGGATTGTGTCAAAGCTCCCTGGGCTGCACACTCTAAAATGTGTGCACTTTCTTATACGAAGGTTGTACTGCAATAAACATCAAATAAAATACCCCCTTCCCAAAAAAGAAAAGAGAGCACGGAGCGGGGCGCGGCGGGGTTTCCAGGCGGAGGAACCATAAAGCACAAAGCCCTGCAGGGGGCGCCGCCCGGGCCGGAGGAGCGCGGGGCAGCCCCGCGGGGAGGCGGAGGGAAGGGGCCGCCGCGGGCACCGTCGCAGCAACTGCGGTTATCCCTGGGGAGAGAACGGAGACTGGGGCCCTGAGACCAGGGATGTTTAACTGGTTTACCCTTTTGTTTTTGTTTTTGTTTTTAATGTTTTTGAACATGTCTCCATGTTTTCGATGGATCATTTTAAAAATAGATAAATGAGGCCATTTGCATTTGCTTTGTGTTTTCCTGCTTTCCATCCGTTGTTCGCAGGAAGCCGATGGCTTTGAAGGGCCTTTCCTCGTCTCAAGGGAAGATGCAGGGGTGTGAAGCCCGCCCGACTTCGTGTCTGGGCGGCGGTCCTGCCCTGTCGGCTCGGAGGATCGTCGTTGCTCGATTCCAGGAAGACCCGGAGGGACCCGCGGGGATGCGGGGGGCGAGGGAGGGGTGCAGGCGGGGGTGGGGGGGAGGCTCCTCGCTGCATTCCTCCCACATTTACCGAGTGCTTATGTGGACAGACCCGGCTCGTCCCGCAGACGCCCCCAGGGCCAGTCTCCCTTCCCCACCCAGGATGGACGCAAACGCGGAGGCCGCAAACCCGAGGCACGGGGCGTAGGATCCCGGGCGGCGGCGAAGGAGGAAGACATCCGAAAGGGAAGATTTCCGGGCCTTGCGGGGCTGCCTGCCCGTCTGGGGAGGCTGCGTCCCCAGCCCCGGGCCAGGACCCTTCCTCGCCTTCCTCCAGGCGCGCAGGGGAGCCGGCGCGGGGGTCGCAGGCAGCGGGGAGGCCCGGCCGCGGGGACTCGCTCCTGCCGGGCCCGCGGGGTGCTCGTGGGCTCGACGGGGCGGGCGGCGGGCGGGGCTGGCTCCTCCTCCCGGGGTCCCCACGCCTCCCGCAGGGACAGCAGGGACGACAGCCTGCGGCGGTCTCAGCAGTTTCTGGAGTCAGCATCCTCCGTCCCGCACCACGACACTCCCGGGGGCGGCCTCCTCTGGGCGGCTCTCTGGTTTCTAAAAATGGCTTGGAGAGCCTGGGCGGGGTGGGGGATTCCTTCCTGAGGACCTGACGATGTCACAAACCGCCCCCCCCCCTCGCGGGTCCCAAGAACCTCCTTGGAGCCAGGAGATGCGACCCCGGGCGGCCCCTGCGCCCTCGAACCGCATGACCTTCCATCCCGGCTTCCACGTGAGGGTCTCATCCCAGGGCCACACTGGGGCCTGCGCCCCAACCTATTTTTGTCAAGTGCATATTTTCAAGCTTGCTTATTTACGGAGAAGCAGTCGGAGGCTGGATTTGGTCACAAGTCACCACCAGACTTGGGGACAGCAGGAGTCCTCTGTCCCCTCAACTCCTTCTCCAAAAAGGCCCGATTTCTAGGGAAGCCAAACTCTTTGTTCCATTGAATTCTGGAATCAGGGTGAGAATTTCCAAATCAATGAACCCGACTCAGCGAGTGGCCTCATTGCCTCACTCCTGGTGGGGGATGGCAGGTCGTCCCACTCCTGGTGGGGGATGGCAGGTCGTCCCACTCCTGGTGGGGGATGGCAGGTCTCTGGGCGCAAAACCGCTGCTCAGCACCTTCGGTTTTCTTTGTAAGTCTATGTGCATGATTCCACCACTTCAAAACCTCATTCTCAGAGGGGCTGTGGCTTCCCCAGGCCACACTCAACAGGGAGATTACTTAGGGGTACACCAAGTTCGAGGAACGCAACTAGAAACTGTGCTCTCCATGGGTACAACTGAAGAAACAAGCATGCTTAACATCAGCCGCACAATTATAATTTCTACTTATTTTCCTAATCATCAACACCTAGATTTCCAGCATCAGGACACCTGGGTTCTCCTGGCTCCAGTTTTTTGTTTTTTTCTAATTCTGTTGAGACCTGGACCCTTCCTGTCTCACTCTTATTTCCCTCATCCAGTTTGAAACCACAGACGGCTAGAGGAGGTGGAACTTTCTACAATTCTACCATTTGCTGCCTCTGCGCCCCTCATTCCTCCTCTCAATTCATTTAGCCGAAGGTTTCCCCCACCTCAGAGCTCAGAGTCAGGACCTCCCCGCTTCCCTAACCTCAGCAGCACCTGCCACCTGGCCCCTTTCTAATGGTCTGTCCTGACGGCAGACGCCTGCTTGACAATGTCCCTCCCCTGTGTCATCCCTTTTCCTACATAGACAACAGGGGCAGCGGGCTCTGTGGCCAGAAGAAACATTCGTTTTTATTAGATCTTCCTGTCAGCCTGGAACGAGAGATGCTGTGTCTGTACCAGCCTATTCAATACAACTTTCTGCCATGAAGGGAATGTTCTCATCCAATATGGCGGCCAACTACTGAGCGCTGGTGTGGCTACTGAGACCGAATTTTAAATTTTATTTAAACATTTAAAATGTTTAACAGCTATTTTGAGGTATAAAAAGCATCCGTGAACAGCATATCAAGTGTTAAGATGGATGATTTGACATATATACCGGGATACCATTACCACAATCTAGACAACAAATAAACCTGTCAGGTCCAGAAATTTCCTCATGCCCATTTGTATCCCTCCATCCTTGCCCCCCACACTCAGGCAACCACTGATCTGCCTTCTCCAGTCTGTACTCTCTCTCTCTCTCTTTTTTTTTTTTTTTAAGATTTTATTTATTTGACAGAGAGAGATCACAAGAAGGCAGAGAGGCAAGCAAAGAGAAAGGGGGGAAGCAGGCCCCCCACTGAGCACAGCACTTGATGTGGGGCTCGATCCCAGGACCCTGGGATCATGACCTGAGCTGAAGGCAGATGCTTTAACCCACTGAGCCATCCAGGTACTCTGTACTCTTTCTTTTCTTTTCTTTTCTTTCTTTTTTTTTTTTTTTTTTTTTTTAGGTTTGGCTTCTTTTACTCAGCAAAATTATTTTGAGATCCATCCATGTTGTCTGTTTGTTTCATTTTATTGTTTGTTTCATTTTATTTATTATCCATGGTTTGGAGACGTAATTTCACCTGTTGATGGATACTTGGGTGGTTTCCATTTTTTGGCTATGAACAAATAAAGCTGCTATGAGCGTTCTTGCACTGATCTTCATAAAGACCAACACTTTCACTTCTCTGGGGTAAATTCCTAAAAGCAGAACGGCTGGATCAGAGTAGGTGTTTGTCTGCTAGAAACAGACAAACTTCTCCCAAGTGCTTGTACCATTGTCCACTCCTGCCAGTTCCTCTACAAACCAGCCAACAACTGGTATGGTCAGCCGTTTCACTTTAGTCATTCTAATGGGTTTGTCTCATTGCTGTGTGTGGTTTTTTTTTTTTTTTTTTTAAGATTTTATTTATTTATTTGACAGACAGATATCACAAGTAGGCAGAGAGGCAGGCAGAGAGACGAAGGGAAGCAGGATCCCTGCTGAGCAGAGAGTCCGATGCGGGGCTCGATCCCAGGACCCTGAGATCATGACCTGAGCCAAAGGCAGAGGCTTTAACCCACTGAGCTACATAGGCGCCCCTCATTGCCGTTTTAATTTTAGTTTTCCTGCTGCCTAATGATGGTGAACATCTTTTCATGGGTTTGATATTGGTATATCTTCTTAAGTAAAGTGTTCATATCTTTTGCCCATTTTGTAATTTTTTTTTTGGTACTGAGTTTTGAGGGTTTTTTACATATTCTAGATGCAAGTCCCTTACCTTATCAAATACATGATGTGCAAATATCTTCTCCCAGTTGATGACTTGTCTTTTCATTTTCTGAGTGTTTTTCAAAGAGCAGAGTTTGAATTCGATTAAACCCAATTTATTAATTTATTGTTTCTTATGGATCGTGTTTTCAGTGTGGCACCTAAGAAATCTTTGCCTAGCCCAAAGTCACAAAGGTTTTCCCCCCTATGTTTTCTACTATAAATTTTATAGTTTTTGTCTTTACATTTAGATGTATGGTCCAATTTGAGTTAAATGGACCATTAAATGTACTATTTGGTATCTGGAGCAAGGTGGGGATTATTCATTTTTTTCCAATTGTTTCAACACCATTTGTTGAAACGACTATCCTTTGTCCACTGAATCACCTTGTACCCTTATGGAAAATCAGTTTTGGGGGCGCCTGGGTGGCTCAGTGGGTTAAGCCGGTGCTTTCAGCTCAGGTCATGATCCCAGGTCCAGGGATCAAGTCCTGCATCCGGCTCCCTGGTCAGCAGAGAGCCCGCTTCTTCCTCTCCCTCTGCCTACTGCTCTGCCCACTTGTGCTCTCTCTGTCAAATAAATAAATATATACATCCTTAAAAAAAAAAAAGAAAATCAGTTTTTGATACATGTGTGGGCCTATATCTGGACTCTCATATTCCACTGATGAATTAAAATTTAAACTTAAATAATGCCTGTGGCTAATGGCTACCAAATTGGACATTTCAGGTTTAAACTGTAAGCATCTCAGAACAGGTGCTATATATAAATCTCACCAGAGGAAACTTTTTGCTTTGCCTTAGGCACCAGAATAATTTTATCTGGACCTTCTTACCATATGACTGCTAAAGAGGAATTAAATTTTCACTGTTTCTCAGAAAACAGACTTCAATTTTCCTCTTCCAGCTTATTATTGGGTCTTTAAGGGCTGGAGGCCCAAAGAGACGGGGGAACTACAGGCTCTGAGGTCCCATGTTCCAATCCTGACTTAGCAACTTACTAGCTATGCAGCCATAAGCAAGCTGCTTCACGTTCCTTCCTCAGTTTCTGCATCTATAAAATGGGCATTGTGAGTATAACCTATTTCATAGGATTGTTTCAGAATTAAATAATGCATGGAGTGCTTAGGCAAATACCTAGTACATGATAAAGCCTTAAAGCTAGTCATTATTATTATTTCATGTGAAATAAAACACAGCAGCAGAAGCGGGAGACATTGTGTACTTTCTGAACCCCTCTGTCTTCAGAGACACTCTGCTGTGTTTTAGTGTGGGTCTCAAACACTCTAGCTTCGGTATATTCCATGGCTGTGCGGGTCCTGGGACCATTATACCCATTTGCAGATGAGAATTAAGGTACTTAAATATTTGTCCAAAATCAGTCAGCTACAGCAACTACCATTTGAGGCCTGAGCTGAAAACCTGGCTTACTTCTTCTTTTACTGCACATATATTTAAAAATACACTGATGAGGAACTCAGTCTTTTGTGTCCCAAATAAGGTTAAAGGAGTCATGTGGGGATGTCACTGCCGGCCCACAGTTACTACTGAATTAATTAATATTCCAGTAATACTGAACTTCAGAGAAGAGACTTTGCTATTCTGAAGAATGAGGACAGGGCGTCTAAATCCAGGTTTCCAGGTTTGTAAACTTTGTGCTTTTAACTTAATGATGTTCAAAGTCAATGGACCTCTGAGCAGCCTGGGAACTTCTGAGATGCCCCTGCTTGGGTCTCTCCTAGTCGGGCCAGGCTGTGCCCTGGAGTCTGCATGTCACGGGCCCCCAGATGGCCCTTGGGTGACACTGGGAGAAGCGCCATGACCCACGGCGCTCCTTGTCTGGCACCGGACCCTTCCAACTTCGTGTGCAACCAGGAATTACTGCCACATTAGCCAGAGCAAACACACCTCCGGCTTTCCTTTTCCCTCAGGTAGAAAGTCTGATTTAGGGGGAACCAGGATTTCGCACCAGCTCAGCAGGCACAATGATTTATTTTCACCCGGGCCATACCCACTGTAGAGAAGCTCACTTTCGCTTTGCCATGTTTTTCCATATAGCCATACGGAAAACATGTCTGTCTTAACACTGAACAGATCCTTTGGTGTTGTGAAGCATCGGGACGTCACATCAACGTGCTGTGAGGAGGGTAGAGTGGGAGGAAGGTTCTGGAGACCCACAGGAAAAGCCCCTTTCTGGAGCTGAACTTCCTTTCCAGTGCCAAGCACAGATTTTCCATCCTGTGGGAAACGGATGGGATTAATGGTCTAGCCTATTGTCTTTTCTTCTACCAAGGCCCTGTGAAGGTCTGTGCGTTTGTGTTCCAGAAAGGAGTCCCATCTGCACCACGGAGGGACAGGCAGCACCTGCAAACCCGGCCTGGGGCCTGCGTTTTAAAACTGACTTACTTCTTCTTTTACAACGCAAGTCTCCAGAAATGAATGGGGGAGGAACTTGGCCTTTGTATCCCAAATAAGGTGGAAGAAGTTATGAGGGGATGTCACTGTTGGCCTGCAGTGTCTGTCTTCCGGGCAAGTAATAAATGGGGTTGGCGGTGGCCCAGCCCCTTGAAAGTGCCTGGTAGTCCCTACAAGGAAGGGACTTGAGAGCCCCCAGGGTCTATCCCCGCTGCCAAGTGATCGGTGCCAGCTGCAGGTCAAGAGATTTGCCACCACCAAGGAGTCCACTCCTGGCACACTGCTGACTGTTTAAGGAGGTGCCGAGGGCAACTGTTCTGTGTTGCCTCTGACGAGAATGACGACAGAGTGAAACCCTCTGACTGGTTTCCGTCTCCTAACATTCCCACGTTTCCATTTCATTGCAGCAGAAGGAATGAAGCACTCACAGAATCAAAAGACAAGGAGAAAATCTTTTCAAAGCTCCTCTCTGATGAAGGATTCATACCCAAGACATACACAGAACTCTTAAAACTCAACAGAAGAAGGCAAACCACCCAGTGTTTAAAAATCAGCAGAAGTCCTGAACAGACACCTACCAAAAAAGATGACAAGCAAGCCTGTGAAAGGCTGCTCCCCATCACAGCTCATTAGGCATCTGCAGGTTCATACGTAACACACCGCTGTGGGCAGACTGGAGTGACTGATAGCACCAAATGCCGGCGAGGATGTGGAGCAACAGGAACTCCCGCAACATACAGGTGGGGATGCAAAATGGAAGCCAGACAAAATGGATGCCAGGTTGGCAGTTTCTTATAAAACGAAACACATCTTACCATGTGGTTCAGTGATTATGCTCCTTGGCATTTTTCCAGAAGTTGAAAACGGACGTGCACACAAAACTTGCCTGTGGATGTTTAGGGCAGTTTTATTCATAATTGCCAAATCCTGGGAGCAACCACGATATGCTTCAGCAGGTGTGCGGATATATAAACTGTGGCCCATCCAGACACTGGATTGTTCGGCAAAAAAAGAAAAGAGTTATTATTTCATGAAAAGGCATGAAGGGACCAAAAATGCAACTTACTTTAGTGAACGAAGCCAATCATTCAGTCTCCATAGTTACTGAGTACCTTCTGCTAATCATTCTGTATGATTCCAACTACACGACATTCTGGAAAAGGCACAACCATGGAGATAATACAATGATCAGTGGTTACTGAGGGTGGGAGGGGAGGAGGAAGAGGCAGAGCACAGAGGGTTTTTAAGGAACTGTTCTATAGGATGCTACACTGGCCGGGGGCGCCTGGGTGGCTCAGTCACTGAGGCTCCTGCAGTTGGCTCAGGTCATGATCCCAGGGTCCCGGGATAGAAAACCACATCAGGGTCCCTGCTCAGTGGGGAGCCTGCTTCACCCTCTCCCTCTGCCTCAGACTTGTGCTTGCCCTCTTTCTCTCTCTCAAAAACCAAACCAAAACAAAACAAAAAAGACGGTCGATGCATGTCACACCTTTGTCAAAACGCACAGGATGTACAACACAGCCATGAACTCTAGTGCCATGAACTTTAGTAATCAAGGTATCACTATTGGCTCATCCATTAGAAAAAGGAAAGATATAAAATGCACGCATAGGATGATTACAATTTTATGGAATAGAAATAGCTAACACAACGCAATTGAATCCACAGAAAAGAGGCATTCCCAATTTTGGAAGGCGCTAACACAGGAAGGCCAGTTTTGAATAACAAAACATTCCTGAAGGAAATGGAAGGATGTGTTAGAGCTCCCTATATGCTAGGGCGGGCAGTGGCATTGAACGTATTAACCCGCACAGTGCCCCGTGACACCTGTTGTCTGTACCTACGGGTAAGGGAGCTCGCTCAGAGAGAGGCTCCAGCTCCCAGGCCGTCTTGGGATTCAAACAGGTGCGTGCCCATCACTAGGACACACTGCCTTAAAAAAAAAAAATTAGCAATTCGACTGAGTTCAAAACGCTGTGCAGGAACCGCTTTAAAACAAAGCTATAACATCACGTATTTGTTAGTAAACAGATCCTTCTGAAACGCTCGGAAAGTGCTTGCCTAGCGGTTTCAGCCTTGCCCCAGAAATCGAATTCCTGCTGCTCTGCTGAGCAAGGTGAAGGCAAAGTTCGACCACTCACCTTTCTCTGGCTCCATAAATCCGCCGGTGCGGATCAGAGGTGGCTTCCCTGGAGGCCTCACTGCTCCTGCGGTGGCCCGGGGACTCTTCCGTCCCTGGCTGGAGTGAGGTTCAGTGGTGACTTGTGGGGCAGGTGGGGGTCCCCGGGACCGAGCCTGGGGCGGGAGGCGGCGGCCACCCAGGACCGGGCTCGCAGTCGCGACAGCGCCCCCTGCCGGCCGCGGACGGCGCTCGCGCTCAGGCTCAGGCTGGTGCCGGCGGGAGCCAACCCCGGCCGCGCAGGGAAGGTCCTCTCTGCGCCCCCCGCTCCCCACCGCTCAGAAGCGGCCCACGACCACGCTGCGCACCCCCGGCCGACCCGGGGACGCGGTTTCCCCGGCCCGTCGGCTCCCTAAGTTCCCAGCAGCAGCTCCAGGCAAGCCTGGCGCCCGTGTCGCCGAGGGGGAGAGGCCCTCGGTCCCTTTCCCTGTCCGTTCCCCGGCCCGCGCCTGCCACGGTCCCCGGCCACCGCCACGGCCACGCTCCCCGACCGCGACTCCGGACCCCGTCGGCGTGGGCCACTGATGGCCGATTCTTCCCGGGGGGGGGGGGGGGGCGGGGGGGTATTTTTTTGCTCCTCGGGGCACACCCTCGATCTTCATCTTCGAGTTCTCCTGTCAACCTGCTTTGATGGCGCCACTTTGCTCCCACTCGCCCCCGGACCGAACTTGGGTACTGCGTTCTGTAGGTCTGAGTTTGGGTCGGGGCGAGTCCGGGAAACTGTTTATCGGATGATGCGGCAGGGGATCCAAGGCCACACTTGGCGACAAACACTGGACTGGCACATGTCACTCAAGTGCCACAAACTCACGGATGAGCAGACGAACTCGTGACTGCCTTCCCCGCCTGCTTCTCCTCCTGCCTCCCCGCCTCCCCGCCTCCCCGGGGCTCCCCCTCTTTCACCGCCGCTGCCCCAGCTCTGGCGAGCCCCACCTGCCTTCGCCCGGGCCCAACACGCTCCCCCGCAGTGGTTCAGCTGCGCCGAGGTTTTCTTCGCCCTGTCTCACCCCTTCGCTAAGGAACATCCGACCTCCTGCTTCCAGGCCCCGTGAAAATGTTGTGGCCTTTGAAAACCCTTCCCCAGTTGTGGGCAGGCCGAGGTCACCTCTCCACCCTCCCTGTGATCCCAGGGCTGGTCACCAGGTCAGGCGCGAGTGAGAACCCCTTGCCACACTCTGAGGTCCCAGCCAAGGGATGTTTGCCGAGTGGCTGCTGAACTGTGCACAGGCCTCCCCATCAGATGCTGTTTTTGTGCCAAGGAAACAGAGCACCAAGAAGAGGGACCACAAATTCCTACACTCACACAATGGAACTTCAAAGACACTGGAAGGTGCATCTTTATTTAGATGAGGCTGATCTCTGTCGGGGGTCAGTAAGCTTCTTCCATAAAGACGCAGACTGTCGCTATTTCAAGCTCTGTCCTAACTGTTCAACTTAGCTGTCCTAGGACAAAAGCTGCTGTAATAATACATAAATGAGTGGCTGTGTTCCCATGAGCTTTATTGGTAGACATTGAAATTTGAATTTCATGTAACTGTCACATGTCATGAAGAGTTACTCTTTTTCAACCATAGACTCGTGGAAGAGCTTGATTTTTTTTTTTTTTTTTTTTGACCGAAAGGCCTCGCAAATGAAAACTTATCACTACAAGCCGAGAAGAACGGAACAACGGCTGGACAGGGGTGAGGAGGAACAGAAAGGGCGCTCCCCCGAGATCCCTTGCAGCCAGAACTGTTTATGCCGCCATCTAGCGGTCAACTCCCGTGAGGTCGGCTCTGAGGGCTCTCCGCCCCCCCAGGACCTGGAAAACATTCTCCCCTCCCATCAGTTCAGGGCCATGGCTGGGGTTTGTGTTCCTGACCACACCCAACAAGGACTTCATGTCCGTTAAACCAAAAGTAAGGGTGAAGGCAAAGAACTCTAAACCTTCAAGAAACCTGTTAAAGTGAAAAAGCAAGCTTTAAGTCAGAATATTGAGACTAGTCCAATTTCTACTACCTTTTCCCAAGCAAGCACTCAGCTTTCGGGTAAGAAAAAGAAAGGTTGGAAGGGCCAGTTGTTCAAGATGACGGAGTTTAAGGCCGAGCCCGCCCGTGAGTCCCGCTGGCCTACAACACAGGAAGATCTGTACCATCACACAGCCATGCCTGCAAAAGTCCTGGGACGTGGGCACAAAGAAGCGGAGGAGCCCAGTGGGGAAGATCCATGGGTTCCACTCCAGTGCGTCACTGAATTGCTCTGTGTCCTGCGTGGTTAGCCTTTGTGCCACTTCCCCAACTGTTAAAACAGGGCAAAACACCTACTTCAGAGAGTTGCTGGATGCTGAAATGAGCTAAGGGTATCTTGGCCTCAAGGTATCAGCTACCACAATGAATTTCTTGAGCACCTACTACGTATCAGACATTGAGTGCTCTCTATATTTTGCCAGTGAGATCCTTGTAACTGTCTTACAGAGTGAACTCTTTCCTCCATCCTGTAAACACGCCTGTATATATACACATAAGTAAATAGGTGTACTGTGGCTGGGTGGTGGTGTGGTGTGGAATCATGAAGGGTGTCAGCTCTTCCCCACATTCATGTGATTTAAGCATCCAGTACACAATGGAGTGACCCTGTGACAAACCTGACCGAACCCTGATGTGCTGGCAAGAATGAGCACTAGGCAACTGTTAGGTAACGTGGTAGCATTCTTAGCATTTAGGAAGGCTTTCGGGGTGGGTGTAACCCGTCACTATTCCTGCCTGGAGGTGATCTTGCTGCCGTCACTCCTGGCCTTTGGATTGTTTGTGACTGATGGCAGCTGGTAGAGGGAGTGCCTGGGACCATCTACATGTTGGAGCTTCCGACAACCAGTGGTTACCTGTCTCTTCTGCTTGCCCTGCTACTTTATCTCGCCCATTTCTGAAGGTCTGTAAGTTTATAGCTAATGGAATATTCACATACTGCTCAATTTATCAAGACCCCTGAGGACAATGAAAAACTCGGAGCTCCAACAGGATATTTGCGCATGTTTAAAACCCCGGATGTTGGTGAGAGTTGCTGCTCCCTGAATGTACCTGAGATAGGCAAATGCTTAGAAGCTAGTTCCTAAAGTCCCGGGGTTTCCAATCTTTGCAAAGTTTCCCTCATCCCACATCTTCAAGTCCCTCAATGAGACACAGAAAAGAGATGTTCGGACCTACCAGGATCCCGGCCCTATCCTCTCTCAGAAACCCAGAGACCCCAGGGCCATTAAGACCATGGGTCTCTCTGCAGAGACGCACCTGTGAGGGCAGGCAGCGGCACGGGAGGTAAAGCACGAATCTGAAGCCTGGTCTTCACCATCGGTGTGTCTGTGGCACTCACTCCATTTGAACCTCGAGTTCCCAATCTGTGAGATGGGAAGGAGGAAGGTCCTACACCCTCCCCAGAGTGCTGACCAAGAAGCACGGGGACAAAGTGCAGAGGAAACCATCAGGCACCATCAGTGTGTTTCAAAGGTTTATAATAAACTTTGAATGTGATGACTGAAAGAGGAGATTGCTCAAATTACTTTTATGGCCAGCTTCCTGCGTTCTTTAAGGTTTGGGGCACAGGCTTACAATCTCAAATGTTTTCTGTCTTACGTTCAGTTTTCTCTAAATTAGGTCAGTGAGAAAGAACATCTGCTGGCTTGCATTGTCCTTGTCCCCCACCAGGTGGCGCTGCTTCCCAGTTAGCAATTTCTTTTGGCGAGAGGCTGGCTGAGACCTCCTTTTACATGGATCAAGTTGGAGCTGCAAGAAGAAAAAGAAAAAAAAAAATGAAGAACCACCCAGCTCCCCCACCGCACGCCCCCACCCCACCCAAATTCCAAGTGAGCAAAATGGGACCTGGGGGTAAGAGCGCTGGTGACGGAGAACTGCAGTCACTGCCCAAGGGGTACACTGCCGGGTGGAGGGTCTCCGATGCCTCCATAGTGATGTGCCCCAACTTCCAGAGCAGACAGGAGGAAGCCTCCAGGCCTGTGCTCCCAAGATGGACAGAGTCTGCACACACGCACACAGCTCAGGCAACGTGTCCCCACTCCCATCCAGAGGCCTCTCATTTTTCAAAAGAAGAATTTAAGAATTTGATTCATGTCTCAAGGTACAGCCGGGAAAGTCACTTTTGCATGTTATGAGCACAAGAGCTGCAAACTGTAAGCAGTGATGCAATGCTGATGTCGGACCGGCCTTAGGCATCCAGACCGCACCGGCCAATGTGCTAACGGGCGTTCTCTGGGAAAGGACAATGCTGCCCTCTGTGCACGATCAGTGTAAAGGAGACCTTGAGTGGACCCCTGCCTCTCAGCCCTTGGATACTAGAGTCCATTCTCGTCATAGCTGGTCCCCCGACACCCCTCCCCCAGCCGCCAGTCCCCCACCATGCCAGGAAGGTCCAGAGACACAGTGACCATGTCTTCCTCATTCCCCCACACCTCATTTCCCTGAAAATAAATGGGCCCTCCTGTGGGGCGCCGGGGTGGGGAAAGTCAGCATTTTTCTTTATTCTTTTGAGATGAAGTGATCGAAGGGTTATGGGGTTGAGCTACTGCCCCAGCTTGCCTCCATTTGGTTTCACGGCCTTAACCTTAGAGATCTTTTGTAATCAGTATGTAGAATTGAAAAAAGGTGTCTTCCAAGCTCAAATGGACAACGCTCTTAAGTACTAGATGCTACCTGTCAAAAAAAAAAAAAAAAAAGATTATTTTACACTGTGCTTTAATCTTTATGGAACCTTCTCAGAAAGATGTGATTTTTAGCACTTACATAAAAAAGTAAATGTGGATTTGCCTTCTACTCCAGTGTCAAATAATCGGGACTGGGCCACTCAGCCCAGGGCCGCCATCATTTGGTAAGCTCTCCAACGAGAGCAGATTTTTGAGGACAAGGAATATTTTGGTTTTTGTCAGTGGACAGAGCTGAAGTAGCTCATCGCAACATAAGAACGAACCATGTTGCTAGGTCCCCGGACCTGCCGCCCTCCTCCCGGACTCTGCTCTTTCCTGCCTTCAGGTCTCCTCGCCAGACAACCTCCATCCTCCTGGTCCTCAAAAGCAAATTCAACAGGCATCCAAGTGCCTTCTTGGTGCTATTTCCCAAAGTTGGGCCTTTTGCTTATATTAAAATACAGTCTCGTTTTCTCTTTGGGGAAAATGAAACTCAAGAGGCCCCAGGTTCCTTCCACTTGCCTCCTCTGGCCCTGCTTCTCCTCCTGCCTCACCCACACCCTAACCAGTCTCCAAAGGGCCAGACCTTCCCGCCTCCACCAGCCAAGTTTCTGTAAATACCAGAGTCAACATGTTCCTCCTCTACTGAAAACCGGGAAACTTCCAATGTAGCCTTCCATCAGCTTCAAAACCTCCAGCCTGAGTCTGGTTTATCTCTTGAACCACAAACCTCACACCTCTTCTAGAATGTTCCCTCTCCCACACCTGCCTTCATCTCCTCCTCCCGCCCCAGCCACCAAACACTGTCCCTTACGATCCCGTGCCCCCGCCCACGGGGACCCTCAAGGCCCGGCCCTCTGCACACCCGCTGCACAGAGCCACCTCTCGCCGGCCTCCCGCGAGCCGAGCCTTCCGGGGTGCCACCGCGTCCGCCCCGGAGGGTGTCGCTACGGACTGTGCGGGGATGCGGTCCGCGTGAGCGCAAACTCTCGGAAAACGATCTGGCAAAGTCCTGGAAAACTGAGGATTTGGGTGGGGCTTACAGCCCGGCACTGGCACTCCTGGATTTGAAGCCTGGAGAACCGTCGCACGCACGAGCCGGGAGACTCCTGCCAAAACGCGCCCGCGGGAGCAAAAATCGAAAACCGCCCGAGTGTGGACAGAACGGCTACACTGTGCGTGTGCGCTTTTCCCCTCTGCAAGGTAGTGAACATGAATAAACCGCGGGACATCAGGCCCGCCACACCCGATGAGCAGGGACAGTCACAGAAGACTACCCGCGAGCGGCCTTTTCTGCGAAGCTCAGGAGAGAGCGAGCCAGTGTGGTGGGGGGAGGAGGGCGGAAGGGGCGAGGGGGTTAGACAGTTTCAGACAGTGGGCTCCTGGGGCAGCGGAGGAAGGAGGAGAAGGGACAAGGGACAGGCAGGGGACACAGGTGGCAACACGGGTGGCCTGGGCACTAACTGGCAGGCCGTTCCTCACGAGGGCCCGAGCGCAGGTGCATCTGCTGGCTGAGGGGGGAGCTGGCTCCAGCGGCTGCTCAAACCCACTGTCCGAATGGGCCCGGAGGGAGGGAACACTCAGAAGGTGGCTCCGGACAATTGGGCCACCAGTCCTGCCTCGTGCACCCGAGCCCCTGCGCGCCCACGGCTGGGAGTGCTGGGGGAGCACAGAGGGGTCTGGGTCGGCCCCGGGTCACCACCGCTAGGCGGGACCGAGCTGTGCACCCCTGCGAGGCCAGAGTCTCCCTGTGAATTACTCCGTGTGCAGAAACGGACTAGAGACTGGGTTGGAGAAGACAGAACCGGGGGGACACAAGCTACTCCATACTGTCCTCACAGCTGCCTGGAAAACACAATCGTGGTAAATCCGAGAGAGTAAATCAGGTCCCCTGCACCTGCCGGGTGGGGAGCCTCCATCGGAAACAGCCCTGGGCACACAGCGCAGGCCCCGGGGACAGAAACACAGGCTCTCCTTCCAGTGTCACACAGGCGACCTACAGAGTAAGACTGGGGGGTGGGGGGCGGGGAAGAAACTCAAGAACATCCAAATGGTAAAAAAACAAACAAAAAACTTGGGGATTCACCGCCCCACATTACAGGGGAAATGGGGTGATTCTTTAAAAAGAAAAATCAAATCACCACGTGTGCGGCCCTCCTCTCTTCACTTTAACACAAGGTGCAATAAACCACAATTCTTAAGCTGTTTTTCATTTTTTTTATTGCTGTTAATTCAAGGAAAAAGGGTTGCATAAAATCCAATCTGTTCTAGAAATATAAGTGGCCTTTCCAGTACATAACATTTCGAATATCAAAGTATATGGTAAACATACAAATAAGGAGAAGGTAACATACCTCCCATGTACAGTACAGTATTTTAAATCATAAAATAAGCTCCATGAAGTACAACTGGCAAGGGATTCACAATGCGGTCCGCACGTGGCTTATCAAAACTCTCACCGGAACAACTCAACTGCAGCTTAACAATTAATTTAATAATGTGGTCCAAAAATACCCAGATCAAATAAAATATATTTAATCAAAATAATTTCCTTTACTTGAACTTTTCTTTTTAAATTAAAGCTTTCATCTACCCCTGCATCCCCCGCCCCTTTCCCCTTTAGCTCCCACCCTGAAAATTAGTTTCAAAATGTACATTGCTGCTATAAATATAAATGCTACCTAGGAAGCATTAAATGAAGCTTCTTTTGTCTTCAAGTTTTTCCTTTTATCTAGCAATCTGTTAGGCTTCTGCACCAAGACCAAATATTTAAGTCCCTCTGCTGTACACCGACGTTACTCCACACAACAAAAACCTATCCCTTCTGCTCCGTACTGAGGAATGGGAAAACGAAACCGGCCCGACCCTATCTCAGACTATACAGTGGTAGTTGCTCACTGCTGTTGAACGCAGCAGTTCCAAAAATACACCCAGTCTTCCAGATAATCTCAGTGCACTTTAGGAAATCAAAAATTACCTGGAAGCAATTTAGTACATAGATTGGCTTTAAAAAAAAATTTTTTTTTTAAAACAGCAGCATTAAACTTAGTGACATGACACTGACATGATTAATACCATCTTTACACACTCAGAATTCAGTCTTTCACATTATAATCAAGCATAGTGGTAAACTTATCAAAGTGACTTTGCTACGAGAGACGGGTTAGGGAACAAACCTGACTTTTGCAGAAACCACAGCTTCTGCTCAGATTGCAATAAACCATACACATTTTTAAACACAACGTAACACTGCTACAGTTGGTGTGAGAAAAGAAGAACTCTTTACTCAGGTAGTGTCTCTTTAGCACGACACAGTGGTAGACTACAAATAAGATCGGCTGTCGACTTTCATTACACACAGACACACAGAACAACACTCACACTAGTTTGTTTACTTTATTATGTCTCTCTGAAGCAACAGGCTAAAAAAGTATGATGAAGTAAAAAGTTTTTTGGGTTTTTTGTTTTGTTTTTATTTTTTTATTATTATTTTCTTTTTTATAAGAAAAAGCTCTTTGTCCTCTTCAGACTTCGTATTTTTTTTTGTTTCATATGGTTTTACTTCTTCCACTCTCTTCCACTAACTTTAATTTTGATTTGGACCACAAGCACTGCATATATGTGTTTACGGGATGCTGTTCGGTACATATATACACACAGTTCAGGGGACTTGATGTGTCCTTTCACAGGAAGGTGAAACATTCCACCCTCAATTTATAGGAAGGGCAGGTCATGGAAGTGTAGACCGATGCATGGCCAACTGCCCTGGCCACGGGTCACTGGAAGGAGGGTGGCGGGGTGATGTGTGTCCTTTAGGGTGAAAGTGAGAAGAGTGCGGAAGAAGCAAAGTTTCTCTTTTTCAAAACCATATGACTATCACCAGTGTTGTAAAAAAAGGTCAAATACACAGTTTTAAAGATTCAGTAAACATTGCACACAGCAAGTATTCAGTGTAAAAAAAAAAAAAAAAAAAAAAAAAAAGCAAACATTTTCCTTTTGATAGTTTGTCTGGAGGTTTAAATGACATGTATCATACAGATAAGCCTGTTGTTGAACCAGGAGACCAGAGGCTCAAAAGCAATGCATTCTTTTTTGTTTTGGACATCGGTACAAGAGAAATGAAAAGTCCCAACTGCATAGAAATCTAGGAAATGTATAGACAAAGAAACACAAACAAAATACCTTTCCTTTCCTCCCCTCCACACCCCACCATGACTCCCCAACACGTCAGGGTATTAAGCAGTCAAGCTTTACTTGTTTCAGTCTGCAGAATCCAACGTATCATTAGAAGGGGGGAGGGGAGGTGCGTATCTCAGTCTGTAAGTGCCTAAAACGGGAAAACAGAACTGCTAAGTCACTGCTTACAAGGCAAGGCATCACAAACCACAAGACAGCAAACGGCATGCTCGGCAGAAGGCAGCATCCTCCGCACTACTACGATTCCAAAACGGGGAAATAAACTACCTTCAAAAAGTAGTATGAAGTTTGTGCTTTAAGCTCAACCTAAAGCTATCAAACTCGACCTTCCTGTAAAAATGCCAAGTATACACTCACAATTCAAGCTTTTGTGTGTGTGTGTGTGTGTGTGTGTGTGTGTATGTGTGTGTGTGTGTGTGTGTGTGGTGAGATTTGGCAAAACGACAAAAGCCAAATCCAGGCGAAAAAGAACAGTCTGGTGTCTCCGCTGAATGTGCGGTCTTACGCAGACTCATCTAAGAACGTTTTCTTCTTTCTGGTGGTAATAACATTAAACAGAGTTCAAATAATTCCCTTATTCCCAGACCAGTGCTTAAATATTGTCCCTTAAAATGCAACAGCATTTTTTTTTTTTTTGGAAGCATCTGCTGGGAGGGAAAGGGGGCATGAGGGAATGTGTGTGAGGCCAGCTGGCCAGGCACCGATCCACTCCAGAGAAACTAGAAATCACACGTTGTCAGAGGACCACGTGACTTCCTACATCTTCAGTATCTGAAAAGTCTGCTTACTCTAGGCAACAGGATTATAGCTTAAAAAAAAAAGTGCTGCAAGCAAGAGATTTGACATATATAACGCAAATCCCCATGGTACTCCTTCCAAAGTGCCTCAGTGGTTTTATGCTTTCCTTGGAAACTGAATTCCTCTCCCCTTCCTTGCGCTGCGTGCCCTAGGTCTACCCTAGGTCTTCCCACTTGCATTTCGGGATTCGTTACCGAAAGCACAACACCCATAAGGGAACACACACCAGCTCTTGCTGCCACACCGGGGCCACCGTGCTCAGTAAGGCAGGGAGAAACGGGCACACTCAAAAACAAGTCCTCTGGGAGCTCTCATGATTACCTTGTTGACTGGCCTCCATGGACGACTGCTTGCACTCCTGTGCGTAGTGTCCGCTCACGCCACAGTTGTAACATGACACGTTCCCGTTCTTCTTGGGCCCCGAAGCGCTCGTGTTGGCAACTACGTTCGGTGCCGGGTAGACGGGATAGAACCTCCCGAAGCCCGCCATCTGCTGCAGGCCGTAGTTGGCTTGGCTCCCCATGACCGGGTCATGCACCAGCCCGTTTGCGTACGGAGTCTGAGGCAGAAAGAAAGGAAGTTGGTTTCCGTTGCTCTGATGTGCTTGGTTGAGGTAGCTGCCATTGCAGAGGGACGGCAGAGTGAAGAACGACGGGACTCGGTACATCGGTCCGGGCATCGGGTTGGGATAGTAGTAGCTGTTCAGCTGCAGGCTCCCGTTGGTCCCGCAGCTGCACCTGCGCCCGCACGAACCGCAAGGGCCCGAGCCCACCTGCTGCGGCGGCAACACCGTCCCGTTAGCGTTCGTGTTTCCCACCGCACTGATGTAGGACGTGCTGTCACTCTGCGCAGTGCTGTGTGTCAAAGCGGGGCTCGGGCTGGGGGCGGGGCCCGGGGTGTGGGTGGGGACGGCGGGCGGCCCGGCGGGCGGGGCCTGGCTGAGGCCCGCCCCCGCCGACGGGGCCGACGTGGCCGCCGGGCTGAGCACGCTGGAGCTCTGGCTGGGCAGCACGCTGGCGGCGAGGGGCGAGCCGGGCAAGGTGTAGGAAGCTGGTGGCTGGGCGGCTGACAGGCCGGCTGCTGGAAGAACTACCTTCACATTGGTAGGCTGAGGGACGGTCCCCGTGTTTCCCTCGATTTGAGGCACCATTTGATTGAGTCCTACCACCTGGGATGCAGATTTTGTGATGGGGTCCGTGGTAGCAACAGGAGATCCCGGAAAACTACCTGGGCTGTGGACAGGAAGAAAGGCAGTGTTTGGTGATCCAATGCTCAGACTCGCGGGGGGCTGCTGTGGGATGTTAACTGGGCAACTCTCTGAAGACCCCTGTGGGGGTGGCAACTTTAGCCTCTGGATTGTGAGGTGTAAAGCGGGGGCGCTGCTGTGGGGGAGGAAGGCTGACGGAAGAGGTAAAGGGGAAGCCAGTAATTCAAGGTGTTTTTCGGATTCTCCAGTAGAAGCTGCTGGCCCCAGGATTCCAACAGGGGTAGAATTTGTGGATTCCCTTATTGCGGAAATAGCAACAGGACTGGGAACGAGCATCCCTATTGTCTTGCCATCGGCAGATTTGGGTGGAGGAACAACAACGTCAGACTTCTGGGCACCATTGTGCATGACACAGTGTAAAGTTGGCATAAAAGAAATATGCTGATACTTGGGTGCGGTTAGGGGATCTTCTAAAAGGCCTCCGTTGTCGCTTCCTAATGAAGCAATCTGAACAGGTGGCTGGACAGTGACGGTCTGGTTGACAGAACCATAGCCTGTAAACCTGGTTGTTGACGGATTCCCAGAATCCTCAGAATTGCTGTCTGTGTCTAAGGGAAACATATAAATAGATGTTAAAGCATGCATCACTCCCATCCCTTGCTAGAAATAAATTTTATCTTTTTTTTTAACTTTTATTTTACATTTTATTTTTTTAAAAGTAGCTTCTATGCCCAGAGTGGAGCCCAGTGTGGGGCCCGAACTCATGACCCTGAGATCAAGACCTGAGCTGAGATCAAGAGTCGGACGCTTAACCGCCTGAGCCACCCAGGTGCCCCAAATTTTAAGTGTATCTAAAATGAACTCTGAAGTTTATAACTGGAGGAGATATGTCCCTCAGTTTCCTGACCACCAAGTTGAACTTCATTTAATTTTTTACTTCCTATGGACTTCATTTAAGAAATATAGAGATTCTGTTAAAGACAAAACTATGGTGACAATAAAAAGACCAGTGGACGCCAGGGATGGGGAGTTGAGGGCAGAGACGAAGAGGCAGAGCACAGGGGGCTTTCGGGGTGGTGATAAGACATTATACATTTGTCCACTGCCACTGAAGGTGTAACCACCAAGAATGAACCCTTAGGTCACTGTGGGCGCTGGGTGATAATAACGTGTCAACGGATGTTCATGCTCGGTAAAAAGTGCACCACTCCAGTGAGTGCTAGTGATTAACGGGGCAGACTGTCTATGCGGTGGCAGTACAGGGGAAAGTTCTGTAGTACCTCCCTCTTCATTTTATTGTAAACCAAAAACTGCTCTAAAAAGATTAAGTCTTTACAAAAAAAAAAAAAAAAAACAAAACAAACAAAACCAAACCATGAAAAGATAAGCAACAAAAAGTTAACTGGAGACTGAATGAAGCACAACATAAACAGAGAGCTTTATTTAATAGCACATTACTAAGAAAAGGATTGGGTCTTTTTAACTTTAATCAATTTTAAGCAATGCACTTGATCTGTATTCTGCACTGCCAAACCCAAGGTCTTCACATGGGTCTCACACACATGATGCCATTTAAAGGAGCTCAGTTACAAGACTATCCTTCACCCAGGCATCTAGCACTAGGGAACGGAAGAGAATGGAATAAATATCTGGTAAATATTCGTACTCTGACATATTTCAGTGGGAAAAAGAACATTTAAAGCCCCTAGGATAGTCATAGACCAAATGGTGCTGGAGCACAAGCAGCGAGACAAACACGAGAGTGCCGCCATTTCTCCCGTGGCAAAACAGCAAAGTGGCAAATCCAAAATTACACTTTATATGGTATTACTGCTGCAATCTGCTCTTAGGGCTGTATGTAGAAATAGCTTCAATCTAGACTTCCCTTGGGTGTCTTGACTTCTGGTATAAAGAGGGCAAAAGGTAAGGCCTAGACCACAACAGGTAGGTATTATAAACCCAGATACTGCAGTAATTCGTAGAGAAACCATGCAATTAAATGTAGTGCCTATTTTAACTTTTTTTTTTTTTGCTCATAAATACAAGCAGAACTGCATCATATACTGAAAAATGTTTACACATTAAGGTAACTGCTAGCAATACTCAGCAAAGATGTTAAAAACTTCTGAAACAATACTAAAAACAAATCATACTAGTAGTCTTTCTCAAGAAAGGTTAAACAGAACCTGCTTAATGACAAAGGATGTCAACAGTGTTACTGAATCGATTATAACAATTTAGGAAGAAGAGTTTCAATATATGAGTAAGTGATTCTAGCATAAACTTCCCTGAGTAACTGAGGTATTTCTTCCTAAACACTTCAAAACAAAATGTATCCAAAAATTAGTAACTTATTCAAGGCATTTTATCTGTTCTGTAACATCATAGGAATACACAAAGACCAACATTTAAGTCCAAAGAAGACAGATCATTTTTCAGGTGGTTAACTACATTTCTGTATGAACTGGGCTTTCTTTAAATCTCAAGTCATGGCAAATGGCCCTATGAGTTTAAACAATCCCAAGTGGTTTTCTGAATATTGTAGGGACTCCTCTAGCTAATGAGAGATGGTCTCTCCCTTTTCTGCACTGGCTTTCAAAAGTAGGAAGTCTCAAAACAAAACGCCATTATGAGCAACAGAACAACAAAGTCACATGCTTTTTAAAGCAACCTTTTCATGCACTCAAAATTCTAAAAATGATTAAAGCTTTTTCCCACAGTGGATATATTTCCCCCTGCTGGTTTTAGACATTCCAAATGATTCTTCATTTAGGGAAGGCTCAACTGAGTCACTTGAAAATCGGGCCTATCTGAAAATGGCAAGTTCCTCCATCCAAGCTGCCAACTCGCTCTACTGGACGGCAGGAAAGGGAGGTTGCAAAGTAACCCAGGTGCACAGATGTGCTCTTCCCAATTCTGACCAAGGGGCCAAATGTGCACTGTTAGCTCAAGAGCCCCCGGATTATTGGCAAATACCACAGAATCAAGCAGAGCATGTGAATTGAAGCACACTGAAAGCCTATCTATCCTGGAAAAGGCATAAAAATGCTCTCATTTAACCTTCATTAAGAGCTGTGGGTAGTCCATTTTTTTTTTCTTTTCTGTTAGCAAAGTGCAGATCAGAAACAGTGCTGCCTCCGATGAGAACTCGCGGTCAAGTCACTACATGCTGCCTTGGTAGGGCTTCAGAACAACTGCACAGTCGAGACGAGCTGTGAGTGCACATCGTGATGCAGGAGCACTCCTGCTGTAGCTCCCTAAGACATGACCTGATACAGGAGCAAAGGTCTGGGAAAGCTATACCCTGCCCAGCAAGAAATACTGTGGTGGGAATATTTACACAAATACTTTGTGGCCCAAGAGAAATCAGTTAATACTTCTCACTAGCATGGGTACATCTTATAACCGTCAAATAACCAAAATGTTCCTAATCAGATATTTATAACCAAGATGTTACCAGATGTGTTTATCATGTGTAAAGAATGATATCCTCATTCGATATATACATTTTTGAGATCTCATTTCCAGAATGGTAGGGTAAGGTTCTCACTTCACTTCTGCATAAAAGGAACAAGAATCCTGGCAAAAACTGTCAAAATCAACTTTTTCAGAACTCTAGAAATTAACTAAAGGCTTGCAGCAACCTGAGGAGTGTTTATTGCAGAAAAGCTACTGACTCTCTTAGGAAGAGCAAGCACTGTGGCATTTTACCTTGCCCTATTTCCTGTATATTTTCTCCAGTTCAGAAGTAGCTTTATAAAGGAAAAGTTTTGCAGCTACAGTAGCTTTATAAAACTAGCAGCCACTAGAAAAAGCATGCATTTGGAGCTATCTAAAAGCCCCATCCCCAAAGAGCTGTCACTATTGGCCTAGCAATTAGACCTCACTCTGTTAACAGCTGCTTACCCACGCGGCATTTGTCACAATCAACCAGCAGCAAATGTTTAACAACATGGCTGCCTCAGGCAGCATTACCACTTGGGGCTAACAAGAGCGTGACCAAAAAACTTTAAAAGAAAAAAAAAACGAAGAGTGAGATGTCCACAAGGAGTTTTGAAAAGCTTCCACATATTCCTAAAAATCTTAAAAGGCCATACTCGTATCTTGAGCTGTATGTAAGCCCAGGAAAGACCTGAGAAAGCCCTACATTCTTACTTTTGGCTGACTCTGAGCTTCTGTTTAAGGAAGAATTAAAAACATAATACATACAGAAAATAAATAGCAAAATGGCAGATGTGAATCCTATGTTATCAGCAATTACAGTAAAATTAAATGGATTAAACATTCCACTCAAATGGCAGAGATGGGCAAATGGCTAAAAAGCCATAATCCAACTACACGCTGTCTATAAGAGATACACTTCCGATTCAAAGACATGAATAGGCTTAAAGTAAAAAGACAGAAAAAGAAGTACGCTATAAATAATACCTAAGAGAGCTAGAGTGCTGTATTATTCTCAGATAAAATAGTCTTTAAGACAAAAACTGTTATTAGAGACAAAAAAGATATTTTATAATGATAAAAGGATCAATCCATTAAGAAGATATGGATATCATAAATAAGTACTTCCAGCAACACACACATTTTTAATTTTTCTACACTGAACTCTTTATTTTATTATGACTGTTTTCTTTCTACTTAATTTCATATGCAGGGAAATAAAGCTTTAAAAAAAATCAACACAGCTAGGAACTGCCAAGTCAGTGGTCTATAAGACACCCTTTATACCAGTTAAATTTAAAATCAATAATGACATTTATAGAAACATAAAATTATGTATGTCTGACTGATTTTAAGAGACAATATACATTTTCCTCTGCCACCCCCACTTCCCTTCCAGAGAGCAAACCTCTGTCTTTTTCTTCTTCACTTTCAAAGCTTTCTCTTCCATCATGTCGTGGGCTAGAAGGAGAACTGTAACTCTCTGAAGAGGTTTCTCCACATGTGTCATGTCCAGATCCAATGTCCAAATTCACATCTAAAAATAACAATTCTAGTTTTTAAAAATCATGTTAAGTAGTTAAATTAATTTCTAAATTGAACCATTAGAATTAGTTACAGCTATAAAAGTTTTTTTCTTTCAGTTTGTCTACAAACACCTAAAAAGCTGGTCCTCGACCCAGGTAAAAATTCATTATTAAAATACAATTTTAATTAAAAATAACAATAACAAATACATTCTTCAAATAAAAGCAGAGGGAACAAGTCAATCTTACTGGCTTTTTAAAAAATCAGTTTAGTTTCTTTGTAGTGACTGCTCAGTCCTAGCATATGAAGCCATTATCTAAGTCTAGATATTTTAGCTTCTCAGAGCTTATTGGAAAATACATTCTTTAATAGAATTCAAGAATAGAACTGACTGCCAAAAATGCTTATTCAGTGAAATCACTGTGCCTGAGTATTTAAAAAGACTCAAATGCTTCCCATCTAGACTGAGTAGCCCCTTGAGTTCTGCCCAGAAAACAGGCGCACATCGAGGTGGGGTAGGGGGTATAGTACAGAACTTGTCATGATCAATTAGTCATATCTGTTTTGGGCACAGAGGAAAGATTATTAGTATACCTAGTATTAGACATTCCTGCACTGGAGCAAACTTAGATAACTCTTCTATTCATTTCTGTAAACTCAGCAGCTAACATAGTTTCTGCCTTGCAGCAAGCGCTCAACATGTGTTTAGTGTACAAATCCACACATAAGGAATTCTGAAGGCATTTCGGAATTATATAGATGAGTGAACCATTTCTATGGCAACCTGGTAGAAGCAGTAAAAGGTAACTGCTTGGACAAAATATGTTTTAGAAAAAAGATATGGTTTGTGTAATAATGAACTAGTTAGCTGACTAATCTGTGTCCTCTGAAGGTATTCAATTTATAATAGAGTTAGTACGGTTAAGGATGACCTAGCCTAGCCCACCCACTCCAATGGTAAGGAGATACTAAAGAATAAAGTCATTAAGAATGCAGATGCTGCAATTCCCTTTGGGTAATAAAAGGCCAAACTGCCAAAGGAAAACGGCACAAAATCTCATGAGCCTCTAAGAGTGGCAGAGGAGTGACTTGGGCAAGTATTAGTTTTACAGAAAAGTAAGCTGGAGGGTACTTACGCATGGTAATAGGTTCTGCATTACCAGTCACAACATGACTAAGGAAAGGGATGCGAGCCAACACGCGATCAGAAGACCATCTAATGCGCCATGGCGGCCAAACAGCCCGGCACCAAACTGGACTGATCAAAGTAAAACCTATACCACTGTGGCGTGTGCACAAATCACGCATATAAATATCTCAAGCAGCAAAATGAACAAAATGAACAATTCTACTGAGGGACTCAAAGATCCAAGGACAGTTCTCACACCAGAAATGTATGCTAAAAGAGAGCCCCTGGAGTAGGATGAGCTGAGATTTGCTCACTAACTCAGACAGTGAAACCCCAGTGGAGTCTTTGAAACTTCAAAGCCGAAGTTCTGGAATGGGTTTAAAAAAAAAAAAAAAAAAAAAAAAAGAGCGGCTATTTCTCCAAATGCCAATTTATACAATGATTCACTCTAGATTACGTAGCTAGTAAATACTCTCATCACCAAACTGTCAAACATAATCATTTGCAGTTTTTCAGGAGCTATACACATTAATCTATACTAAACATAATCCTCTCTTCGAGGATCCAGAAGGCACAGAGTCTTGAACTTTTCTCATCAGGAATTACGTGATCCTCTGGAGTCAGGAGGCGTGGACGGGGAGGCTGAAACAATTATGCCAAAGGACAGTCCACCCACTGTCCGAACTTTCGAACAGAAGCATATTTTTTATTTGTTCTCTCTCAAAGGGTAAAAGGTTATGCATGCTACTAAGAAGACAAAACCTCAAAACTTGTCCTATTCTAGTCTAACAGTAAAAATCCAGGTTATTAGTATGTTTGAACCAACAGAAGTTCGGGTGGACCTATGAAGTATGTAGGTCTGTCAGATGACAGAACCATATGAGAGGAAGCTGGAGATATTTAAGTCTCTGACATGTCTTGAAAGAACTACTGAGAGGTCACCTATCTCACAGCCCCTCCAAACTTCCGGGTGCCACAACCCACAACGGAAGAACGGGGTGGAAGAAACACAGGTGATACAGTGGGACAAAGTTCTTAACAGCGCAGATGAAGTAAAGCAAGCAGCCTTTTAGTGGACAGATGTTTTAAAAGCAAATATACCGCAAAGAATACAGATGACAAATAGGATGCCTGCTTTTTGGGGAGGACACAACACGAAGGGAGGCAGTAAGGAACTTCTTTTGCTCCCTTTTGTATCTTTAGAATATTGAACTATATAAATGTATTATTACTCAAGATGGAAGTTAAATTTTAAGATAAAAAATGAGTAATACTCCTCTTGGTTATTTAAAGATGCAGACAACCTCCCCATCAGAGGATCTGGTATTTTCAACTCAAATACAGTTTCTACACTTTAAGACATGCAGGATTTTTCCATAAAGAAAAAAATCTTAAATATATTTTGAGTTTACCGAATGCTTAAAGGTAATTCCTTCTTTATACCCTAATGTTTCAAAGGGACATTAATAAATAGAGGGTTCTGTGTTTTGTTTTTTTTTTTAATTGGAGTCGGCAAACATTCAAGCTACATTTGACATTAGTGCAAATTTAGAGATTTTACATACAGTGTATGTAACACAGAATAAGGTTAATCTTAATTAAAAAAGAAATCCTGATGTTATATTTTCAGAATACTGGAAAATAAAGAGCCCAAGGAATTGGGAGGCTGGGATGTTATTTAGAAGTTCTTAATTACCTTCGAATAGGGAAAAGGAACTAAATTACTGGGCACCGAAGGGCTCAGCAGTGGCGAAATGCTTTTCACGTGCAGCCATATTTAATTCTTACAATCCAGGGAAAGAGGTTCTTACTCCTGTTTTACAAATGAGAAAAATAAGGCTTCGGAGAGGCCACACGTTCACAAAACTAGTGGAGTACAACAGTCAAACCTACACTGGGCTGAGATCAAAGTCCACAGAACTTCTCTGCAAAGAGGAAGCTAATGAGCAGGG
This sequence comes from Mustela nigripes, assembly GCF_022355385.1. Lineage (NCBI taxonomy): Eukaryota > Metazoa > Chordata > Mammalia > Carnivora > Mustelidae > Mustela > Mustela nigripes. Next base: position 77,996,691 of record NC_081564.1, on the reverse strand, counting down.
AAGAGTGGTGTGCTTCTTTGGGGTGCAGCAGTTCCCACATTACGTGAGAGACAAGGAACAGAGCAATGTTCTGAGGGTGGCACAAATTTCGACTGGGAAATGACCCAACGTGGTAAGTGATCTAGGAGACAAACATGTGGGCGGTGCAGAAAATGAGCTGGAGGGAGGAAAACCAGAGACAGGGAGATGTGCCGGAAGTCATTTCCAACCACCCACCGACAGAGACCTTTCGTCGTTCTTATGTTAGCTCTTCCTCCTCCTCTTAGCTGCCACTACCACAGGAAACCTCAAAGATAGCTAAGTGTTACAATAAACTCATCAACAACGTGGGGTTTTTTCCCGTGTCATTTTCCCCCCGAAGACAGTTTAGTTGGCTAATTCAATGAGTTGGCCAGATGATTTTAGGATCAAAACGTAACTCTATTTCCTGTATCAACTTTCAGTCTCTCTGAATAAATAGCTGGCTTAAAAGCAAACTCCATTAAAAATACATATTCTGGTTATTCGTGTTGTATCACAACTGAGCGTGCTATTATTTGAATAAAATTTACATCTAAAAAACCCTTAACTTGTGAGTCAGTCCACTCAACAAATGCGTTAGGTACACGCATGAACAAAAAACATTCTCCTACCAGTTTATGGCCCTTTATTCTCTTTTATCTTTCCTATTGATAGTAAACATGACCTTGAAAAGTTATCATTGAGCCAGCAGAAAGGATATTTCTCAAATGAATACAAAAGCAAAAAAAGTGAAGAAACCTTAAAATAAAAGTGGGTAAATGGAAAGTAGACAAATCTAGCACAATAAAAATCCGAGTATCTGCATTCCCCTAAAGCTCCATAAAACCCCATGAAGGGTGGCCAGTAGAACAGGAAAATGTCAACAAGAAACCAAAAAATGACTTTACACAAAAACAAGGACAGGTTTCCACGAGGGTAGAAAAGATCTTCCAGCAGTGACTGGCTTGAGAAGCAGACAAGTGAGGGGCCGGTTGCTACCAGAGGAAGGAGGAGGTGGTAAGTAGAACTGTGGCAAAGGAAACATTTACCCCCATTGCTGAATCCTACGTCCTCAATTAACGCTGTCTGCATCAGTGCGAATTCCAATCAGTGTGAAGTAGAGTATCAAGATTTGACACAACACTCCAATACCTATTATAATGGGTATCATGCTAAATACATTTAGGTGATGGGTATTTAACAGAAAAACTTCCTTACCTTTCACAGAACCACCATGGGCATGTTGAGAAGTAGAGAGTCTAATACCATTTATTCTACTATTCAATCTGTTGTCAGTTTTCTTCATTTTCTCCCTAAACCCAAAGTATACACGTTAGTGACATTTTTTATAAGCTTCTCTAGAGAACACAGTTAAGTAGTATTACTAAAATGCCCCTCGGGGACTCCTGCGTGGCTCAGGTCATGATCCCAAGGTCCTGGGATCAGCCCTGATTTGGGCTCTCTGCTCAGTGGGGAGCCTGCTTCTCCCTCTGCCTGTCACTACCCCCACCCCCGGGGCTTGCGCTCTCTGTTTCTGACATATAAATAAATAAAACTTTTAAATAAATAAAATAAAGTTCCCCTCAATTTTTTTATAATAAAAAAATTTTAGTAAGCTATAATCTAAATGCAAGATTCACCTTTAATCTGAGAATTCTGAACCTCTCCAAACTGAGCAGATTTGGCAATAGCTTTATTTCAATCATTTGCACTTGTTGATAACTTTGAATTTAAAAAAAAATTAAGCCCTGCAGTAAAAATAGGAGGAAAACTAGTCGAAAAATACCATCTGTATGATGTCAACTAAACAGGCCCCCCCATGTTGCCTTTCTTACCAATTTCTATTACTGGAAACGTTACATTGAACCTACTTTTCTATTTGTGGCTTTCCTTTCTTCTTATTTATTGACGATAAGCCTCGTTTCTCAGTTGAATGCTAATGGAAAGAATAAAAAGAAATCAAACAGACTAACAATAAACCACAGTGTGGAGTTATCCTTCTGAGATCAAACATTCTAATAAATTCTGATTTCTAACCTACTTCCTAAAGATACCTACCTGAAGCACTAAAATCTGTGCATTCTCTGATAAATACTTATTATTAATCTAAGAAAAATACCTACTTTGTATTTTGCTTTTAAAATGGACCTGTATTCTTCCCTCTGACCACAAAATAACACACAGTCAAGAAACTGGTAGTTGCTATACCTTCAACAGTATTCTCTTAAAGTCCACGTTGTTAAAACTTCCAAACGGTTTTGTCAACTTTAAGAAGATGTAGGCACTGAAGTAGTGAGAGAAAAGGTATAATCAAATGTACTCCAAAAATGGCCATTAAGTAGGACTAAGGTAACATGCAATTTCTCAAAATATGCTTCAATGCTTTAGTTTGTAAAAACGCATTCCAGTAAAGGTTACTACATTTGGATCTGAGCATTGGCCAGAAATAAAAACCAGGTTAACCCATCTATTTTCTGGAAAGAACGTGGTTCTCCCCCAATCTGCAGAGTAAGCTCCCCACTGCCTTCAGCGCGACCCCACCTCACGGACACATGTACAGCATTCTGCACTCTCCCTCCACCAGCTCCTAAGAAAGCAGGCATTTCCTAAAGACAGTCAAGACTCAGGGGAAGTGCCCCAACAATTTGCGAGGGAAGGTCTGTTTCCAAATTCATGTCACCAGCAGGAAGATGGTGATTGACATGTGACTAATTGCTTCAAAAGCAAAAAAAATTTGTTGGCAAAACCGTTTAATGTATCCCTAGTCAGAATAAACATGACAGCGTTTGTATCAAAATGTACTAAATTTCTGAGCAATAAAGGCAATCTCACGGTATTCCTTCAGACCTCAGAAGAGTTCAGACTTTATATTCCAGTTACATTTACATGTAATCCGACATTTACATTCAACGCCCGACACTCCACTCTCCGAGATAATAATGCACAGAAGACTCGACTCGTCTAGAGCAGCGATGTGCAAGGACAGAAACAAAACCCTCCAATACCTGATCAGCTAAGGCCACACAGTGCTCCGGGTGCGGAATGGTGGTACAGCTCTGCTTCCTCCAATCCACGATTCCATTCTGTTCGGAATATTGCATGGTGAGCCCATCCAATGGAGAACAACTTGTACCAATAGTGCTATCAGAAAAGTTCACAGAAGTATGAAAATTTACCCTCAATAATGGAACCTACTACGTCACAGCACGAAGAAGCTCTGGTGACTCTTTCTGTCTTCAGTATATTATTTTTTTACATAATGCCTAGTGACCTCTCGGGGCGGGGGAATATAGTTTATATTAAAAGACTATCACACAGCTATCTAAGAGTTAATCCCTTTCTCTAAGTAAATTAGTAACAAATGCACGTGGTCTTCAGACTCTCTGCTATGGTTGTCCTGTACCACCCACAGGGGAGCGTAGCCCCAAAGGGTGAGGATCACTGAGAGTTGCATATGTCTAAGGCATGTTAAAAGGACAGGAGGACATGACTGAAAACTAAAAGAAACGTAACAGAAACAGACTCAAAGAATCCAGGAAAGGGAGGTACTGAGCAGGGCCTTTAAAATAACAGTGCTTCAGAGGTCACTGACTACAGGACGATGAGACCTTTTGGAAGAATCTTGGAAAATATAAAAAAGAACCAAATTTCAACTCTGGAATTGTAGAAGGAACTGAAAGTAAGAACTCAATGGATGGAAAGAGACTAACAGAGTCTGCGAGGAGGAACTCTGGTCAGAAGAAACTAGGCCGGAGCCGTGAGAGGAAGAAAACACAGAGCACACGGAGAAGGGGACAAGACGCGCGGGGCACGGTGAGAAGTCTATCATCCAGAGTCATCCAGGTCTCAGAAAAGAGAACAAGAGAATCAGGCAGAAGCAGTATCTGAAGAGAGCATGGCTTAGACTTCTCTAACCCTAAAAGGTATCAGGATTCAGACTTGAGAAGTGGAATTCAGTCAAAGACAGTTACAAACATGTCCTAGGGGAAGTGCTAAAAACCAGACAATGAGAAAATCTTAAAAAGCAAGCAGAGTTTGAAAAGTGCACCAACTTCCACAGAATAACAAGAAGACTGAAGCGATGAGGGCCGGCTATCCTTTAGCGTCCCTAGAAAAGCAGGACCTGGGGGGCGCCTGGGTGGCTCAGTGGGTTAAGCCTCTGTCTTCGGCTCAGGTCATGATCCCAGGGTCCTGGGATCGAGGCCCAGATTGGGCTCTCTGCTCAGCAGGGAGCCTGCTTCCTCCTCTCTCTCTCTCTCTGCCTGCTTGTGATCGCTCTCTCTCTCTCTCTCTGTCAAATAAATAAAATTAAAAAAAAAAAAATTAAAAGAAAAGCAGACCTGGCATGGCATGGTTGACAGGGGAGGTGACCCCAGGAAGCAGGAACGATGAGTACACGGATAAGGAGGAAAAACCAACGTGAGGGTCTGTTACTGAGGCTGCCAACAGAAGCAGCAGAGGTTCAAAGCAGCTGAGACCTCCCAGAATTATCTAACCAAAGGATCGGAAGCTGAGCTCTGAAGTCAGCTGAGTGCTGAGCCCCAGGGACAAATTAACTTGCATTTCTGGACTGTGCCAGTTTCTCAAACAACTCGGTCCCCAGACTCAGCAAATGCCCCAAGGGGGAAGGTGGCCAGTCTTAAGGCTTGGGCAGGACGGGAGACAACGGGGGGAGCCAGAGCTGGGCTGAGGGGACACCACGTGAGGGACCAAAGGCGTTCGACTGCAAGACAGTAAAACTGAGTTTAAAAGTGCTCACAGAAAGTAACCGCCAACCTAAGATCTTATATCCAGTAAAAATACAGACCAAATAAACACTTTTTCCAAGTAAAAACAAAGTGAACGCATCACTGGCAGACAGGATGCAGGAAATACTCCGGTGTTCTGCAGCAAGAAGGAAATCTCAGACGATGCTAAGACCCGCAGGCCAGAATAAAGGACCCTGGAATTCTGACCCACGAGTGAAAAAGAGTTTCGCAAGCTCTAAAATACAGGAATAACAATACGTGACATTTACAGTTTATATGGGGAAGAAGGAAAGGGAAGTGACAGTGATTAAAGGTCCTCCGGGGTAAACGGTGCCAGCACAGTTCACACCGGGCCCGGGTAAGTTACAGACGCAGAATGCTATCTCTCAAGTAACCCCCAGAAGAACTGAGAACGGGATAGAATAATCAAGGTCAAGACAAGAGAAAAACAGAATAAAAGCCACCCTACAGCAGAAAGGAGAGAAAAAGAAGGCAACACAGAAAAGGTGGGACACATAACAAGCAAACAGTAGAATGGCAGACCTACAGCCAAATGTGTCGGTAATTCAAGTAAAAGTGACCCAGTTAATTAAAAATGCACAAAGACATTTACGTTTTAGAAATTAGATACATACTTCACGAGGGGACTTTTCCCGGGGTGTTTCTTGTGGATTATGGTGTGCTGTAACACGTCTAGAGCAGAGGAAAAAAACAGCTCATTATGCCAAATGCTTCTGCAAAAATCCAAAAAGATGATGCAACTCATTTATGGGACTGTAACAGTGTTGACAGACGGTGCAGAACACTCCTGAGCATTTTCCACAGAAAATTCCTTAAAGAGGCAGTTTTAAAAGACATACTATACTGAACTACTGAATTTCCTCAAATATCCTCTCAAATGCGGTCCTGGCCACCTAAGAGCAAACTGGTTTTGTCTGAAACTATGGAAGTTTGCTGTGACGTGCCACTATGAAACGGCGACCTTCCGTTTCAGACTTTTATTTTAACTGTTAAAAAAATGAAGCGTCTCAAACATTCAAAAAATACTTATCTCTTAATATAAGAAACGCCCACGTTCCCAGCCCCCCGGTCTATTCAACTGACTCCTGGGTAAGTATAGTACTAGAAACCTATTTGCTCTTCCATATGATTGTCTGAACATTTTCTTCTTGCTAGCCTACTCTATTATAAGAACACAGTAGACAGTACACCTACAATACAAACTATGTGTTAAACACTTTCGGTAAGGCTTCCTGTAAGCTCAGCTGTGGGGGAGTCAAAAGTTCTGCCCAGATCTTCAACTGCATGGGGGTCAGCATCCCTAACCTCCATGTTGTAACAAAAATATATCACAGAAACAACTAAAGGCCTCCTCCATTCCTTCCAACGCGCCCCCCACCCCAAGGGTGAGCTAGCTGGAACATTCCAGTGCGTGTGTTTATTAAGCCTTACAGCCCCTGACCTGCTCAGACCCAGGTATTTGCTATTACACGCAAGGCTGCTGTGAAGACTTCATGTCCCCTGGGCACATGGACAACAATTTTCACAGCAGCAGAACCACTGGGCAGTAGCATAAAATTAATTACTTCCAACCTCACTGCATAGTGTTAAGTTCCTGTCCAAATGAGTTGTACCAATTTATGTCCCATCTGCGGCGGATCAGAGTTCCCATTACTTCATACCCCTCGTAATGTCACTCGAAAAAGCTTTGCTGATCTGATGAGCATGAAAAGATACCTCACTGTTTTTACAGTGTGCATTTTTCAGGCTGCTTGTGGGGCTAAACACTGTTTAATAGACATTCGAATTTCTTCCATAAGCTTTTTATCTTTTGCCCCATATTTCCAGATTGATGTTCTCATTGATTTTTTGAAAGAGTATTTGTAGTGTCTGGATAGAGTCTTTCTCCAACTGTGAATATCCTCTGAATGTCTTCAAATTGTCTGGTTTTGGGGTCACATGTTCAGTTATTTTAGATGAGAAAGATCTCTGCTACAGTCATGCTCTGCTTTGTCAAGAAAGCCTTCTTGTCCCAGATGATTAACATTTAAAAGTTCAGTTTTATAATTTACACATTACATTAAGTTGATGTTACATATATTTTGTTATTCACTTGCAGTTTCTGGGCTTGACATAAGTATACATCTAATGAGATAATATTTCTTTCAACCGGAAAGCCAGCCAACATCACTTATTGACTAGTCTATTTTTTTCCTCACTTATTTATAATGCCACCTGTCACATTCCGAGTTCCCAGATGTCTGTTTCTTGGCTCCTTAAACTGTTCTACTGGTCCATTTGCCTCTCCCTGTGCCCGTATCAGGCAGAATGATTGATTCCAATGAATCCACACTTACCTTCTTCTTGACTTGAAGCTTCCGAACTGTCTTCCTTTAAGTGTTCTAAGATTTTAGAAGTCTTCAGAGAGGACTGTAAGTTATCTGCAGGAAGTATTCAGTATCATTAATCTTTAGGAAGACTATAACAAAAGAAAACACACAGAAGGATTCCTTTTCTCCCAAAAGGGGGAGAATGGACAGTTAGTGCTAAAGGGAACATTTCTGCTAGCTGGGTCCTTTAAGAAACCCAAGTGACAGCATAAAAACAGGCTCAGGTGCCAGGTGAGAAGCAGCACAAGTAAGTGCTTCCCAAAGTCACTGGGGGCTAAGGACTGCAAACCTCTCGTGTGCTGTAAACTACTACTTTTATAAAACACGATCCTGTGTGGCCATGTCACACTGCTCCCCAGACTCCGTCTGCTGTCACTTTCTATTCTTCTATCACAGAGCAGGGACAAGTGATTCAGAGGCCAACATGGGCTGGCCACCCAACACATTCTCAAAGCCCCAGAAGCCTTCTCCATTACGATACAGACCAGTACGATTCCAGAGCTTAAAACTGAAGTCACTTAGGAGTTTAACAATTTTGTTTTCTCAATCGTCGGAATATAGAACACTACACTCTATCCTAGGGAGAAAAAGGGTAGAGCAGTCATTCTTTTCAAAAGAAGTGCCAATGAACTTTGACAACAATGTATTCTTTGGTGAAACAATGGGGTCATCCTGATGAGATTTTCCACAATCCCAAAACATGTATGTTTAATACATTTTCATTTCGCAGCAATCTGATACCTTTAGCGCTGCTCGCATACTTTAAATACTGTAAAGCTCTCATGATGAGTTTTTTATTATTTAACTAAGCACTACTCACTTGGGTCAGTTTTCCCAGGCAGCCTGCTAAAAATCTGAATGTGAAGTTTAACTGCATGTTTCAATGCTTTTTTTAAAATTAAATAGACGCTAGTTAGTGAGTATTCCTTAAAAATACTTACACTCAGTCCAAGCAGAAGCACCGACTGTTAAATCTAGATAGTGCTATGATGACTAGGATTTTCCTTTAAAAAAAAAGTACAGCTACTGCCACCATTCAGACATAAATTTAACCACAGGGTCGTTCATCTTGTCTTATTAACTTGTCATTGAAAGTCATTCATTCTACTTGCTACTTGTTTAAAATATTTAAGGCACAAGTGCCTCATGAGAGAAACTGTGACAAGTTAGCCCGGGTTATAATATCCAATCGTCTTACTTTTTATAACCTCTTTTTCTTCCACCTCAAAATGATGAAATATGCATTTTCTTTCCCCTTTGGTTACAAGAAAATATGACTTCGTTGAAAGCAGAAGAAAAGATTAAAAAAAGTGAAGAGCCACTTGCCAGAGCGGCTGTGCTGGAAGTCAGCACTTTCTCCTAAAGCACATGTCCACGTTCCTGGCAAAATATTTGTTTAAACAGGCAGTTGAGAAAGATGACATGAAATGACACACGGGGCCAACTGTGATGAAGGATGAGACATCAGGGCCAACACCAACCCACAGGAATAGAAGGAAAAAAAATGGGGAAATCTTCAGGAGGCGGTATTTCAGTTGGGTCCTAAGACGGGTGTGAGTCTACGGCCATACCACCCTGAACGCGCCCGATCTCGTCTAAGACGGGTGTGATTTTAACAGGCTGTGCCAAAAGGAAGGACATTTAAAAGTTTAGGTGCAGAACGAGCCAAGATACCGGGACAGGAAATGGCAGGTGTACTGGGTGGACACCAAGCCAGAGAGACTAGCAAGTAAGGTACAAGGAGGCTCATGGCCCCGCTCCAATTTCAAAGCAAACTTCTAAAGTTGTGAGAAGGGGATTAAGCCACTGATCCCTGCTGTAATCCTGGGACAGGTTAAAGTGAAGTGAGAAGCTAGAACCCAAGAGGGGCGAGGCTTTGCGCAGGGCGTGCAGGAAAGGAAGGCTTCACGGCCGACACCAGGCCAGGGAGGAGGGGCAGACAGGAAGACCTGCTCCGTCCCTTGCGCCCTGGCCCGCCAGTGACCGAGCAGAGAGGAAAGGAGAAGAGGGTGAGGCCCGGGTTTCCAGCCTCGGAGGCTGAGGAGGTCATTATGGGAACAGGGGACCCAGGAGGAAAGGCAGACGCTGAGAGGGTCTACACCAGGCGCTCAGCATGGCAGCTCCACGACCCCCACGCCAGGGTGACGAGCCCAGGAGGACCCAGGAGTGGGACCCACGGGTGGGACAGAGCTGGCCTCCGCCCGGGGGTCGGGCAGATCTGGGACAGCAGCTTTCATGTAGTGTCACGGTCAATGACAGAAGTTCCCAACCAAATGCCGCCCTGCCCCGGCGGGACCCCGGTGCCGGCTTGGGGACAGGCGAGGGGAGGCACTCACTGAGGCTGTGCAGGGGGTCGGCCGGTCCGGCCTGGAAGAAGCTGTGCACCCGCCGACTCTGCAGGAAAGCTCGGGAGGACGTGGAAAATAGCTGCCTGCGCACAAGGAGGAGAGGGTGTTAGCGCCGTGCGGCCCGGCCTCGGCCTGGACGCCCAGGCCAGAGCACACAGCCGTTTACTTCACGTATAAAAAACAGACCGTTTTCCTAAGGAAAAGAATATTATTTTCTAACGCACTTCCCATAGGAGGAAGTGGACAAAAGAAACCTATTTGCAAAAATCTAATACACAGGTGTATTTTTAATTTTCTGTAATCTAGTGGTACGGTTGCAATTCTGGCAGAAAAAATATATATACGTATTATGATGTCCATGTTTTGCCCAAGTGGTCCAACAGCCACCTTTCTGCTCAGAGTGAGAACGGCAATCCCTTCGCTTCTTCCCAGGTGCTGTTTCCTCACCTGCCTGTCCCACGAGGCACTTCCCACCCTCTGAACCGAAGAGCCTAGGGCGCCGGGGTGCCGGGCGCCTGCACCTGTGGACGCGGAGGTCCGGGCAGTTACGGACAGGGCTGCGTCCTAAGGCAGCACTCACTGATGATTCCTTCCGCTGTGCTTCGTACCATGAGTCTGAGCCGTTATCTTTGAAAACCAGCTTTCCTCACATTTTATTAATGTAATTAAGACTTCAGCGGGAAGTCTTCTCAGCAAAGGGACCCAGCAACAAGGGGCACAGTTACAGGACCGTCTCCTGGAGAGTTTCCTCACGGATCGGAACACCAGCCCATCCACTTAAACGCTGAATTGCCCTGAGCCAGTTACTAACCCTTTCAGCTTTCCTCCCCTCCTACGGAATGACACTACCAGCTCATCAAGGTTATGACACACACAGCACACGAAACTGCTTGCCCTGCTCAACATACACACCTCCTTCCATTACTTCTGAACACGTTAAATGCCATTTAAAATTCTTAAATTTCTCCCCAAGGTGTTTGACCTGTCATTCATATTAATTATAAAGTCATTAGATACTGTACCAAGAGATGACCCTGTGGACCAAAATTACCTTGTACATTAGGCAGAATTGCTTCTTGGTATGCAAATGTGGAAATAAATATTCAATTGGAAGACAAACAGGGGAAATGAAGAGATGGGAGGAAAACCGAGCAACGAGCTGATCTAAATTTGCAGGTCTGAACACATTACCTACAGCTGGGGATTAAAACCCAACAGCAGTGGCGAAACCTGTTACTGGTTACATTTACACACCAGCCTGTCCACCGACAGACAGACAGACACACCTTTAATTCAGGCTTGAATCCCAAGAGACAGCCTAGATACCACCCACTGATCCATGAACCGAGTGCGGGTCCACCGTGCGGGTCCACCTTGCGAACACTGAGCCATGCAGACAAGCCGCACCTGAGATCAAGGCACAGGCTGGAAACTGGCATCCACACTAAAGTCAAGATTTCAGGAATGCAGAACCACAAAATGGTAATCATACCTGTCTATAAAAACCAAACTGGCTATAAACTAACATATTAAATAAGAAAAATGAGATTATATTTTGAAAGGACAAAAACCACCCAACCCCAAAGGTACATTTCAGTGCCATATTTCTCTCTTCCTAATTTACAGTGGTCTGGAACTGAACTCACGCACCACGTCCTGTACCAGCCCCATCTCTACTGCTCCGATAAGCTCATTTTCTATTTCCCATGTACAATAACTGCCCCTTCCTCTACAATCGCTCCTTTTCTTAAGTGACATGAATGATAATCATACTAACCCCAAATTCACAAACTGAGAATGAGGTCTTCTCACATCCTATTAATGGTTTGGGGAACACAAACCAGTCACACAAATCAAAGATTTTTTTTAAGGGAAATATGGGGGGGGGGGCGTAGTCTAAAAATATAGTTTTTGAAGAGTACAGTCTTTCCAAGCAGGATACAAAACCCTAAAACCGTCAGAGAAAAAGATTGATAAATCCTATCTCAGAAAAATTTAAACTGCCCACATGGTCAAGAAATAACAACAAACAGGGCTCCTTTCTTTAATTCAACAAATAATTTATAAATCAGTAAGACCAATATAAAGTGGAAAGGACTGAAAAAGCCATTCACAGGAAAGTGCACATAGAGACTAACTACTGACTCAAACACAGACTAAAATAAGATACAGTGTTCGGGGCGCCTGGGTGGCTCAGTGAAGGTTAAGCCTCTGCCTTTGGCTCAGGTCATGAACTCAGGGTCCTGGGATTGAGCCCCACATCGGGCTCTCTGCTCAGCAGGGAGCCTGCTTCCTCCTCTCTCTCTGCCTACTTGTGATCTCTCCGTCAAATAAATAAATAAAATCTTTAAAAAAAAAAAAAAAGATACAGTCTTCCTCTCTAAGATTGGCAAAGATGAGAGATGGAGAATATCTTACATCTGCTGAGGTACAGAGATCCAAATGCAAGACTTCCAGGGTATCAAGGGCTGCTACCTCCTTAGAATCTTCAGAAGTAACTTGGAATCATCACATATTTAAAAATGCATAACTTATGGCCAAACAAGTTCAATTCTAAAAATTTCTCTCACAGATAAACACATCCAAATGGATATTCACTGTAATACTGTTTGTAGTCTCAGAATACTTGGAATCAGAACGGTCATTAAGTACACTCATTATGATACCAATAAAAATAGATTATGTGGCAAAGCAAAAGGCAGCAATCTTTTGACATGTACGGATGTACTACCATGTCCAATATATTTAATAAAGAGTAAGTGGCAGGAAAGTGTGCATAGGATAATTTCATTTGCACAGTAAATATGCACAAATACATAAATACAAGGGTATGCATATGCACAGAAAATTTCTGAAAAGTTACATAAAATTTTTGTAAGGAAGGCTATTTCTAGTGACCAAATGTGGAGAAAGGGCAATTCAGGACTTTCAGCATCACACCTTCCTCTACATTCTTCACAAGTAGCTCAAATAACACCTTTATAGTAAAAATGATCTTAAAACACACGCACCCACACGCCTCCATGATCATCACTGAGGAGAACCCTAAAAGCTGTTAATAAGAAGAGTCAGACACATACTTCTTAATTGCCATCTTAGCCAGGAACCAAATTTCTAAAAGTGGCTCCTTATGGAAAAATTTTTTCCCCTCTTAAAAAACCTCACACTTAGAGAGAAGTTGCAAATACAGTAAAAAATACCTTTCTGAACCATCAACAGCTGATCTCGGACACCCTAACCCCTGGCGAGACATCGGTATCTCCTACAAAGACATTCTCTCACAATCAATAATGGGACATTATCACTTCATGATAAATTAAGACCTAATCCTCAGGCCCCATTCAAGTTTCTCCAACTGACTCTGAAGTGTCCTTTTTACCACCAAGACCCAGTTCAGGTCCTATGCCGCACCCAGCTACCATGGGAGCTCCTCGGCCCTCCCGTGGCTCTCATGGTTTTAAGAGGACAGCCCCTGTGGTTTATGGAATGGTCACAACTTTGGTTTGTCTGATGTGCCCTCACGACCAGATTCCAGATTCGTAGCAGGAATCTTAGAGGACTAAGGCTTTGTTTTTTTTTTTTTGCTACAGCCTATTGTGTGGTGATTCTGACTGACGCCCTATCACTCACCAAGTTCCCGGTCCTGGATTAGACAGGGACCTGTTGGGCTTCACCACTCTAAAGCCGCCCTTCCTCCTTTTAGGAATAATAAGCATTACTGTGTGGGAAAGGACTTTGATACTATAAAATATCCTCATTCAAGCTACTCATTATTTATTTCAACAAGGACTCGTGGCTTTCTCCTCTATTCGATGTTACTGTTTTATTTATTTTGATGTTCGATTTGCTCCAGATAGGACCATAGGAGCCCCTTCAAGCCGGTGTCTGGAGCCCCGTGACCGAGCCGCTCCACTCCCGGAGCGCTGGCACACCGTCTGGCCCAGAAGGCCCACCTCGCACTGCTCCTGCGCCAGCACTACGATCACTTCTTCCTCCGAGGAGCCCTAGTTCCGTGCAGAGCGGAATGGCTACAAGTCAAGCTCTGGGCACCAGGCATTCCCATGGCAACTGGCTGTGGCTGCTTCCAGACCTTCTCAAAGAACAAGGCCAGGGAACACAGGTGTACGCACACAGCCGTATTTATTTCCGTATATATACCCAAAGTCGCGTCCCTATCTTCGATGCCAATCAGATGCTCCAGGGTGCATTCTGGCAGTCTTCCTTCCTGTACTGTAACCCCGTTCCCCAACAGAAAGACACCTGCGCCTCACACATACTTCCATCAGGTCAACCCCGTAGGCATCTATTCCCACTCCTGCTCCCTCCCACCTCCCGTGCAGGTGCCCTCCTGACACCAGGGGAGCTCGAGCGCCTGCCGGCCACCTCTCCCACCGTGCCAGGCCTCCCAGCACCATCCCTGTGACTGAATGACGCCTCACTCCACTTAGGGCCCCTTTTCTAGTCCCTTAAGGTGCGTCCTCCGAAAGAGCTGCTGCCTCCGGCCTTGCTCTGAGTGGCTTGAGGACGTATGTGTTCGGGACAGGGAGGGACTCGATGAGGACTGTTAAAAAGGACAGCCCTCTGAAGAGCGCAGGCACTGGGATTACTACGGCTTGAACCACCGCTTAGCGCATCTCCTAGAGGTAATATGCATCAAGTTCTAATACCTAAGCTGAATAACAGATGCCTGAGAACACGGACGAGTATTTCAGAAACAGCACCAGCAGCACAAAAACCAGATCGGTCAGCTACTAATAAACTCTAAGGGTTCTAATAATTAAAAAGTGATCCTGGAACAAAAATAAGATTGTTGAGAGGAAAAATCCAGGAACATGTTATCTACCTAGAAACGTGGGAAATCAGTACTATAGGAAAGAATCAATTCATTGTTTGGAAAGAAAAATAGATTTCAATCCTGGTCTCACTTGGTGAAACAAAATAAATCCAAAACAAACAATAAAAATAACAGAAACTATCCCACCCACAAAAAGTAAATTGATCGTGTTTCAAGAGAGGGATAGCTTCAAGCCTTTCGAAGTAAGTGAAGAACATATATGGCCCAAATTCAGAAGCTACCAAGTGAACAGCCGGTCTCATTCCTACTCCCAGAGCCCCTCTTCTTCCCTGGACACACGCATCTTTACTACTGTTTTTCAGAAATATTCTTTGCACACAAACACGTACATATCCTTTAAAATGGCGACATTCTAGTAATTGTTCTTGCCTGGCTCTCCCCCAGCACTCCGGAAGGCACCTTCTGCTCTCTGTTGTTCTTCTGCAGTAAGGCCACAGAGCATTCCAATGAATGTCCCATGACATTAAAATGACTCATCCTGTGAGTTAACCAAGTCTCCATCAACATCTAGCTATTTCTAGTCTTTTCTAGTCAAAAGTTACAGCACTCAATCTTTGCATGACAGTGGGACTACTCCTGTATGATAAATTACTAGAAATCCCACAACATCAGCCTACGCCAGTCAGAATAGCTAGTATCAAAAAGACAAGAAATAACAAGTGTCAGTGAGGATGTGGAGAAAAGGGAATCTTGTGCGTTGCTGCTGGGGATGTGAACAGTACAGCCACCATGAGAACAGCACGGAGGGGCCTCAAAGTATTAAAAATAGAAGTACTGCACAATCCAGGAATACCACCTCTGAATATTTACGCAAAGAACAGGAAAACGCGAATCAGCAGAGCCATGCGCACCGCTGTACTGAGCGCAGCCTTACTCACAACAGCCAAGACGCGAAAGCAACCCACGTGCCCATCAACAGGCGAATGGATCAATTCTTGGCTTCGGGCTAAGATCAAGTGAAGAAAATGTGGTACACACCATGGAATACTACTCAGCCACTAAAAAAAAAATGAAATCTTGCCATTTGGGACAACACAGATGGACCTAGAGGGTATTACATTAAGCGAAATAAGCCAGAAAGAGAGAGACAAACACCATATGATTTCACTTATATGTAGAATCTAAAAAATGAACAAAACAATAGAAACATTCTCCAATACCGAAAATTAAATTAAGAGGTACAAAATTAAGAGGTATAAAATTAAATTAAGAGGTACAAAAATAAAATTACAAACTTCCAGTTATAAAATAAGTAAGTCATGGGACTATAGTCAATGATACTATAACTTTGTGTAGTGACAGATGGGGACCACTCATGTTGTCCTGTTATCCTATTACATACGTAATTGTCAGACTGCTGTGTTACATACCTGAAACTAACACAATGTTGTATGATGACTATACTTTAATTAAAACTAAATTTAGGGGGGCACCTGGGTGGCTCAATGGGCTAAGCCTCTGCCCTTGGCTCGGGTCATGATCAAGCCCTAGGTCGGGCTCTCTGCTTGGCGGGGAGCCTGCTTTCCCCTCTCTCTCTGTCTCTCTGCCTACTTGTGATCTCTCTGTCAAATAAATAAATAAAATCTTTAAAAAATAAAAGCAAACTAAACTAAATTTAGGGGTACCAAGGTGGCTCACTTAGCTAAGTATCCAACTTGACTTTGGCTCAGGTCATGATCTCAGGCCTGCTAAAGATTTCTCTCCCTCTGCCCCTCCCCACCCAAAAGAAATTTATGTTTAAAAAAAAAAAAAAAACTAAATTAAAAATATTTAAAATTTAGGGCACCTGGGTGGCTCAGTGGGTTAAAGCCTCTGCCTTAGGCTCAGGTCATGATCCCAGGGTCATGGGATTGAGCCCCGCATCGGGCTCTCTGCTCAGCAGGGAGCCTGGGTCTCCCTCTCTCTGCCTGCCCCTCTGCCTACTTGTGATCTCTGTCTGTCAAATAAATAAAATCTTTAGGGGCACCTGGGTGGCTCAGTGGGTTAAGCTGCTGCCTTCTGCTCAGGTCATGATCTCAGGGTCCTGGGATCAAGTCCTACATCAGGCTCTCAGCTCAGCAGGGAGCCTGCTTCTCTCTCCCTGCCTGCTTCTCTCTGCCTGCCTCTCTGCCTACTTGTGATCTCTGTCAAATAAATAAATAAAACCTTAAAAAAATAAAATAAAATCTTAAAAAAAATAAATCTGAGCCATCTAGAGTTAATTTTGATGTAAGGAATGACATATGGTTCTAGCCTAACTTTTTCCCCATATGGCTACAGAGATGCACCTAACATTTAACAAACAGCCTGGGAATGACTTTGTATTCATGAAGAGATAAACTGAAACACAGAAACATAGACACATAGACCTAATATAGTATTTTAATCTTCATCTAAGAAATCATTACTGAGAAACATTATACTACTAAAGTTAAGTTGTTAAAAGTCTAAAAACACGAAGACCTACAAAGATAAATGGTAAAGGACAGATGATCTTAAAAAATACACAAAAGGCTAAACTTAGAAAAAGATACTGAATTTCGCTAACAATGAAAGTGAACATTAAGCCAGTGAGATAAACATTCTCCTACCAAATGAGGAAATACTTTTTAAAATGATACTCAAATCTAGCCAAGCTCTAATGAACTAGTAAACTCAAACACTAACAGTAAATACTGTTTATGTAACATTTTCATAAGAAAAATAATAATATATGTATTATCAGGGATCCTAAAAGAGGATCATATTCTTTAATTCAGTAAATCAATTACACTCTCTCTTCAGTAATAACTCATAAATCTGGAAAGTTTTTTATGCATAAAAATGGTCAAAGCTGTATGGGGGGGGGGATGAAACTGTCTTTCTTCCCAACAAAGAAAGAGTCAAAGGATTACACAGCCTGATGGGACATACTCTGTAGCCATTCAAAATAATCTTGAAGAATTAAACAGAAAATCCTTATACTGTGAGAAGGAAAATAGATATAAAACTTAGCTCACTAATATTACAAGCAAAACAAAAAACTAAAAGGAAAATTTTAAATGTCAGTAATAGTTATTTGAGTAACTGTCATCTTTTCATTACTTTTCTGTATTTCCCAAATGTTCTATATTGGGGCACCTGGGTGGCTCAGTGGGTTGAAGCCTCTGCCTTTGGCTCAGGTCATAATCCCAGGGTCCTGGGATCCAGCCCCGCATCAGGCTCTCTGCTCGGCGGGGAGCCTGCTTCCCTTCCTCTCTCTCTCTCTCTGTGTGCCTCTCTGACTACTTGTGATCTCTATCAAATAAATAAATAAAATCTTAAAAAAAAAAAAAAAAGTTCTATATTGAGCATCTGTCAGATTTATTAAGAAAGCCTCAAGCTACGGAAACAAACTGAGTGACTCTATACGGAGCAGTCTATATACAAATATACGAAGTAAGACTTTACTGTATTTTATCCCCCTCAACGGGAACAGTATGCAATAGGACTGGGGGTCTATGACTGGTCAGCCATAGGGTCTCAGGCACGTAAAGGTAAAGGTAAAGGCCTCGTAGCCAGCACCGTCCGGCTGGGAACAAAGCAGACCCCGACGCCAGCATGGACAGGGTGAAAGAGGACTTCCTCCTGGAGATGTCCTAAAGATGCACACTCCGCCGCTCTCCACACCCCAGAGCCTGCCAGCTGGCCTCCTCTCTATCTCCTCCTGGGCCGCAGGCCAGGTTCATGCTCCAGACAGCCTTCCGCCCCCCAGGGTCACAGCTGGAGAAGCTCCCTCCTGAGTCACCTTGGAGGCAGCAGTCTGAGTGCTCCCTACCCCCTAAGGCCGGGTGCTCAGCGCGTGCCTCGCAGACCAGGAGCACTCCACAGCCCAGTACATCGCAGGACCAAGCCCATTCCTGCACTGTGGGCTAAGAATCTGCACCTTTATGAGATCCCCAGGGATGCAGGAGCTCCCTGACTTTTGAGTAGCACAGGGGACCCTGGAATTTGACCACCTCTCCCTCACCATCATCCCCGGAATGCTCGGTGACCACTCGCTCCACGGCTGTCTCTGAGCCCTCCCGCTGGGCGTGCTGAGCCACCCCAGAGAGCCAGGTCTTCAATGAACAGCTGCGCACCTCCCTGCTTGGACTAGAAGCCTGTGAGCCCGTCCAGGTGGGGGTGCTCCCCTGCCCTATCACGAGGGCTGCGAAGGTGGGGGGACTCCACTGTAGCTGCCTTCCAGACACTGTGCCCTCTGTCATAGTCACTCTCCAGCAGTCATACTCGGCTTAGCCCCTGCCTCGCTGGCTCCCCGGCACAGGGGAAGCGCCAGGCACTGAGCAACACCCCCTCTGCCCACTCCTGGCCTCGGACGGTGGGCGGGATGCCCCCCTCAAGCCCAGAATCTAGCCCGTATGTTTCAACTCTGCTTTTCCTTAGTTTACTTATTAATCCCTACAAGTCGCCAGGAAAACGGCATTGTTTCCTCGGCCATGACTGCCCTCATTTCTCTCTCCTAAAGGGAAACCCTCACAGAAGGGGGAGTTGCAGCAATTTAACAATCACGGAAACCACACCCCAAACCTCTCAGAGTCACAGCCACCGGTCCGCCTCGGAATTCCCTAATTCAGGCATTTCAGGCTCTGACCGGCTTCATTACCGCTTACTCCCACGGCGCTGGGTTCTTCAACTGCGGTTCACGCTCCTGTCCGGCTCCCCTATCCTCACACTGGGAAGCGGTCTGTTTTTAAACACTGCACGTGCTTCCCTAAACTCCTCTGCCCTGGTGTCCCTTCATCACATCGCAAAAAAGTCCTTATCCAACCATCTGCTTTCCTAGCACTTGAACCTGAAATGCTGGAAAGATGTTTTTAAAAATCCACACAGAACGAAAGCCCGAGACCACTATAATTTACTGATATTCCATCTCAAATGGGCTCCACGCCCTGGCCAGTCGACGAGGTTTCCTGCATCAGATTGTGCACGTCCCCACACAAGTCCTGGACATCCCTTCTGCTCTCCAACTTTCGGTCCCCACCCTCAGGGTAGCCATTCTTAAGCAGATTCTTACTTTAGGAAAAAATAGAAGCCAATAGGCAAGAGATCCCTCCACTTGCCATCACGAAATAAGCATGTTTACCCACATCCACACCCATCCTGCCCACACAGAGCCCCTGGGCCACCATTACCCCACTTGCCCGCAGCACGCTCCGGGAGCTGACCCCAGTGCTGTGCCTGACCCGCCGTGTCCCAGCTGTCGCCACTGTAACTTCCCCTCCCTACAGAAGAGCTGGTCTTCAGAGCGTTAATTTCTTTTACTTTCCAACCCATTAGCCTAATCTTACTTGACAACTTAAAATAGAAAACATCTCTAAAGTTGAGCTCTTGGACAAGGAGCTCTTTTAATAAATATTTTATGGAGAAAACAAGAGGGTCACTGTATATTGGTATATTTTAGAAGCAATTATTTATATCGGAGAGTTGAGGAGTCCAGTGATCAAAGTAATTAGTTTGATGTTTCCTAGTGTAAGCCTCGACCCAAATAACACACAGATAAAAAGTCCATTTTAAGAAGGACCACAGAAAGTGATCTCCCTTGAACTCCATTCTAAGACCCCCAATGCCTATTATCTCATCGGTGACACCGCTGTGACCGCGCCAGTGAACGGTTACCTTAGGATGGGCTCTAGGTCAGGATGTCGCCGTTCTTCCCTTTTCAATGAGCCCTGATTCAGGGCTCTTAAGATGGTCTTGTCAAAAGTCTCTGAAGACACTTCCTTTGGGAGCTAGAAAAGAAAAACAGCAAGGCCAATGTTAAGCTTTCACTTAACACTAAGTAGGTTACAAACCAGAGGCATGGAAGGAAGATAAATGTCTCTTGCTCCGTCATCATCCCAAAACAGTTCCTTCTCCAAATCTTCAGGACACAGGCCCCGTACTGAAGCAGCACTGATTTTTCTACGAGGAAACGGTCTTCTGCCTTCTGGGCACACCTCAGGGCTCTGGAACAGGGCAGAACAACCCGGCAGCCTTCAGCGCGCTCCTGGGACACGCCCACAAACCGCTCACGTTCTAGGTGCCACGTGCCACATGGAAGTGACCATCCGCACAGAAGCGCTTCAGTGACATGGAACTACATTTTGCCTAGCGGGGCCACGGTTATTTTAATCCTCAAGCAGGATTCCGAGAAGTGTTATCCCTGCCTTTACAGTTCCCACCCTCGCGCCTCCTGCTCCGCATCTGAATCTCAGGCAATGCCAGACTGACAGGCCGACGCACCACATAAAGAACTGGGCGGGGGGGGGGGGGGCGAAAACTCTCTGTCTTGCTCACGCACTAACTGAAGGGTGAGTAACCCTCTCCGCCACGTGCCGGTGGTGCCCGCACAGCGATGTACCAGCAGCCACACACACAGAAAATCATGACTTGGCCAAGAAAGGTTTTATTTAAAAACAAAACTTTAAGTCATTTTGTTTATTAAGTAGCTCACTTTTTAAAAATTCCTAATGAAGCAATCACTTATAAAACTAACTTCCCAAGTCTTTCAAGAATTTCAAGTTTTAAACTTAACCTCTGATAATGAGTCTTTACAACGAACTCCTGCATTCCTGGCACTTTTCACTAAAACGAGGAGCAGAAGCGTTAACACAGTCCCCGAGGAGCTGTGGGAAGAGAACAATGTGACACACTGTCAGCTCACACGCTGCTCTCAACAAATCCGCGTTCTGAGTCAACAATTCAGGAACAGAAGAAAACTTCCCAAAGACAGCATAAAGCATCACTAATTCTAGGCAGTGAGACTATGGAATCAAGATGTTTTGTCAGAATGGTTCTGGTTCTCTGACCTCGGGGCACGGCGGGAGGCCTGCCGGCCCCCTCACACCCGCTGCGCAGAGCCAGGCCTCTGGTCACTATCGGGAAGAAACAGCTCCCGAATCTACACATTTTCCAGAGAAAGGACTATTTCCGTATTTATATTATTTTAATACAGATGCCGTAGTACCCATTTTATGCATGTATTTCCGTAGTATCTGTACACAGCCAAGGCGAACCGGCCTCGGTGCGGTCTGTTCCCACCGCGGAGTCACTGCCGGCCCTTGCAGCGCCGGAAGGCACGAGCACACACGTCTCCGCCTGGTCACCGACGGCGCACGCGATGGGCCAGAGCACGGATGTGCAGTCATCAGGATTTGCGAAATGCTTTATTTTCAAGTGGTTTTTATCTTCAATTTCCAAGGACTATTTCTAGTCCTAGAGGAAGGCACATTTGCTAAAAATACAGCTTTAAATCATGTCTCTTCTATTCCAGTCACTTTTGAATTTCCTCACCTCTCGGTCTGCGTTCCAGGCCCAGCCCCCACCCCCGGGCCCCAGCTCAGCCTCGCACCAGCATAGAGAGTTTGGGAAGCGTTTCTCCTCGCTAGCACAAGCTTCATTTTAAAAACCTTGAGGCCTGGGGCACCTGGATGACTCCGTCAGTTAAGCGACTGCCTTCAGTTCAGGTCATGATCTTGGGGTTCTGGGATCAAGCCCCGCATCAGGCTCCCCGTTCAGCGGGGAGTCTGTGTGTCTCCCTCTCCTCCCTGTACATGCTCTGTCACCATCTCTGCCTCTCTCTCAAATAAAATCTTAAGAAAAAAAAATTCAATACACTGAGGCCTAATGGAGAGCCACCGTTCTCATTCAGTTTCCGTAACTCTTCTCAGTCATCCCTCATTCGTTCAATCAACAAAGAGTCAAACCCCAACCCTGTCCTTGGTCCTGCCGTAGGCTCCGTGGATACAGCCGTGTAGGAAGCCACGAAGCCTGCCTGCGTGGAGCTTCCAGCCTCACAGTGAGATGCAGACAGCTGTCAGACGCAGCTTCAGAGCAGCAGGGGAAGAGGGCCGGGGTGCGAGGACAGAGGCTGCCGTTTACGTGGGAAAAAAGGGTTGAAAGCGCTGACCTCAGACTCCCTCTTCCACATTATAGCAAATAGTAAGTGCAGTTAAACAGCATCTACAAAGGTTAAAGGCTGTTAGTATGCACAGGCTGTCAAAAGGACACCTCGACTCGTAACTTTCATAGACAATTTTAAAAGGTAAAAAGGAGTTAAGATAAATGGTAAACTTGAAAGGATGTTTGAGAAGAGGCAATTAGTTTCCAGAAGCATGCAACGTTGCCAATTATTTCATGTAATGATAAGGCATCTGTCCCACTTTAGAAAAATTCTATATTCAAAAGTTGACTAACTAGAGGTATCATTAACTACCATGATTCTGAAGAGTGACTTAGAGGGGGCGGTATTTTCTTCAAGCACTTAAGCTTTTAGAAAAATTGGACAATTGCAAAAAAAATCTGTCAGGACAAAGAATGAATGAGCTGAAGCTTAGGGAAACCCAAGAGAAGAGACTCTGCCCCATGCCAGGCCCGAGGCTGGAGTTCAGTCACATGCTCTCCATTGAAGTCTCTTGGCAGCACACGGGACAGATGGGTAGCACCCCGATTCCATAACGCCTCAGGGAACTGGCCTTGAAACGTGGCAGCCCTGGACCCCCACCGTGCCAACTCCACAATGCAAGACATTTCAGCCTCAGCTCCATCTCCCTGCAACCTACTCTCCAGCGTTAGACTCCACCATGGAAAGGGCAACCCAAGAAAAAGAAACAAAGCACGTTGATTTCTGACCCGTAGGACACCGGTTCATGACTACTTGCCCTTCAACTTGGATAGATTTATTCTACTGAGACAGAGAAGTCAGATATAAATGGGAGAGATTTTAAAAGCACAGGTGTGGCGGTGGTGCGGGCCAGCCCTTCCCAGCTTATTCAACAGGCAGACGGTTAGCCAGGAGCTAGTATTCCTGGGGAGCCAAGGGCCCTCTTCTCTGCACAACAGCGCTCCTGCGCCCCGTCCTTCCATGTGGGACCTTCACCAACTGAAATGAATGACCCCTCCCCGCCCCACAGTTAGGTCACCATCTTCAAGCGGCAGAAGGCACTCTCAGCCCTTAACCAGGAAAGCGCACTTTAAAATAAGCTGAAGGAAGACATTCAAGTTGTCCCTGGGTGTTAGTGGACAAACACTGTGAAAGCCCACGGAACCATGTCGCCCACAGAGCCAGCACCTACCAGGCTGCTCTTAGTTCTGCCACCTGGCGACACAGTGATGTCCAGCTTTCAGAATGGAGACCCACCACGTGATCTGAAAGACTACCTTTACAGTGACGAGCAGACAACTTAGAAACCAGCACGATGCTGAAAGTTTCCCATGTTACAGGTTCAATAACTACATCCCACCTTCACCCAAAAGTTAGTAATGGAGTTGGGAATGTTCCCTGGCTTCTGGACTTTCTATCTCCTTATTAGAAAAATATTTTAAAGTATATTTGCTTATTGAGAAATAGGAAGGTACTGGTTAACCATTTAAGCCCATTTCCTCCTTTTAATATTTAGCTCGACTCATACACACTTCAATAAAATAGAATTTAAAGAAACGGGCAAGAGTTTGACCAAAATGACCTGAGATACCTTTTACGTCTGCAGGTCAATGGAAGATGTTTCCATTATCCCTTATTCTCAACACTCTGGAGAGTCTATCACAGTGGGGTGGGGGGTGAGGGGTGGCTGGAACTCAAAGAAGGAACCAAGGGACATGGATTTAAGGAAGTCCACAGAGCGAGCTGAAGAGCTGTTAGGGCTCAGAAGCACAACAAAGGCTGACAAGCTTCCTCCCATGGTGCAGACACACCCTTTCACAGGAAGGACCCTCGCAAGCAGCCACCATTAATATACACCTTGACAAGGAACAAGGAATTAAGGTTCCACTTCTTTTAAATGTGGAAAACCCTTCATTTCCTTCTATGGGTCACATAAGAAAACTTGGGTTTAAAATAACATGACATTTTCTATAGGTGATATTCGTGGAGAATTCTAAGTCAACCTTCATATACGTAGTTCAGCCTTCCTGGTGTCTGTCTTGATACTGAGGTTTCTGGATTCTATATACTACGTAAAAATCATTTTAACAACAAAATCTGTACTTTTACCTTCAGTAGAAATTCCTGTAGTTCTTGGTGGGTTTTTGTTACTGTTGTGACTGAAAGATCAGACCAATTTACCTGATTAAAAAAAAAACACACACACACATATTATATAGTTATTTCTTAGGCAGGAACTGGCTGGAAAAAAGCCACATGTAAAACAAAGGGCCTTAAATTTTATTAAAATTAACAACTAGAAGTATAAAGTTAATCTGGCATTGTCATTAATTTCCTCAAAATCGTTAAAATTAATGGCACATTGACATACTCTACTCAAAAAAATGTTTTAATAATTCCTTTCACACCACATGGTTTGGTAAAGTTGTCTTTTAAAATGTGACTACATTATAGTAATTTTTCAAAAGGGAGAAGTTGCATGACTCTAAAATGACACTTTTGACGGTATAGATCTATATAGCAAGAAAGATAAAAATTCTATCTCCTGGAAATTATTAAACATAAATTCTTCAGAGAAATAGTTAAGAGTTTACTGCCCCTCTTCAATAGTACCACATTGTATTTTTATGGGATAAATGGCTTATGAAGAG
Source organism: Mustela nigripes (assembly GCF_022355385.1). Classification (NCBI taxonomy): domain Eukaryota; kingdom Metazoa; phylum Chordata; class Mammalia; order Carnivora; family Mustelidae; genus Mustela; species Mustela nigripes. The sequence goes on along the minus strand of NC_081564.1, from coordinate 77,971,838 downwards.
ATTTCATCTTTATCTCAATTCTTTAAAATCCTTTATGGTGGATGGAGCAGGTTTGATGATCTCCCATTTCCAGATGGAGAAACTAAAACTCTAACGGTTCCCTTACTGACGTCTGACCCCAAGGAAGCAGAAGAGCCAGACTGAAATCTGTTATGCCACTTTCCCTCTTGGACACTTTTAATTCAGTGGATTGGATGGCGGCCCACTAATAATGTCTACTTTACAATGATCTGAGCCAAGTGAAACTTACATTATGCAAATACCTCAGTCTTACCAGCTAGTCATATCGTTATTAATCAGACAGTTAATAACAGATAAGAGATTGTATCTACCAACCCTAAAAGCAAATATCCTCATTAACTGGCACATCTTTTAAGTGATTTTTAATTATTCGAACGTTCACTGAGCAGCTACTTGTGTCAGACCCTGTTCTCAGTGAAAGGGACACAGGAGTGGACAAGACAGCCGAAGTCTCTGCTGGCTGCGGTTCAGGGTCTGGTGCATGAGACAGATTACAACAAATGAATAGTTAAGACTTCCCCTCGGGGATCGGGCTCCAGAGAAAATGAACAGGGCATGGGGCAGGAGCAGGACAGCACATCAGAAAGGTGCCAAGAAAGACCTCACAGGAGGGAGCGTTTGAGCCAGGCTAGGAGTCGAAGGGGTGGGAGCTGTGCCATGGCCTGGGAAAGGCTGTTCCAGGGCTGGGGATGACAAAGGCTTGGAGGAAGAAATAAGCTAAGAGCTCCAACAACAAACGGAGTACTTGCGTAACGGCCTGAAGAGAGTGCAGTGGCTTGTGCCACAGGTTGTCATCACGTTAAGTGAAATATGTGGAGACAAGGACTTAAAATTTGCAATCTGAGGCTACTCCTCACACGGAGCAGAAGCCAGAGCTCTGACATTCACTCAACAAATGCACTGAGCAAGTCGGACACAGTGGGATGACAAAGGATGAAGAGTCCTGCTCTCCATGAGCTAATAACCTGCTGGAGAGGAAAAACGTCACCCAAACGGAAGGCCGGGAAGCTGGTGAAGGAAGGGTACCGCGGAATGCACGGAAACACTCTCTGCCGGGGCATCAGAAATGACTTCATGAGAAAGGCACAGCTAAAGTTTGGCGAGCAATACCTTTGGGGAAGAACTGAAGTGAGCGAGCACAGAAACGTGGCGTCGGTCCGTTGGGCTTCAAGGCGCTCAGTCCAACCTTGGGAGAAAGGGCTAGACAGTGAAGCCCGAGCAGGGAGGAGGAAGCAGGATGTGGACGAGGAATCCACATGAGAGGCAACAGGCAAAAAGGAGACATGGGGAGGGACAAAGCTGGACTCTACGGTTAACTAGACAGCTGTCTGAAGGACAGAATGACAGGAAAGCAATGAGAGATAAGAAGACAAGGCGACAAAGGCCAGGGAATAAAACCTTCGTGGAGAAAGAAGAGGAGGAGAAAAATACCAGGGAAAACCATGCCAGGAAAAGACAAGGCCCATGATCTCGATTTAAAAAATACTAGAGAAAATGTTTACTTTTACTTTTAAAGATATATCTTACACCTTAAATCAAAGGCTCTTACTTTTTTTTTTTTTTAAATAAAATCGTCAAGTAACTTTAATGTGATACAATTAAAAACTTGGCAAACCATGCAGCACATATGAAAACAGGACATTCCCTTAATTAAGACAAACGTATGTATACGTACAGCTTTTTCTTAAATTAGCAAACCTGCTGTAAGTTTTTCCAAAGATCAATTTTCATTTTTCCCGAAAGGTCGTTTAACACGGTACATGAGAGCCCGTTGGGGCAGAGGGGCTTACTTTGAACGTGTACTCCCAGTACTTGTCAGCCCTTTTTCTCTGGACTCCTTTCAACATTATCTTCTCAATGTGCACAGCTGAAAGAGAGAAAACACGAGGACTGGTTCCACAGATGCAGGCTTCGGTCACCCAGTCCGACAAGTGCTAAACGACTAAGCTATTTAGCTTCACCTTTACTACTGGTCTTAAATCACGACATAAAACTGAAAAGCGCAGAAGCACAGCATCGTGCTGTTCATCCGTGAATTTTTTCCTATATCCATTAAGCATGCCAAGGACCTCAGCAGTTCTCCGAGCATCCTGTTAAGCACCAATAAATAATAAATAAAATACACCTACAGGAAAGATTATTTTTCTAGAGGACCATCTCCAAAATGTTTGTTATTCCAATTACCGCCGACAGCACTTTATTCAATTTTTCATGCATGGTAGGTATGAACTAGAAAATACCTAATTTTTGTTTAAACTGAAAAAAGAACTATGGGGCACCTGGGTGGTTCAGTGGGTTAAGGCCTCTGCCTTCAGCTCGGGTTGTGATCCCAGGGTCCTGGGATCGAGCCCTGCGGGGCTCTCTGGCTCAGCAGGGAGCCTGCTTCCCTTCCTCTCTGCCTGCTTGTGATCTCTGTCTGTCAAATAAATAAATGAAGTCTTTAAAAAAAAATAAGTAAACTGAAAAGAGAACTTTCAAATGTAATACATAAAACTGATAAAAATTTCTTTCCAATTGGGAATTTAAAAATTGTTGTTCTCAACAGGACCCTTAATATCATATAATAGTATTATAAATGTAATGTTATTCATGAACTTCACTGTAAAGCTTCACTATAGCAAAATTTTTCACAACTGACTATATACAGTTAAAGTAGTGGTCCTAAATTACATACGTAACTCTGAATTGAACTAGGTAAGATGCCACCTTATTAATGAAGTAAGCAAATGTGCAAATTCCGGAACTACTCATTTAATACCATCTTTCAGGAAGTAAGTGTCTTTACAAATTGAAAACGGCCAGGCTACTAACCGCAATACAGGGACTTGGGGGAGGGGGGGAGGCAAGAGCAGCTGTTTCTCAGGGTCTGAAAAGAAGAAACAGCATGTAAGCACTAATGAGACTGTAGTCACGAACATGACAAAGGTCATGGGAGTCAGGAGAGGGATTCCACAGACTAGGGTCACTGTTAAATTCAGGGGGCAGGAGATGGTGAAGAAAAGGAAAAGAATTTACTCGGAGAGAAAAAAGTTGAAATAGATGAAGGAGAATACACAAAGTAACAGAAGCAGAGAGAAGAATTAAGACGGTTGTAGACCACGGAGAGTGAGCAATGGGGAAACAGGAAAGGGAAAGGAACAGACATTTGGGGGAAAGCAGACATTCCTAACAAAGAAGATACCACCACCATTATTTTGTGCCAAATTTCCATACATATACAGTGTTTGGTGGCCCGCTTCTAGGAAAAGGTCCCCTCACTGGGCGAGAAATGCTGAGGATGGAAACAAAAGAAAATCTCAAAAGCCAGGTGGGAAGCCTGAAGTCCTCAGATCTGACGCGGTACAACCACGGCGAGTGCGGGGCAAGGAGAGCCGCCGTTTTCTTTCCTGTTAAATTATGTAAAGGACGATGCTATTTAATAACAACCATCCGAACCAATCTACGTTCAGAAAATACAAAGCACCTCTACTTCCGCCAGTCTGTGGGCTAGGCAAGGATAGGGGACCACTGGGGCATTATGGGGTAAGGGAATGGGGCTAGGTCTTCAGCCTGATCTCTCAGAATCAAGATGAGCAAGACAAGAGTATGGTGAGGGATGGCCGGTAAGCCATCCCTCATAAATCCCTCCGGCCCTCATAAATTAAAACTAAGCAGCAGAGATCACATGCGTTGGTTCAAAACTAAAGAACGTGAGAAAAATCACCGATAGTACCATCTTGTGGGTGTTAGCATTTTGATGCATTTTTTGTTTTTCTAAAATATTTTCTATTAAAAAAAAAAAAAAAAAAGGACCTTCACTGAAGAAGCAAACTCTGCTTCGGGTCACTCACACGTGCAATGAGTGTGGCTGAAGGAGACGATCAGTCAGGTAGTTCTATAGTTTTGAACAGGCTGGAATAGGTAATTATGTAGACTTTTTAAAATACATTAAACATGCATACCTATTTTTCCTCTTGTGAGGAAAAATGCACTACACAAAAAGGACTATTGTTGGTCCTGAGAGGAGACAAAATGATGTTGATTCAAAGCTGCCATAACTGTGTGTGACGCTTACTGCACACACTTCACTGGGCCCAGGCTACCCGGGGGGCGTCTATGTTTTCCATTTCAATTTTCCCCTCAGGTTAACGGACTCCCCAAATATTAAGAGAAGTGAATATCTGAGCTCCCTTCTTTTCAGATGGAAATGTCCTTTCAATTCCCCCATCCCAGCCCTCTTGAAATCTGCCTTACTGTAGGAAGCATGGGTTTGTAAGAAATTTCTTCACTTTCTTACAGTGAACTTCCGTAAAATTTCTTTTTTCAGGAAATGCTGAGCACATTCTCCAGATAAAGCACTCAACCAAATACTTTGGGAAAATGTGAAGGTTTCTGCACTCCAAAAGTATGCAACTAGATTTAAGAAAACCAACTGCAAGGCAGAACCAAGTAAACACAAGCCAGGACGGGCCAAGGGTTGAGAAGCAGGAGCCCAGATGCAGATCGGAAAGGTAAGGGACTTGGGCCTGAGCCAAACGTAGGACCTGGAGAATATCTCTACTCCAAAAAAGAGAGAAGAATTAGAGTTAACCAAGGTAACTAGCACTCTGCAACCTTCCCCTGTAGTTTACAAAACACATGCATACCAGGAAGCCTGGGTGACTCTGTCATTAAGCGTCTACCTTCGGTTCAGGTCATAATCCCAGGGTCCCGGGATCGAGCCCTGCCAGCATCAGGCACCTGCCTGGCATGAAGCCTACTTCTCCCTGTCTTCTCCCTCTCCCACTGCCCCTGCTTGTGTTCCCTCTCTCACTGTGTCTGTCAAATAAATAAATAAAATCCTTAAAAAAACAAAAACAAAAAAACAAGCATACCTTCTCGCTGGGTTCTATGAGGTGCCACAGGAAGTCCATCGTGAGGTATTGGGGCTTGTTCTAGTAAACTGGCCTCATTACTTGGCGTGTAATCACCATGAGCAGAATCGTTCTAGGTGAGAAAGAGGGGCACATGTTAGTCTACTGCACAGTCTAAGAAGAGTCAACTCCACAGAAATAAACGATATTCAAGTCTTATACTTGTAACAGCAATGATTTTAACAGCAACTTTAGAGCTCAAATAGCTGATTATATGTTACGGGTAGAAAGGTACAAACTGGCATTCATCAGTAAGGAAAAAGAATCAATATATATCTTCATTTCACAGTAATATTCCATCCATTATTTCCTGTCCCAATGTTCTTGGGACATACTGCACATTATGACTTGGGACTTCCCAGTAATGTCAATTCAAACCAAAGTGAACCAGAATCAAAGGAACACAGATAAAGGAGGATATCCTTTATGGTAACACCCCATATACATGAGAATTTTGTTTTTTACATTAATTTCGCAATTTCTATTCACTACTTGATTTTAGTGATGGTCTAAAAGATGCTTTGGTAGGAAAAAGTTTTACAAAATGTTATCATCAGTATCTGCCAAATCTTTTCGAACAAGAATGAGTATGGCCAGTGGGTTTACCATTAGTCACAGTAGCCACCTAACAGCGACTGGGCCCTAAATCTGAGTTTGCTCAGCCAATCACTATCCTCAGTGAGCTGGAGGAAGTTTTACTTCTGAGAGAACTGCTGCCTGGAGTCAGGAAGGGCCTGCTTATCTCACCCACGGCTCTCCAGAACCAAAGCAGTGCATATATTGTTCCTACAACACACTGATTAAGCCAAAAAAATAAAACAGCCTTACAACTCTTTATCACAATGTACACCTTACACCTTCACATTCAGAATCTCAAAATACTACTCAGAACAAACCACCCCAGTTTTAACAGACAATTACTATTTGACAAACGTGCAATAATATACATTAATTTTTAAAAATTGTGCCAATTTAGAAATGAAGCAAACACAAGACGCATCACTTCCCTAGAATCCTCATTTAAAATATTTTGTTCTGCCATCTTAAAAATATTTTGTTCACGCATGCTGGCCTGACAGCAGGTATGAGCTGCACGTTGACAGCTCTATTTCTGGGAAGAAAGCATCCTATTAGACACTCCTGGGAGCTAAGCTTCAGCCTTATATATAGCCTGTCTTCCTGTAGAAACCCAAGGAAATAAGCATTTGTCTACACAGAACCACTTAATAAGAAGGACAGCACAGCTCTCTTCATCAACATCCAACTTCCAAATCATTTTGCATGATGGCATTCAACAATTTTCAGTATTAATGATTTTAAAAAGGTAGACCGCAAGAATCCTTCTAGCAACAACAAACTTATCTGTTTCCTAATCTAGATCATATAATCAATGACAAAGTCATAAAACAGCACTGGCCTAACACTGCTGTAAAAACTTCAAAAAAATCAATGTAAGTAAGCACTGTACTCCTCTCAAATACTTGTGTTCACTGGAAGTTTAGTTGAGTAAGTCAACCATTTTTTTATAGAATATTTTTCTACACTGCTCATTTGTGATTCATAAATTAAAAATAACACCTTCAAATAGAAATGCAAAATCCGCCAAAACAAACAAACAAACAAACCAGATAGTTTTCATCAGGGAAACGCAAATCAAAATCACACTGAGATACCGCTTCGCACCCATTAAGATGGCTGTTCTCCAAAAAACACAGAACACGACGATGACTGGTGAGGATGTGGAGGAACTGGAACCTTCGTGCACCCCCGCCCCGGAGGAAGGGAAAATAGAGCAGCCCCGGCGGAGGCAGAGCAGCAGTCCCTGAGACACTGAGTTACCACGTGGTCCTGCGATGCTGCTCCCAGGTGGAGAAAAGCAAGGGACGTGAACAAGGCATTTTTTCATGGCGGCATCACTCCCAACAGCCAAAAGGTAGAAACTCAAATGTCTACCACTGGGCGAACAGATAAACGGGATGTGGCTTGTGTACACAACTGAGTGGGATTCAGCCTACAGAAGGAATAAAACTCGAATACATATTACAATGTAGATGAGTCCCGAGGACGTGGTGCTAAGTGACATAAGCCTGGCACAAAAGCACAAAGTATTATCCCACTCCCATGAGGTACCCAGAACGGTCCCTGTCACCGACAGGAAGCGGAACGGTGGCTACCGGTGCGGGGCTGGGGCGCAGAGGAGAATTTGCTTCATGGATGTAGAGGGTCAGTCTGGGATAAAAGAAAAGCCCTGGAAATGGATGATGGCGATGGTTGCACAAGAATGCGAATGTACTGAATGCTACTGTACTATACACTCAAAAAGGTGTGAAAATGGCACATTTTATGTTATACATTTTATAACAAAAAATAAAAATTTTTAAAAATAATTTTATTATGCTGCCTCCACAAATATTACACTGAAGCAACCATGAGAAAGTAGTCCACTTCACAGTCAAAATCAAATTTTTAAAGTCTGAAGTTATACTTTTTAACAGCCAGGAAACGGTCTCCTATTTAATAATCTAGGGAGAAAAATGAAGTTCGAGAGTCTTTCCCATGAAAAAACCTACTACTTAAGTTTTCTTCCACCCTACATCTCAGCATGCTTCAATGCTATAAAATTATTTAAACCAAATTCAGAAACTATGTATAAAATTCGCAATTTTATCACTTTAGTAAAAATTTAATCTAACGCCTTTGTGAGTTTCAGAGGTCAGAATCAAGTTTAGGAGTCCCAACAGCAAATGGCTCTCTGTTCTGCTGTCTCCCCTTTCCACATGTCAAATATGCTTCCTTTACTCTCAGTAGGGGGAAGGGTGTCATAAAAGTTGAGAAGCACTGGTTTATGGAATCTTCCAGAGAGACGTTACACTCCCTTTCTCTATTAAGTTCAGATTCCAGGAAAACGCACTATAGAAGACATGCCAAAACTGGCATTTTACAAAGACTAGTTAAAGAGTCAGGAACAAGGGAAAAGTAGCGAATCTTTCTCTGCTTGGATTAAAAAATGAAATTTAAAAATCTAAGCCTATAAAATATATGCACAGGAACACACAAAAAAAACATGAGAATGTGTGTGCTCTCCCTCTCCCTTTCTGTAAGTCATCTGAGGAAAGCGTTTTCTGTGCTAAGGTGAGCCTTAAGAGCTCCTGGTTAGCACAAATCTACGTCAGGTAACACGGCAGGCTGGACAGTTCATTCATTCCAGAGGTTACTCCAATTTAACTTTTATAATGTATATCCGACACAATTACAGACTTGAGATTTCACCAGTGTGAGGAAAGCCTAAAATAGTCAGTTGCCTGGACAGTCCAAAAGAGACTCTTCTTGGGCGCCTGGGTGGCTCAGTGGGTTAAGCCTCTGCCTTCCGCTCAGGTCATGGTCTCAGGGTCCTGGGATCAAGCCCCGAGCCCCGCATTGGGCTCTCTGCTCAGCGGGGAGCCTGCTTCCCTTCCTCTCTCTCTGCCTGCCTCTCTGCCTACTGGTGATCTCTCTGTCAAATAAATAAAATCTTAAAAACAAAACTAAACAAGAGTCTTCTAACATATCATGGAGAATAAAGGTCACAGTGATCTCCTTTTATTTTAACAAAGGTCAAGCTGTAGATGGAGTTTATTTTAGCTCATCTAACAGTGTTCTGCATGCTTCCTCTTGTCCTTTGATGCAGACTAAATTTAAAAACACCAGGGCATTCTCTATTAAAAAATAAAGAAATTCAGAATTTTATAGCTTTTTTTTTTAAATGGACTAAATTCTTCAGAAGTTTTTTTTTACACTCATCAAGTGAGACTTGATGATGATTAGTATCTAACCACAAAATCTTATTAAGTTTCTGTGGTAAATTAAATAGAGCTAAAAATACTTTGATGGCCCTCCCACTGAAAGGTGGATCTAACCCCCCAGCCGGTGGGTCTCAGCTGGCTTTCCCAGACATGCCTGACCCACAGACTGTGAGGGAAGGAACATTCGGGACTGCCGGGGGCAAGTCCCCAGAAGCCCTGGGGCCTGAGCACCGTCCCCCCACCCCAGCCACCCCCTACATAGTGCACTTGCCCTGAGGAGGCTGCACTGGCGAGGGTGGGGGGAAGCTCTAGGTCCCAGCCACCATCTCCAGACACCCCGCAACCAAGACAAGCCTCCCTCACTCTTCATCGCCCGTCTACACCCCTGGCCCATGGAACTCTGGGAGATAATAATAAAATGGGTCTGGGTTAAGCCCAGACCAAGTCTGGGTATAACTTATTACACAGCTATAGGTTTGTTTGTTTTAAGATTTTATTTATTTGACAGAGAGAGACCACAAGCAGGCAGAGAGGCAGGGAGAGGGGGAAGCAGGCTCCCTGCTGAGCAGAGAGGCTGAGACGGGGCTCGATCCCAGGACCCTGAGACCATGACCTGAGCCGAGGGCAGAAGCTCAACCCATTGAGCCACCCAGGCGCCCCTACATAGTCATAGATTTTAAATTCTCTTCTCTCCATCACCAGGTCCCAACTAAAGCATGTTATTATTTAAGAAGGATTCATAGAAAGCCTTACTTTGAATGTGAGAAAACGATTAGTTACAAGAAACATGTCCTGAGATGTCCAATTCCGTGGAAGAAGAGGAAAGGCGCCAGGGAGAAGGGAAGAGTTCCTTGCCGCCTCTCCAAGAGGCTGCTGAGAAGGGCCAGGCATTTGCCTCATTTCTACTCAACCCACGGTAACACCTGGCGTCACCTTGCAGCAACTGAGGAGGGGCAACTGCTGTGCGGGAAGCGGCAGGAGCGGTAAGCGGCGCAGGAGAGCCCCGCTGCCAGCACCTGCCGCGCCACAGCTCAGGGGCTGGGGGACAGCACCATGCGAGTTTCTGCTGGGATCGGGGCTCACCTCGCTTGTAACTTCTGGTTTCTTCTGGCTAGAAGGTGTAGACGAATGTGGCAGAACGGACCATAAAGCAGGGGTCAATGCACCCTAGCCACTGAATGGAGGGGGAGGCCCGAAGTTCGTCGTACCCATGTGTCCTCTCTGCCACTGGAGCCCCCAGACCCGCCGTGGCCACTGCGACTGCAGCTCTGCAAGGTCTCCTCGATGTGACACGAAGTGGTGACCTGTGCAGAGCGCGACCGGATGGCAGCTGGGCGGGTGGAACGAGAAGGGAGGGAAGCAGAACTTTCTGCGGATTCTGGAGAGCCCCGGGAATGTATTACGAATTTTAAAACCATTCAAACTGTTGACGTGACTGTCTTGTCCAGCGAGCTGAACCAGGAGGATCTGCAGTTAGCAAGAATGCTGACAGGGAAGCCTACAGCGGAGCAGGAGGACCGCAGCTTCCATCCCAGAAAAATGTCGCTGGCCTTGAGGTTTTCCTTGCAAAACTCCCGTCACGGTTCTGCTTTCAGTGCCAACAGCACAGTCTCTAGTAGGCGCCTGCGGCTCACAGGTGGATGGGGGAGGACTATAAACTTAGACCACAAACTGCGAAAGTATGGAAGGCAGGGCTGGGGGAGGGGGACAGCCTCCCGTCCTAAACCGAAGCTGGGATCCCTCCACCACCCTCAGACCCAGCATCTGCATTTACCAACCAAGCTTCTGCTTCCCTACTACAGAAGGGAAGAGATCTCCTCTTGTTCCCTCAAACTAGGAGGCTAAACCAGGAACAGCAACATCCCCTGGGCTAGGACCCCCCAAACCTTTAAATCCCACTTTACCAGATGTTTCAGGGGAGGTGAACAGAACACACCCCGTTCACAATCCAGCAGCTCCAGCGAATTACACCTGCCAGCTGCCCTTGCCTTCTCTGGCCAATCCAGAGGAGATGAGGGAGGAGGCTCAAAGGGTCCTGGAAGGAAGCGAGACCGGGGCTCAGAAGTCTGACCGCCCGCGGCACTGCGGGCCCTCCAGCTCCGGCAGCAGAGCCCCAGCCTTCGGCGCCAGCGGGGAAACATTCCTGGAGCCATGCAGACATGCAAGCTTACTGTGTTTAAAATGGATCTTTGACAGTGACTAACGGATAGGTTGGTAAACAGGACAGTGCAGAGAAACGCTGTATGAGGACTTGCATTTAATGCCACCTGTTAGAACTGGCACTATCCCCAAACAAGCCCACCCAAGACCGCTCTCTTCATCAGGTAACCTCCCCTAAGCTTGATGGCCTCTCTCTCAAGTAGCTCCAAACACACACGACGCTGTTCGTGGTGGCTTCTAGGACCACCACCAAATCAGTCATGTGACACCCTCCCTTCATGAAAAATAACATGCTGGGGGAAAGTTAGGTTTCCTTAGATATTCCTAACAAGAACGTAAAAATCCCCCATTCTTAGTCTGCAGATGGCTCACTTCAGGGAGCAGTTTTTAACTTTCTGATCCTAAGCAGGATACTGGGTCAGCTGGGCATCTGACTCCTCCACTCCTCAAAAGAATCACAGATTGGAGATCAACACCAGGCAACTACAAACAACTACTTAAGGAAGAGGTTGGCCTACGATTTAGGAGTTCTTCATCCTATCAAAGCACCATCCACAGGTCTGCCCAACTTATGCATGCCCCCCACACAAAAAGCTTAACTTGGACTATAAATGGCCTGATTTTGGAATAATAACTAATAAATACAATTACTGACCATTCACCTATTGAAGATTCAGTTCAAATCTATACTGCTCCACGCTTTTACCTAAAGCAGTAACTCCCTTTATTATTTCCAGAACAGTTGTGCCTGTACTACAGAGCTGCAAAGACTGTTATAAAGTAGCCGAGAAGCATAATTCATACAAAGCAAAAAAATCACTTCCTGATGTACTTTGTCTTAAAGCAATTTATCATACTGGTATTTTTCAGAGCCATATCAAAAAAGCCTAAGCATAAGAAATTTTGAGTGAGCTTTTAGGATATACGCATTATTGACAAAAAAGAAAAAAGAAAAAAAAAGAAACATGAAGCCTAAGTCTTTGTGGAACTTAAAATTTAGGAGGAAGGTCAATTTTATAAGTTAAGACTATTTCAAAGTAAAGTTTAAAAAAAAAAAAAAACAGGAAAAAAGTCAGAGAAGTACCAAAATTACAGCAGAGAATACACACACTGCTGGCCTTCAGAGGCAGCAAAGAATCTTATGAGAAGACAGCCACAGGGACAATTCCAGCAGACATCACGCGGGCGCTCTGAATGGAAGATGGGATGGATGTGTGAACACAGTGGGAGACAGAGCTTTTAAGACCAAGACTTACTAGAGGCCAGGTTCCCTCAGTCAAAGCAAAGTATGTGATGCGATTCAACACTGCTTTAGGAAGACGTATCTGGCAGTGGTATCCAACAGGGAAGAGGTGGAAAGGCTAAAAACAGCAGAATCCGTGCTGAATCAAGTCCAGGAAGAAAACGGCACAGCCAGGACGAGGGGACGAGAGGGTTAAGGTTATCAAACCAATCAGAGTGACTAGGAGTTTAATGGTACCACGGAGAGAATTGGATTAGCCTGGAAGAGTTTGGGTTTTTTTTTTTTTCCTAAATCAATGATTCATGCCTTTCCTACACATCACACATAAAGGGACAGTGGATGTGGCAGAAAGACACACGACCAGTGCACCCACACAGATTTTCAATTTCACTGCAACCTGTTGGCAACCCACTCCTTTCCTGTCTGTCAAGGCCCTCTGTGACCCAACCCCTACCAGCCCTTCCTACTCTGGCATTTCTGTTCATCCACTGCAACCCGACTGTGCTAGTCCCTCTTCGGACACTGGACAGATCCACGGGTATGTACCTCTTACGCTTGTTTACTGGCATTTTCATACATGCGACCGGGGTCATCTTCCCGGCAGTTACAGGCAAGGAACACGGATGCTATCCCATTTCTGACTGAGCAGCCGGGAACTTGTAAAGACAAAACAACTTGCCAAAGCGACCTGTTTAAAACCTGTATGTGACCTCAAGTAAGTTAATTCTTGAAGAAGCATGAGACATTTTGAACGAGCCAAGACACTGAGAAAGGAATTAAAGGCCAAAGGTTCCCTGTGGCACAGGAAGGACAGGAGGGAAATGTCCTACCAAGGGCCCAGGAGTCTTGCCACGTGTAACAGCAACACGCAACGAGGCACTTCCCTTCTGGAGTGGCTGTTTACACAGGCGGCGAGAAGCAGGCTCTGCCACAAAGCCTTCTCTGTGAGGAAGGGGAGTGCTGCTCCACAGTCCTCAGTGATGAAAAAGTCAATAAATAAGCTCGGTTGGCTTCGAGGCTAGCGCATGTCATTTCTGCCTCTGTCTTTAATAAAAAAATTTTTTTTAAAACTTTAGCTTAATATTTCTCAAGAAAAGAAAAAAATAATAAGTTTTAAAATAGTCAATTTAGTAGCTTCTATTTTAAAAAGCATAAAATGTTCCTTTATTATGCATGGATTGCAGGCTGTGCTTTGAAGTAACTAAAAATTATGTAATCTAACAAAAAGGCAAAACAGCTTTAAATTATAGGATAGTTTCCTGACTAAATGAGAAAACTGGATAAAGATTTAAAGTAGATTATGGCTGCATGGGAGTTAATGATTATCCCAAATCAGAATATGTATGTTCCCCATTTCTATCCCTGAACTCACTATGGAGAAAATACATATTTTAATAATTTGTGACCCAGAGAAATGCTTCCTTTGGTTTTCTTTTATCTGTGGCATACCAGATCTTTACAATGTAAATATTAAAAATAAATGCCTCAGGGGTGCCTGGCTGGCTAACGGTCCAATAACTGATTTGGGTTCAGGTCATAATCTCAACTCAGGTCATGATCTCAGGGTCATGGGATTGAGCCTGGACTTGGATTCGGAGCTCAGCACAGAATATGCGAGAGATTCCCTCCCTCTCCCTCTGCTTCCCCCATGCTTTCTCAAATAGATAAATTTTAAAAAGTTAAAAATAACTGCCTCAAATAAATGCCTCAAACACTACCTTTACAATTACCCATCCTTCCTGAATGCCAATCAATTTAGAGGAATGGTAATAGAGAACAATACGGAGAATACTATGTAAATGGGAAGAAAAAAACGAAAGCCCATTCCTGAATACAACTGATAAAACAATGCAGAAGGCTCCATCTTAGTGGAAAAGTGCACTGCGCATCATTCTCAACAGAAGATTTGTACTCAAGACAGTATGTTATTTTACATGCTATCTCATTAATTCAATTACCACAACCTCAAAAGAAAGTTATTAATGCCATTTCACAGATAAGATTGAGGCTCAGGAACTTAAATAGCCTGGCTACTGTCACAGAGTGAATGGCAGAGCAGGAATGGAAGCCGAGTCTACTGCTAAACAGGCAATCACTCAAGGCCTCTGGTCACCTCTGCAGCATACTTCCTGTCCTCTCTCCCACAAAAAAAAAAATAAAAGGTAGTACAAACGGTACAAAAGTGTACAAAAGGTGTGTGTGTGTGTGTGTATAAATATGTATCATACTAGTTAACGTGCGGGAAAGCAGTTTCCTCCTCTCCCTTTCAACCACCCTCTCCTATTGTGGGTCAAGCTTTCCTTGAGTTCTTGCCTGAGTAAAATCTCTGTACAGAAAAACAGAAGTACTTGGAGAAGGATACCAGTAGCTCCCATTTGCTACTAAAATAATCACTAACTCTCATATTCTAAAAGCCTCTTCCAGGAAAACGGCCTTTATTAACTGAACTGCTCTTATATTTTACTGCAGCCAAACCAATCTAAAATTTCCCACAAAAGATACAGCTGGAGAGCGCCTGGGTGGCTCAGTGGGTTAAAACCTCTGCCTTCAGCTCAGGTCATGATCCCAGGATCGTGCCCTACATTGGGCTCTCTGCTCAGCAGGGAGCCTGCTTTCTCTCTCTCTCTCTCTCTCTCTCTCTCGGCCTGCTTCTCTGCCTACTTGTGACCTCTGTCAAATAAATAAAGTCTTAAAAAAAATAAAAAAAGATACGGCTGGTTCTGTCTCCCACTGGTAATTTGTGAGATGCTATTCCCATTCCTCTTATCAGCACCTTCCAAACAAGACTAAACTTTTACTTATAATTGCTAACATTTAGCGAAGATCATGTGCCAGACATTACTCTACAAGTACTCATTCATTTGATCCTAACAATCTCACATAAGCACTGTTATTATCCCCCCACCGTAGGAGGGAGGAAAGCCTTCTCCACGCCTATGGCTCCAGTGCTGCTATTCAGTTTAAAATCTCCCAGTGGTGGCCAACAATTAAATAAAGGTATTTCTCATCTGGGAGTTTAGTCATTCTTCTTGAAAAATCACTTTTAGAAAACATCTTTTTAGTGCCTGATGGCAGGAATCCCCTCTCGTTTTCAGTCATACTTGCAGTAGGATTAGTGTTGCCACATACACATTCAAGTTCTCTTACAGTAGGAGCATTTGTGTTAACACTCTTTTTTTTTTTCCAGGCCCCAACACTACCAGTGCATTTTCTGTCCTATCAGAATGACTTGCGATACTTACTCTGTCAAGTACCGTATTAATTAACCTAAGCTATAAGAAAGTAACAATTTTTTGAGTTCTCTTCATTGATTTTTGTAAGACACAGGACCACTTAATTTTTCTGAGTTCAGGTATGTTTTGTGAATTCAAACAACACTAAATACTATCTACCACACTAAATACTATCTGAAGTTTTCAGTTTCTGTTTTATTCAAGGTATTTGCCAAGCAACTATGTTTTGAGGAAGGATACTGAAAACACAATCTCCAGAGAAACACCACCACACAAACAATATTAACTACTAACCGGCTACTATGATAGTCTAAGCATTTTATGCTTTTTTTTTTCAGCCTTTGTGTTGCTAATGGAGGGTTAAGTCCCCAAAATTAGAACATCCATTTTCAGGAGCAGTTAGGAGAGTCTTTTAAGCATGCAAATATAGGAAGCTTGGCTCTTCTCTTTTCAATGAAACACCAACAAAACTACATCTTTTAAAATGCTTATGCGTGGGGCTCCTGGGTGGCTCAGTGGGTTAAAGCCTCTGCCTTTGGCTCAAGTCATGATCCCAGGATCCTGGGATGGAGCCCGCATAGGGCTCTCTACTCAGCAGGGAGCCTGCTTCCTCCTCTCTCTATGCCTGCTTCTCCGCCTACTTGTGATCTCTGTCAAACAAATTAAATCTTAAAAAAAAAAAAAAAAAAACTTATGCAGTTTTTTGTCACTATTGCTAACAGGCCATTTACAGTTTGGGTTCCTAATAAGGGACCCCTTTTAAAACCAATTTTTTTTCAGCTAGGCTATAGAGGCAATCTGTAACTTTATCAACACAACAAACTACATCAATCACACACATTTCCCAGGACACTGCTAACGTATACTGCATGCTGAATTTTATATAAGTGACTGGCAGTCCACAGGAGTTAAAGAAGATGAACTTTATGCACAAGTATCCTAAAAGCAATATTTAAGTTGTAATCTAATGTAACATTTTCCAAATCACATTTTTTAAAAAGCTCGAGAATATTACTTTTCAATGTAAAAATCTACTTGAATCTTCCTTTAGTTTTCGAAAATGACCCAATTTGTATATTCTAGCAGTAAGCTTGTGGACTTGTCCCCTCAACTATCAGTTATTATGGTAAACATGGTAGGTCACTAAACAGCTGCTGGGACTGGTCAACTTGAAAGCATATAATTAACATAAAGTTCGTGTTAAAACACAAGTTGCTTTTTTTTTTTTTAAGATTTACTTATTTATTTGTCAGAGAGAGAGAGAGAAACGTTACTAGTTTTTCACAGAAAACTTCAAAAGAGAAGCTGCTCCATATTAAGTATTGAATACGAGTCTTGAAAGCCAGAAACTCTAATAGGGGCTTTTATTCTAATGGAAAAATAAATCAGTTTCACTTTATGCGTCTAGTATGGACGAAAGTGTTGAAAAACAGAATGATTCCCAGCCGAAAGTTACACACACGTGTCCAGAAGGTTACTTCCGGGGCAATAAAAGTCGGCCCCACGAGCTCCCCCCTGCCATTCTCAGAGCGCACCATCCACGTGGTTCTCAGCTCTGCCCCGCGCAGGGGCCTATCGCCCGCAGAGACCGAAGGGAGCCCCGGGGAGGTGCGGCCCCGCCCCAGCCCGCCCTCCCAGGGGCGGAACCGGCGCGCCAGTCACGTGGACGGCGGCAGCCGCCATCTTGCTGGGAGGGGGAGGGGAGGAGCCCCGAGAGACGGGTCCCCAAACGCGTCGGCCTGTCCGCGGCGGCGCGTGACCGGGGGAAGGGGGGGGACCTCCGACGCGCCACCGCGCGTCCCCGCTAGGGACGTGCCAGACTCGGGCACCTCCCTGCAGACTCGGAGGTGGGCCCTGCCCCACCGGGAGCGTCCCAGCGGCGCAAGGCCGAGCATCAGCGGTCTGGGCTGCGGCGAATCGAGATGCAAATCCTTCCACCCCCATCAGCTGCCTTTGGAATGACAGCTTGGGAGCAACAAGATCGGCGGAAATGTCTTCAAGGCCAGAACTAGCCACAGCTGAGGACCTCAGAGTCCAGGCTAACAAGCAGAAAGTGCGGGGTCAGAACCATTTAATGAGACGTGAATGACTTGTTACGGTAACCTAAGCTACCCGAGGAAAAAGTTCATCACGCCACCAGTATCTAAAAATAGCCTTCAGCGTCACCTGTAGTACGCGTATCCCATATGATTTATTCTCCTACTTCAACGGATGGCCCCAGCACAGGGCACTGCCTGAGAAGTAACGATGTGCTGAAATTAATGGCAGGATGCCCAACCTCACTTTGCCCAGCACTCGCCGGTAGCCAGAAAAGGCCACACACTGCAGTCCTGATGAAAATCTCATTACTATAGTGTACACGCATATTTCTCTTTCTCTAGTCGCCTTCCGACCCTCTCATTACAAGCAAAATTTAATGGAGGAAAAAAAAAAAAAAGACTCCTAGCAGTTAAAATCAGAAACCGGTTATCGTTGAAATGATATGAATGGAATAAAACTGTTCCACTATGACATTTTCATATACCTGCAATCTAAGATCACCTTTACACTATATAATTAAAAAAAAAAAGATACAAGTATTCCTCCTGATTTCAGGCTCTCTTCTCCAAATATAAGTGGCTTATAGGACTTTTCTGCAATTATTTCAGTGACTAGGCTAAGAGTGGGAAAGGGCTTTTACCAACAGTATACACAGCTGCAAATTAGTAGTAAATAGACAATAGAAGACAAAATTTGAAGCTCACCAAAATACTGGATACTAGCATTACTACACTAGAGTCTGATACAATATGCCCTAAAATGTGAGTCACTTCACAGAAGCCTCGTTTTTAAAAGGAGGATCTCAGCCTAGATTATCCCTAAATCCCTTCCAGCCCCCAAATTCCTGGATTCAATAGTACTGAGCCCACAAGGCCGTTAGAGAAATACAATGCCCAGTTTTAGTTCTAGAGTATTGAATGACAGCAATACATAAGTTGAATTAACTTTCAAGAAAGGAAGCAGAAAAAAATCCCCCTTTCCAATACATCACTCCTGGAGATCACCTAAGTTGAAAAGTATGACAACCAAATTACTACCTTTTAAATGACTGTAAACCACGAAAATAAACCTATTGTACCTAATTTTTTATTCTAACTGAAACCTGCTCTCCTTTCCTCCATTAAATTATTACGATCAAGGACTTTATATTGGGCCTAGATTACTATTAAACTGCTTTCACGGCTCTATAAAATTTCCCCTTAATGTTTGAGACAAGTGACTCATCTGAATTCTCGTCTACACTATCGTGTTTAACAACTTTTAGAAAATAACATGTATGCGTACATTAAAGACCCAGCAAATATCCCCCGATTTAAATCTGTAGGCAAGACTCAAGTCCGACAGAAAATAAGTTATGCCAGAGGTAAAAGGTGTAAGCAGCCCGCTCTAGGAGAGGTTTCTTGACCCAGACAACCTGCGCTACGGCTCCTCTAGTTTTTGAGTCAATTCGCAGCTCTCCATATCAAGCTTTTTCTGGGAACACCAAGTTAGCAACAAGAGCCAAAAGCCCTACGACCCCTTTCAAAAAAAACTCAGGCATTCACTGAGCAAAAAGAGGCCCTTTGTGCTGAAAACAAGGGCAGCTCGCCGAGAGCGCACCTTTGGAAACACCTCAGCGAGGGGACAAGGCAGAGCTTCGAAACAGCAACCAGAGCGCCAGATGGCGAGAAAGAGAAGGCGCTGCCCGGGGCTAGACTGAGGCTAACACAGTCACCTCCAGCGCTTCGCCTTTCCAACCACCTGGGGCGGGAGATGCTCTAAGCCAAAAACGTCCTAAGACCCTTCCTCCAAGAGGGGGGCCAAGCTGAGAGCTCCATGTTTTCCGTGGCAACTCCGGCACGGAAGAGACTTCTAGAGCATTCTGTTATGGCGGGTGCCTGAGTGTGCATGGGTGGGGGTGGGGGGGTGGGGGTGGGAGAGTGGAACTGAACCGCCCAGCAGAACGAAAATTAGTATTACGGGGCCGGGAGCCGTGGGGTAGGGATTCCGAGCCACCTGCGCTGGGCCAGGCTCGGCCAGGCGGCGTCCGAAAGCCAGGCCGGGGAGGCCGCCGGGGCGGTGACCGCAGCGCGGGGGCCGGCAGGATCGCGCGCCTTACCTGGGCCCGGGGGCTGGCAAAGTTGCACGGCTCCACCTCCACCTCTGCGTCCTCGGGGCCCCCGCGGAGCGCAGTGCGGAGCCTCTCCAGGTGCTCCCTCAGGGTGACCCGCTGGTGGAAGGAGAACGCAGGGTGCAGCGAAGCCATGGTGAAGAGCAGCAGCAGTTCCTCCTGGGCCCTGAAGCCCAACCCGCCGCCGGGCCGGGGCTCGGCGCCGCTGCCTTCCGGGCCGGAACCGTCCTTCTCTGCGTCCTCCTCGCCTTCGCCGTCCTCCCCGCGCTCGCCGGGCTCGTCCTCCACGCCTCCCCGCGAACCCTCACCCCGAACCGCGCGCAGGCTCTTGAGCACCGAGTCCACCTGGGGCAGGAGGCGGTGCAGGCGGCCGGCGGCCTCACGGTTCTCCGAGCCCAGCAGCGCCAGGTAGACGATGAGGCGCGAGCGCACGGCCGGCTCTCGAAAATCGGCCAGCGGCCCCGGGTCCGAGAGGCCGTTGGCCTTGGCCTCTGAGTCGCGCAGGTAGTGGTAGTCCTTGCGTGCCAGGTCCTCCAGGCACGAGCCGAGGAAGCGCAGCTCCAGCGGGTTGCACAGGTCCAGCAGCCCGCACATGAACTCCAGACGCTGCGCCGAGCCCAGCACCAGCCCAAACCACTCGTACACTCGTTCCTGCTCGCGCAGCGCCGCCGCGGGCCCGCCGCCTCCGCCGCCGCCCGGCATGCCCGCCCCCGCCGCTGCTCCGCCAGCAACAGGCTGCCCTAGCCCCCGGGGCGGCGGCGGAGGCGGCGGCGGTGGTGGCGGCGGCGGCGGCGGGGGGCCCCGCGGCAGGCCCGCGGGCGGCGGCGGCGGGGGACGGCAGTCTCGGCGGCGACGCGGCGGCGCCTTTGCGCCCGGCCGTGCGTCTGCCTCGGGCTCCTCCGCCTCGGGCGGCGGCTCCACGGGGTGCGTCGGCTTCAGCGGCAGCTTCATCCTCAGCATCCTCGGCTAAGGCGGCGCACACATGCGAGCGGGGGCGGGCAGGCGGGCGGGGCCGGGAGGGGGGGCGGGGGCCGAGGCGGCGGCGCGGCCGTCAGGAGCGGGGCCCCTCCATGCCGCCGGGGGAGGGCCAGGGCCGGGGCCGGGGGCGGGTCTCGGCCGGCGAGGGGGGCGGTGGCCGGCCGGCGGGGTCGCCGGCGTCGTCTTCCCGGGCCGGAGGCGGGGCGTGCCCGCGGCGGCTCCTCCCCCTGGGCTCCGCGCCGGCTCTGGAAGCCCGAGTGCGGGTGGGAGCAAGCAAGCGAGTGTGTTCTCCTTCCTCCTCCCTCTCTCCCGTCGTCCGCACTGGGCTGGGGCGGCGGCGCCTGAGCGGTTCCCTCGCGAGCCGGTGTGGACCCAGCGGCTGGGAGAGGAGGAGGAGCGCCCGGGCCGGGCGGAGACGCTTGCGGGCTCCGCGCAGGTACCTCAGCCAATCAGTGGCCAGAGTCGACGGTTGCGTAGTTCTCCCCGCCCCCAGGGGTCGCCTCTCCGAGAAGCCACGCCCAACTGCTACCGTACCGGCTCCCTCTCTTTCAGCGGCTTCCGCGCGGTCCCAAGCGCAGGTCTTTGCCAGTTTAGGGTCGGACGCGGGTGGGACGGAGGGGCGGTGGCCAGGTGCGCCCGAGCGCGACGAAGGGCATGCGAGGCCCACGTGAGAGGACTGAGGGGGATTGTTTCACGTTTTCCCAGGGCCCTAGGCCGACTTTGGACTCCTGCCTCCCCTGCTCTGTCTCCTCGCGGGGGCCGCCGCCCCACCTCGGCCAGCGCCGCCGGGTTTCCTCCGAGGCCGCAGGGAGCGTGTCCCGGCAGCGGAGGTTGCTCTGAAGCGCGCGCGCCAAGCCCCAGACGAGCTCGCTCAGCCCTCCACTCGGGCAGTCGGCGGAGGCGGAATCCCCCGCACAACTTCACAAGGATCGGTGGCGTTGGCCCTCTAAGTTGCGGATCGGGGAGCTGGCTCGGGAGGCAGGGCTGTGGCTGTGGTTGGGGAGCCCGGACGCCTCGAGCCCGAGCGAGCGCCCACGCCGGGTGCTGGCTGCCCAGAGCGGAGGTGGGGACGCGCGGCCCCGGGGGCGCAGAGGCGACCCGACCCGAGGAACTTCCGCGGCCTCCGGGCCGAGGGGGGACGCGCCGATGTGGACGCCCCTGGCCTAACAGGGGCCTCTGGTCTGTAACGCTCTCGGGAAATTTTTTGCACGACAGTTTAGCGAAAGTTCCTCTCCGCCCCCACCCCTCAGCCTCCATCTTTTGGGGATCGTTTTATTTGCTAAATAACCTTATCGGTGCCTAACACTAACATTTTGGATCTTTGTGCCGGTGTGAATTCCCGGTGATTTCGAGGAACTTAATAAGCGACCACCTTGACAGGCTTTCAACATTTTTATTTTTTTTTTAGTTTTGTTACATATTTAAGGTTTAAGGGCCTTTAAAATGTTTCTCTCACATTGTAGGTTTTTTTTTTTTTAACATAGCCCCAATTTTTAATACCCATCTGGATTTTCTGAGGGTTAATTTTTTAAAAAGCTGGGTTTGATTTTAAATCCTTAATGTGTTTGTTTTGGGTTTGTTTTTTTTTTAAGATTTTATTTATTTATTTGACAGAGATCACAAGTAGGCAGAGAGGCAGGCAGAGAGAAAGAGGGAAGCCGACTTCTCGTTGAACAGAGAGCCCATGCGGGGCTCAATGCGGGGCTTGATCCCAGGACCCTGAGAGGGAGGCAGAGGCTTAACCCACTGAGCCACCCAGGCGCTCCATTAAATCATTAATGTTTTAAGTCCTATTCCAGCCCAGCTATATAGCAGGAGTATGTAAAAAATAAAAATAACATTGTAACTCTGAAATGTTGGGACGTCTATGGGAGAGCATACACTGAGCCCTTTATCTCACAACTTTATACCCTAAGAAGCTAATTTATAATTGAATAAAAGGCTGAACTGAAGCCCAAGTCAGTTTCAGCAATAAAACAGGGAAAGGGAATTATTTTCAACACATCTGAGACTGGCAAAGTATATGAAAGCCATTCTTCCATGAAATTTACCATTTCTTTGCATTCTTTGGCTGTAACGTAGAAATCGCTACAATCAGGAGAAACCTTCGTAAAGACTTTTATTAACAGTCCTTACTCCCTTTTGCTGTCCTCTTCAACTTCCCTGGAATCTTTTACCCTATCTCACTTAACCTCCCATGTTTCTCAAGCATGGGCTGAAATACTTCAGGCAACCAGTAATTCTATTAGCCCAGCTAGATCCTCCACAGGCTCCTACTGAGTCACCTGTCTAGATCCAGGTGTCTCATGTAGTAAGATAATACCTATTGGGAGGTGATTTTTATATGTGACCCAGGCAGAAGTTCTTTGGCAACAAGAAGCCATTTGGTAGGAGCTCTCAGCGATACCTGACCCATGAATTTTATATTAGAATTCAGATTTGTAAAATAAGATGATGACATTTGTCCTTCTATCTATAGCCAATATTAGAAAATGCAGTGATCAGAGCTTTTGCATATATTTGACATATATACAATGATTTAATGATTCTGCTTGTCTTCTGTCAGCTTGACAATTTGCTATTTATACCCCAGTGCATTGTTTCAGACCTCTCTCCATACTGCAACTCACTAGACCAACTCAACTTTTTTCCCACCCTTTAAAATTGAGAGAGAGGATACATTCATTGGGCAAGAGGGATGTACTACTACAGTGCCTTTCTGGGAGTCGCCCAGATGGATGTCCCGGGATACATTCCCTCTACATTTTTTAGCTGGCATTCTTCTGTAAAGAAGACCTTTTCCTGCACTCTTCTCCACACTTTCTCTTTGAACATTCTTATGGACTTGGATTCTTTTTTTAGTCACTGTGTACCATGCTATTCTTTTTGATACTCAAATTCTGCTAGGTGTAGGTATGTTTAGTTGGGAAAAACTACCCAGATGATTCTAATAAGACACCCTAGGAAGGTATTCCTCCCACCAAGCCTACCTATTGAGAAGAGGTAGGCTTCTCAATCTGCTCTAGATTCTCTGGTATTTTACATACCATGCCCAACACTAATGTATGGCACCTTTCCTGGGAGACTAGTGTTTGGTTGAATTCAGAGTCTCCCTGGAACTGTGGTTTCATTTGTCAGAGAGATTCTTAGGGACTTAGATGGACCAGATGGCCCAAGTTCTCTCACTTGTACATTGAAATGTGGAGAAGCCGTGGAATCCACAAATCTTTGAAGCCTGTCCAGAAATAAGCCTGATTCTAAAGTGGGTTGATTTGGAAAATCCTCAGGCTACTGACTCCTGTTAGAAATTCAGGAACTAGGGGCACCTTAGTGGCAAGGTCAGTTGAGCATCTGACTTGGTTTCAGATCAGGTTCTGATCTCAGGGTTGTGAGATCAATCCCTGAGCTGGGCTCCATTTGGAGTCTGCTTGGGATTCTCTCTTTCTCTGCTTCTGCCCCTCCCCATCTCTCTCTCTCCCCCTTCTCTCTCAAATAAATAAATCTTTAAAATAAAAATTTCAGGAGCTTGATGACATTAGATACTTGCCTGGGTCTGTGGGATGTCTACAAATAGACCTTGTGCCCAACTGTTCAGAAAGGTAAAGGCTGTCTCCCCAGAAAAGACAACACTGCTTCCTAGGGACTGATGGAGAGGTAGAGCTGAAATGTCAGAAGTTTGGCTTGCTAGATAGAAAATCACTATTCCAGTAGTGTTCTCTGGAATGGAATTTGCTGAATTCATATACTGCTTTAAATATGGTTACATCAAAGTACTGGTGAGCTGTTAGTTGTCAACCCAGGTCAAACCCACTATCTCTTATATTTTTGCTCATAAAAGAAGCCCATTTTTTTTTTCCCAAGCATCCAGCCTTCTCACAAAGATCCCATATCATTTGAGGGGCACCTTTGCCAGCTCCATAGATAGATCTTGAGCAGTAACCCAATCAGGATAGCCCAGATTTCTTGCCAGTTGGTTCAGAAATCTGGAGCTATTGGGATACGTCAAAAGGACACCCAAGCCAATAAACTCTGGCACACAGAGAGGCTCCTACTCAGCAAATCTAGCAGAATTTGAGTATCAAAAAGAATAGCATGGTACCCAGTGACTAAAAAAAGAATCCAAGTCCATAAGAATGTTCAAAGAGAAAGTGTGGAGAAGAGTGCAGGGAAAGCTCTTCTTTACAGAAGAATGCCAGCTAAAAAATGTAGGAGGAATGTATGATGAGGAAACTACCATTTTGCAACCACCAATGTAATAATCGATTTACACATTTTCACCATTGGGTACAAAGTTGCTAGGAAGCAGAACATTCATGTGTTCTCGACACCTCAGTTAAAAGGCTTCAGAAAGCTACTTTTTCATCCCTAAATCTGATGGACACCACCTTAACTACGTGGTCACAATAAGCATTACTGATAATGGGATAATCTAATACCATATTCTTCCTCCTGTTGTGGATGCCATTGGAAGAACATACTACTTGTAAAAATCTTGCCAAAATGTTTACGCTGAATGTAATCATGGTGAAATAAAACAAATCATACAAGACAACTGGCCTGAATCTTAAAAAATATCAATGTCATGAAAGCAAAGATAGGCAGGGGACTACATTGTCCTAAAGTAAAGAAAACTAAAGAGGAGCACCTGGGTGGCTCAGTGGGTTAAGCCTCTACCTTCAGCTCAGGTCATGATTTCAGGGTCCTGGGATTGAGCCCAAGCATCAGGCTCTCTGCTCAGCAGGGAACCTGCTTCCCTCCTCTCTCTCTGCCTGCCTCTCTGCCTGCCTGTGATCTCCCTGTCAAATAAATAAAATACTAAAAAAAAAAAAAAAGAAAAGAAAAGAAAACTAAAGAGGCACGATGACTAAATGACCAAAGAGGCATGCCAAGGGGCATGATGACCAAATCAATGATCAGTGATTGGACCGTGGGCTTAAAGGCTTAAAACAAAACAAAAAAACCTTCAGGGCACCTGGGTGGCACAGCTGGAGGAGCATAGGACTCTTGGTTTCAGGTCAGGTGGGGATCTCAGGGCCATGAGATTGAGCCCTGCGTGGAGCCTGTCATCGGGATTCTGTTTCCCTCTCTATCCACCCCTCCTGCTCGTGCTCTCTCGCTCAGTCGCTCACTCTTTAAAATAAATATTTTTTAAAAAACTCTAAAAGACATTTTGGGGATTATTATGTAAGTTTGAATAGGGACTTAAAAAAAAAAAGATTTTATATTAGAGAGCCGGTGAGTGGGGGGAGGGGCAGAGAGGGAATCGCAGACTCCATGCTGAGCAAGGAGCCGGATGCGGAACTCCAGCAGAGCTCAATCCCAGGACCCCGGAGATCACTGCCCAAGTCGAGATCAAAAGTTGGACGCTTAGCCTGCTGAGCCACCCAGGAGTCCCTTAAATACGGACTTCTTGTTAGGCATCATTGCTTTATCAATGCTAACTTTCTTGGGTGACATAATGACTTTGTGGTTATATAGAAAAATGTCCTTGTTTTCAGTTGGTATCTGCTGTAGCATTGAAGGTTTAAATGTCATGGTATCCACAACTTATTTATTTAAAAATTAGAGAGAAATCAAGTGTGGCAAAACATTGACAATAGGCAAATCTAGGTGAAGGGTATATGGGTGAACACTGAACCATTTCCCCTTTCTGTAGGTGTGATTTTCTTTTCAAAATAAAGTGAGAAAGTGGAGATTACAAATACAGATCTACAGGATGAGTAAAAGGCACAAAGTATATATATTAAATTTATGAATGTCGCTTATCCCATTTCAAATTAACTGGTTTTATAAATGGGACAAAACATTAATCAAAGTCCTCTTTAAAACTATAAACAAAATGGAATAGTAAGATTCGTGAAAGGAACAGGGAAGCCTAATGGAGAATTCATTTTCTAAATTTGTTACCTCCGTATATTGACCTCCCCGAAAATTAAAGAGTGAAGCTGGTCAAGATCAACCTGTAAAGGCTTGCAGAATCGAAGTGTCCCAAGAGTCAATTTGGCAACACGTTCCAAAGCAAGAATGTGGGATCTAGCCAAATGCAAGCAAGGTCATCCTCAGGCAGAAGCATTTCTAAAGAAGGGTGCAAAATAATCTGCTGGAACCAAAATAGAGAAATCTTGGTTAAGTACCAGGAGGATGGTGTTCCATGGGGAGCATGTTATAATTAAATTACCTTCATTTTTCTTATCTGCCTTCTACCAAAAGCAATTTAAGGAGATTTCTTGTAATCTAACTAGGGAAAATGGAGAGTCAATGCATTTGTTCAGGTTAATGTGGGACTTCCCCGTGTCAACCATCATTGCATCTGATGGATAGGACTTTGCTGTCCCCAGAACGACACACTTTGGCAGAAGACTGAGCTCTTTAGGCTTTTCCCTCACTCCCATGGAAAGTCTTTAAGACCATGCAGTTTTCACCCTAGGATTCTGATTCGGAACCTAATAACCTTTGAATTAGCAATTCAGTTTCCTATTGACTTAATGCTGGAAGGATACCCCTAGAGAATGGAGATATATAATCTTCTCCCAAGAAATAAATACACTGACATTCTGCTTACTGATTCTTTGTAGGTTTAGTTAGAGGGGGTCGCTCCCCTGAATCTTGTCAATTCTGAGTGAACAAGATCACTTTCTTGGATCCTGGCTTACATATACTACCTTGAGCAGCCCACTGTTCTTGTCTGAGATAATTTTAACTTCTACACATTTAGGTCCAAATAATACAATTTAAAGATTTTCTCTTGGCAAAAAAAAAACTATTTGAAACAATTTCTTAAAACTCTAAAATTTAAAAAATGTTCCTTAGCAGCTTTAGAGGACAGATTACAAATTTTTATGTTAAAAGGAAAATACTAAATGTTAAAGACTAATACTTAAATCCTGTAAACAAATTTGTTTAGAATATATATGTATTATATATATATAAATAAGTGGTGAATTATTTTAGTTCATTAAAAAAACTATTCAATTAAAAACTACCAATTTCCGATGTAGAAAAATACTTGTTTTATTTTTCACTTTTTCAGCTGATTTTGATGGAACTATGTGGATACAAGTGAAGCAAATATAACCTAAATTAAACATTCCTCTTGCCACCCTGATCCCAGAGCACATCTACACATCAGAACACTGGTGCTGTAGACTAACTATAGTTGAAATATTAAAAGAAATATTTATTTTGCTTTTAAACATCAAGTCAGAATTTATTTTTCTTGCATTCAATATTTGTACTTAAAATGTTCAATCAACATTTACACCTTTAAGGTTTTTTTTTTTTTAAAGATTTTATTTATTTATTTGACAGAGAGAGATCACAAGTAGGCAGAGAGGCAGGCAGAGAGAGAGAGAGGAGGAAGCAGGCTCCCTGCCGAGCAGAGAGCCCAATGCGGGACTCGATCCCAGGACCCTGAGATCATGACCTGAACCGAAGGCAGCGGCTTAACCCACTGAGCCACCCAGGCGCCCTACAACTTTAAGGTTTTAAAGGTTTTTCTTCATTCTTAAATATTGTGCTATTAAAAAAGGCATGAGAGGGCACTTGGGTGGCTCAATGGATTAAGCCTCAGAGTTCTGATTTCGACTCAGGTCATGATCTTAGGGTCCTGAGACCCTAAGGCTCTGGGCTGGGCATGGAGCTTGCTTAAGAATCTCTCTCTGCTACCTGCTGTGCCCCGATCCACTCACCCAAATTCACTTTCTCCCTCAAAAAAAATAAATAAATAAATAAATAAATAAATAAATAAATAAATATTATTTATTTATTGTTTGTTTGTTTGAGACAGAGAGGCTGAGAGCAGAGCAGGGCAGAGGGAGAGGGACAAGCAGACTCCCTGCCAAGCTGGGAGGGGGGCTGGATTCCAGGACCCTGAGGTCATGACCAAAGCCAAAGGCAGACACTGAACCTACTGAGCCACCCAGGCACCGGGAGAATAGTTTTATTTCACAGAAATGCACGCTAACTCCAGACCTTAAGATTTTATGTACATAGATCTACTGTTTTTCAGACTGAACTGTGCTCGTGTGAGGTTGGCAAACTCGCGGCGAAAGTCACGGTTGCTGTTGAAATCCGGAGGGCGGGCAGAACCATGTCACTTGGATCGGGAGGCTTCGCCCGCTGACGTCAGAAGGGCTGGGGATGACAGAAGGACTTCGGCTAAACTGTCCTTTCCCGACTTCCAGCCTCCGAGGAGCCTTGGGCTTCGGACGGTCAGCCACACGAGGAGATGACTGCCCGGGGCCGAAGGAAGACTCCCACGCACCCCCCACCCCGTCCCCTTCTCAAACCCGTCCCCCTTTCTCCTCCCACGCCTCCGCCTCTGACCCCAAGGTCTCCGCGTCCAACGCCCCATGGCCAGGAGGAAGGCCCTTCCGTGGATTCACCGTCGCTTCTGCTCCCACCTGGGAAGGCTCTGGCGAGCGCGGCAGCACAGCTCACCTCCCTGCACGTCCTGCCCGTGAACTCAACGGAGGGCCCGAAGAGCTGACGTCCCCTAGCGGCCGGAGGACCCAATCGCGCGGAGTGGCCCTGGTTCCCTCCAGCTCCACGTCTTCGGGACTGGCCGGTGTAGGCCCGACTCCGGCGACGCGAAGCCGGCAGAGCAGAGAGACAGCGGGAGAGAAGGATCCTTTCGCCGCAGCCAAGTCCAAGTCTTTCTGAACCGCGACAGTGATGAAGACTGGTTACCGGGTATTGAGCTGCGTCCTGTCGAACCGATCACTTTAGGCACAGTTTCTCTTAATCTTCATAACATTCTTCAGATAAATGCCATTTTGTAGATGATGTTATAAACTGGGACTCAGAAGCTGAGCCATTTCCCAAGGTTTCATGCCAGAATATGGCGGAGGCCTGATTCCAACCCTGCTTGGCCACCCAAAACTGCCTTTCCAACCACTGTACCAGCTAGAGAATGGGGAAGACTTTCAATTCCAGGAGCGAAAGGATTTAAAGTAACATTTACCACTAGTTTCCTCACTATAAAAGCCACAGGTGTTCGCTATTAAAAATCTGAGTAATAAAAAACCTTGATTAATGTTAAGAATTTGAACTTAGCCATCATTCCACTCCCTACAGGTAGCTACTATACATTCCATTTCCAGTATTTTTCTGTGATTGAACGCGTGTGAGCACGCACGTATGTATGTGAGTATATTTGTGCAGAGTATATATGTATTATAAACTAGTTTGGGGGGTGCTACATTTTTATCTTAAGACTATACTGTAGATTTCCCAATTTGGGGGTTGTTCATTGCTAGTATATAGAAATATAATTCATTTTTGTATGTTGATCTTGTATTCCACACTTTGCAGATTTACTCATTTTAGTAGTGTATGTGCATGTCTTGTGTGTGTGCGGGCACGTGCTTTAAGATTTTCTGTACAGAATCATAAGTCTGTGAATAAAGACAAGTTTCGCATTTTCCTTTCTGCTAGTGTGCCTTCTTAAATTCTCAATTTGCCCTGGCTAGAATTTCTAGTGCAATGTTGAAGAGGTAAGAGTGAAAGTCCCTACCTTATTCTCAATCTAGTGGGGGGAAAAAATTCAGTCTTTCACTATTGAGTATGATGTTCGCTACATCTTTTTCATAAGTGCCCTTTATTAGATTATGGAAGTTCCTTTCAATTCCTAGTATGCTGAGGGTTTTTATCCTATATAGGCATTGGATTTTGTCTCACGCTTTTTCTGGGTCTTGGAGGTGATCATGTGCTTTTTGTACTTTACATGGTGTATTATATTAAATGATATTTAGATACTGAACCAATCTTGCATGCCTAGGGTAAATCCCACTTGGTCGTAATGTATCATTTTTGTTATATGTTGCTGATTTCAGCTCTCTCGCTGGACGCCTCTCATCATCTAGGCTGTCTGAGTAGAGCTAAGTCACTGGGAGCTGGGAAAAGGGGTGGAGGGAACAGCCCCAGGCTAGAGCGCCACAGACTTCCACTGATCTTACTGAAATGAAGTTCAACAGTTGATCGCAACCAAATTCTTCTCAATTTGTTGTAGGACTTGGGTCAGTTTACAGAGTTCCGCAATGGCCGTTTTTGATAGTTTTGTCCAATTTCATCAGTGCTTTTTGGGAAAAGGATTTGGCACGCTTCTCCCTCAGTCACTCATGTACCCCTAACCCCTGCCTTCAGCCACCCCCCAACCCCAGCGGTTTCTGTAGGGACGAGCTATACGTCCCTAACTTTTCCCAGTCTACTTTAGTTCATGTTGTTTCCACTTTATGCAAAATGTAGAAACCTTGTGAGGTGTAGGTTCATTGACTGGTGTTAGGTTTATACATAAGTTTGTTCACCTCAAAAAACATAGGTTCATTTACCATTTCTAAGAGGCATATGTAAACACTCAGTCCATCTCCCGTCCTATCCTATACCTATGAGTATCTGCAAAAAATTTTTAGGGTTTAGATTGAATAGTCACGAAGCCCCTTTTCATTTAGAAAGCACAAATGCTTTTAATGAAGAAAAAATTATAACAAAAACTCTTTACATATGTTATGCATCTGTGAATAACACATGCCTTTTCTTAAGTTTAAAATTCTTGAAAGGACAAGCAAGTCTGTGTTTTAGGGACTAGTGCCTAGAATGATAGCTGTAATTCTTTCACTGTATAAAAGGTACAGAGGGTTATTTGGGGCGAAGGTATTATGTGCAGAGTGAGTGATCTGTGTGTACTTATAACACCTTTGCCCCCATGAGATCACACAGACCTGAACTTACATAACTTTTACATCAGGAGAGAACCAGCATCCACCACTAATTTGTGACTACGTGATCACTAATCATTCATATCTCTTTGACATGTCAGGAAATGGTATATTTTCCACTCCTGATTGTACTAGTCTGTAGCAATATAATTGAGGAAAACTTTTTAGGGTGTGGTCTTTGTTTTAGTCATGTTTCCTTTTTGGAGAACGAATAGTTTATTTTTCAATGCTGTCTCTTAGCATTTATAGCATAATATATAGCATAATATATTATTAGCATAATATATTTTTTTTCCTCTTGCCCCAAAATTACCTCTTGGAGAGGTATGCTGTTAATTTTCTGCTATGTGTATGTTCACATGTCTGGTTACATGGCATTTATTTATTGTGGAAGGTTAATTTTTAGCAATCAGAGAACATGTTTATCTAACCTGCCATGAAGAGGCATGCTAAGTTGGTGCTTTATTCCTTGTCTGGAATGTTGCTTATCTTCTCATTCCTCTAAAACTCAACCGTCCTCAGGGACTGAGCTCACATCTCCTCTTTCAGGAACTCTTCCATGACCAGCCCATCCGGAAATGGCCTTTTTCTCTTTCCTTCCTTCCTTCAGCAAATATGTATTGAAGGTTCACTCTGTAAGACAACAATTAGGCAACAGAAGTTATAGGAAAGTTGTATCAAATCAGCAGATATGTGTTTATATCTTATTTTCTCAGTTAAATTGTGAGTTGCTTGGGCTATATCCTCCATCGTATTACTTACATTCCTTATAAAATGTAGTTGGGGGGCGCCTGGGTGGCTCAGTGGGTTAAAGCTTCTGCCTTCAGCTCGGGTCATGATCTCAGGGTCCTGGGATCGAGCCCCATATCAGGCTCCCCGCCTGCCTCTTTGCCTACTTGTGATCTCTGTCTGTAAATAAATAAATAAAAATCTTAAAAAAAAATGTAGTCGGGTGCTTCTATTTAGTAAAGGGTAGGGAAGTTTAATTTATATGATGACTACATTTGTAGACTTTCTTTAAAGATACTGAAGTTTGCAAGACACAAATAGTTCCAATATTTATATTATTTAATCATTCCACCCCAAATATCTCAATACAGGTATGGAACTAAATTTTGAAACTATTCAAAAGTCTGTCACTTTGTCACAGTTACATAATGACTCCTACCTGGCTCCCCTTATCTCCATTATTTTTCCAGTTTCTGTAAGACTGGGGTGTGTGTGTGTGTGTGTGTGTGTGTGTGTGCGCGCGCGCGCACGCGCGTGCAGAACCATATAAATATAACACCATATAAAGCATTAAATAATCCCAGCCTGTGTCAGATTCCCAGATAGTTGCCTGAGAGTGCAGGGCCCAGGAGAAAGAGCATTGTCCCTGAAATTAGGACATAAAGCTTATAATCCCTCACTAATGTCCATCTCCTCCTTTGCAAAATATAGGATATGGGAGGTATTGGGCTGAGTGATTGCTACAATCTCTTAGAGCTCTAAAATTACATGAGCTTCTGCAGACTGATTCTTTGAATAAAAATCAGGAAGTGGAACATCAGAATTTGCTGTACAAATATAGTCTACATCACTTGCAAATTTTAGCCTGCTGTCTCCTCCTTTTCTAATGTTTATGATGAACCATCTTTGTGGAACCTGTTTTCCCAGTCGAGAAGGCCCTTCTCACCCTGTGTGTGCGTAAGTCTCACCCTGTTTCAGGGTCAGATTCTGCCAGTCCTAGAGGAAAGGAACTAACGTATCTTCTCCAACCATCTGGTCCCCCCGAGCCTCCCCACCCTCTGAGCTACCACATCCCCTACCACCCAGTCCTCTTTTCTCCCCAGTTATTTCTATGTGTAATTCTTGTCTATCCTATAGGATGTGGGCCATATGTTCCGTTTCTTTTCATGACTCTGTGTTAAATAAACAAACTGATTAAAGCTTGATTTTTAAATTCAAATATATTAGTAAACTGCTAAAAACCTTTCAGAGGCATAGGTAAAATGAAGGACATTTTCATATAAATTAGATGTGTAGCAAACTGTTTTAATGGAATATTTGTTTAAAGAACTTGTTTTACCAGTAATACTTATATTAAATAGGCTATTTTGGAACATAAACTGCTACAACCAATTTGTAAAACAATGTGACAATATATATCAAGAATCTTAAAAGTGTTTGTACCTTTTAATATACTTATTTCTGGGAAGGTATTCTAAGGAAATAATCCTAAATCAGGGGAAAAAAAAAAGGCTTTATACGAAAACATGTGCATAATAGCTTAATCTGCAATCTTACCATCCCCAGATAAGTGAATGGGCAAATATATCATATACACATGAGACAATATTATGTAACCATTACAAATGTAGTTGGTAAAATGTCTACCAATACAGGGAAATGGTCTCACATAATGTTGAGCGAAAAACATCAGGATATAAACGTTTACAAATAGCAAGGTCAAAATAATAAGCAAAGGGGCGTGTGGGTGGCTCCTTCCGCTTAGCACCTGACTCTTGATTTTGGCTCAGGTCGTGATCTCAGGGTCCTGAGATCAAACCCCGTGTGGGACTCAGTGCTGGGCTTGGAGCCTCCTTGGGATTCTCCCTCTCTTCTTCTCGTTCTGCCCCTCCCCACCCCGGCTCATGCTCTCTCTGTACAAAACAAAACAAAAACAAAAACACAAATGCAATATGCAAAACTATGAGTAGAAAAAAGAAATGGAGGAGAGTATACTAAAATGCTAAAAGGCGTTATCTTTTTATGGCAGAATTGCAATTTGAATTTTTTTTCTTTCTACTATTTTGTTTTGTTTTGTTTTCCACATTGTCAAAATTGAGCATACATTCAATTTGGAATGGAAAACAATATAATTTCAAATATGGGGACACCAAAGATTTAAGTTTCAAGCAGACATTTTTTAAAGAACTCAAATATGTTAGTTATTTAGCATCCGAAGAAGATGTGGTTGTCTAAATAGAAGTTCGATCTTTTCTGTCGCCCTCTGAGTGTGGTCAAGTCTGAAGAGTGATCCAACCACTCGGTCACTAGTTTGAATCTCTTCCTCAAACTTTCTGCTCATGCTGTCCTGTGGAGTCCTTGAACTATTCGCACTTCCACGGAGTTGAGAATAAGCTTTGAGGAAAGAGACTCACACCTCCCTTCCTCCACTTTATGGTCAGTTTCCCAGCTCGGTCAGGCAGTTTTCAGTCTGTACTCCACACACCCCCCACCCCTGCAAAGGGGCAATGGTTCCTTACCTTTGACTGATCAGGGTGACAGGGATTCTTGGTGATCTTTTGACACGTCAAGAACCACACACAAAATAAGTCAGCCATGGGACATACACACTGAGACAGCTATTAGGCAAATTTATGATACTAATAAAGCAAGTGCCTTTTGCTTAATGCTGGACCGAATTTGCCTGGTACTAAGTTTTAAAACTGCTTTTTAAACATCCCGTTTGGGAATATCTGCCTTAGAGTAATTCGTGTATCTTAATCAGAAGGAATCACAAAGGAACGATTCTAAAAGGATCAGATACTACCCCTGGAAAGGGAAAGAGAGTATCCTGAGAAACAGAACTGAAACCAAAGTGATAGAAAATGAAACGAAACTGAAACCTAGCCAGAAAAGCTGTTTTAAAAAAAAAAAAAAAAAAGTCCTGATCTTAACAGAGTCATAGCAGGTAACTAGATACGAGCCAGTATTATCAAAAGTAAGAGAACTAAATGTCTTAAATTGTCCTAGGTTACATTTCTACTCAAAATGAAACAGGTCACCAGCTGTGTGATCTTGCTAAAGTTACTAAACACCTCTGAGTGTTCGTTTAGTTGTCTGTGAAGATGGGTATGGTAGCACACATCAGCCAAGATTCAATATAGACTCTCAGAGCTGGAGGGGGCCTTAGGGATCGTCAGGCATGACTCTCCGCCTACCCCCCAACCAGGACAGGGCCTTGTCCTAGCCATGCCTCCTCCCAGTCCCTTGACATTCAGGGCTACATCTCTCCTGTCAGGACAGCAAGCTCTCGTGGCAGCCAGTTTCTGCAGGGCCCACTCAGGGCCCAGGCAACCTGAGTCCCAAGCAATGTGAGGGACAGGGTAAGAGAAGAAATGGAAGACATGAAGCTGATCTGGCTTCATAAGACAGCTCTGTGGGGACAGCTGAGGGGGCGAGGTGGCTCGGTCTGCGGCACCATCAAGTGATGACCAAGCCAGACACAGGAGATGGTGATGGGGATCACAGGGTAAGGGTGCCATGCAGACAGGACACAGGACTCAGAAGAGAAGAGCCCTGGGCTTGTCTAAATCCTCTGCCATTGCCATCTTGAAATTCTTGATAGATCTGTGGGTTTTTTTTTTTTTTTAAGATTTTATTTATTTATTTGACAGAGAGAGAGATCACAAGTAGGCAAAGAGAGAGGGAGAAGCAGGCTCCCTGCCAAGCAGAGAGCCTGATGCGGGACTCGATCCCAGGACCCTGAGATCATGACCTGAGCCAAAGGCAGAGGCTTAACCCACTGAGCCACCCAGGCGCCCCGCCATCTTGAAATTCTTAGTAACCTTTTAATAATTTCATTTTACCTTGGCCTCCACCAATTATGGAGCTAGTCCCGGTATGACATCCAAGACCCACTTAGCAGAGTGCTGGGGGGATGGTGAAGAGGGGGACACAGGGAAATCAAGAACTGCCCTGTCATGTGTGACTTTTTCCTATAACCCAGTGAATGGTAGGACAAGGCTGCATTGTTCTTCCTGTCCCCTGAGGATGGACTTAGCACCTACAGGATTAATCTGAGGGTTCACGGGGACTGGGATTCATTTCCACAGAGGTAGCTCCACGGAGATATCTGGGAGCAGGGGCAAGGGCCTGGTTGTTGTCATTTCTCCCCCTGTATTTTGTTGAGGTAAAATTAATGTAACGTAAAAGTAACCATTTTTTAGTTTAAAGTATAGAGTTCAATGGCATTTGGTACACTCAGAGTTGGGCAGTCTTCGCTTCTATCTAGTTCCAAACCATTTTCGTCCCCTCAAAAGGAAACCCCATACCCATGAAGCAGTCACTCCCATTCCCCACTTCCCTCAACCCCTGGCAACCACTAATTTGCTTTCCGTGTCTATCCACTACCTATCGCGGACATACCACAGAAATGAAAACATACACTTTGTCGCCTTTTGTGCCTCGCTTCTTTCACTTACCGTCATGTTTTTGAGGTTCACCCACATTGTAGAATGTAGCCTGTAGCTCTGGGGCATTGTGGACCAATTATATTCCATTGTGTCAACACACCACACTTGGTTCATCCATACCAGCCACTGACGGACGTGTGGGTTGTTGCCACCTTTTGGCTGCCACAGATAGTGCTGCAATGAACATCTGTGCACAGATAACAAATGTCTGAGTACCTGTTCTCAGGTCTTCTCCAGTACATCCCTGGGATGCTGGGTCATATGGTAATTGTTTAACTTTTCGAGGAACCACCAAACTGTTACCACAGTGGCTGCACCATTTTACCTTCCCACCAGCCATGTAGGAGAGTTCCAGTTTCTCTACCTCCTTGCCAACACCGGTTATCTTCTGTTAACTTTCTTTCTAATTGTAGCCATCCTCATGAATGGGAAGTGGTATTTTGCTGTGGTTTTGATTTGCATTTCCCTAGTGACAAATGATGTTGAACAACTCTTCATGTGCTTGTTGGTCATTTATACATCTACTTGGAGAAATGTCTACGCCAGTTCTTTGCCCATTTTTTGAATTTGGTTGTTTGTCTCTTTGTCATTGAATTCTAAGAGTTCCTTATATGTTTGATACAAGTCCTTTACTGAATATATAATTTACAAATACCTTCTCCCACTCTGTAGGTCACCTTTTCACTTTCATAAATAGTCCATTAATGCACAAAAGCTTACAATTTTTATGAAATTCAATTAATTTTTTCTTTTGTTGCTTGTATTTTTTTGTCATTTTAAGGACTCCATTGCCAAATGAGTCAGGAAGGTCAGGAAGGTCAGGAAGGTCAGGAAGATTTACTGCTATGTTTTCCTCTAAGACTTCTACAGTTTTAGTTTCTAACTTTAGGTCTTTGATCCATTTGATGTGATTTTGTACACACTGTAAAACAGAGGTCCAACCTTTGGCTTGTGGAGATCCAGCTGTCCCAGTGCCATTTGCCAAAGCCCCATTTTATTGGCTTGGCACCCTGGTCAGTTAGCCACAGACTTATGCATTTATGTCTGGACCCTTGATTCTATTCCACTTATCTGTATGTCATAGTTTGAACGGGTGTGGATAAGCATGTATCAGAATGGGCTGTGATCTGCCTTACACAGAGTCACGGTAACATGTCAATAACCTGGACACAGGTTGAGACACATAGTGCTTGGTAAATGTGAGTAAGAGCAGAGCTTTGAACATTAAGCATAAATACTGCAAACGCATGTGCAGAGGCCACGATCTAGGGACTTGTTCAAGAACTTGGAATAAAAATATCTAAACAAAGACAAGCCGAGCGGCCTTACTTGGCAAACCTGTCCTAGAAGCAATGGTTCTTATCTTGGTGGCTGAACTCATTCTACAAATACAAGTAAACATCTTAAGGAAGGGCAGATCCATCACGAACACTGCAAACAGTTCAAAATATGGTGCTCTGTAGGCTAAAACTAGGAAGAAATTATGATGTGTGAACTTGAAGCTACTTTAAATCATCCCCCTGTTTTCCATTTGGTTAACATAACAATTTTTTCTCTCTCTTTAGACAAAATGATCAAACTTTCTAAGAGTAAATTTAGTTCAAATAAATTCAATCAGGTCATCCAAGTAACTTATGATTTACTATTTAAATTTTAACTAAGTATTAATTATGTTTTAATGTTATTATTAGTATGTTTATATATTTAATTATAATACATTGTGTTATTCTATTTTCTTAATTATTAGTCATCCCTCATTCATGAAAATGCTTAAAAATAACTCTTTAACTCAACAATTTATCAAGGGTTTACCTCGTGTACCATGGTGGATGACATTTGTATATTCATTCAGTGAATACTGTCTGAGCACAAACGCACACAGTCTGGGCACGGGGTGAGGCAGGAGCAGACCCTGTCTTCCTATAGTTGCTGGGTCCTGGGTTGGTCCTATAAAGGGCACTGAAGCAGAAGTCACTTTTCCAGGGCCCCACCAGCTGCGTCCTGCCCCAGGACTCTGAGCTTACAGCTAGTCAGGTCCACAGGTGTGGGGCCCGCTAGCCTCTCAGCTCAGCCAAGACACATAGGAGCTTCTCCTGTGGAATTTTGCTGGGATGCTAAGGGAAATTGCCAAAGATCAAGAAGAAAGAAGCAAACAACCAAGCAGAGAAAGGGACAAGTTTACGGAGTATGGATTATTTATCCCAAGGGAACAGAGTTCTTGATTTCAGTCTCACTAGAAGGGTGTTTTCCTAAACCCCAGTTTTCCACACACCACCCCCTACCTACCGTGCTCCTCCCCTTGGCTGCCACAGTTTTACAGGTGCCCTGAGGGAGGGGCAGGACCTTTCCTGGGGCCTCACAGGCTATTCTCATTAGGTTCCAGAATCTTCAGGCTTTCTCTAGGGCTGATTATCTTAGGGATGAACCTCTCTCCAGTCCTTGGCCCACCCCTAACCTTGGGAGGGCTGGAAGGCAGAGGTGCAAGGGGGGGTCACAGGCCATATGTCTGCATATTTAAAAGTCATAAATCAACTAGGAAACTGTCAAATGACACGTCCTCCTTCCTTGACGTAGATGTGACTTCATCGTGACATGGACGACAGGTTCCTATTTAACCCTGGAGCACGGCCTACCCCCATTTCTCTTCTTGGTTTGTTCCACAATCTTTCAGATCTGTACGTAGACACTCCAGTCAACCATTCCATGTTCACTACTATTCTTACTACCTTTTGCTATAATTGTAACTATAATCGTTTCATGGTAATAATCTATAATATCTCAATAAAAATTAAAATTTTTTTAAAAAGAGGAGGAGTAAAGAATGAAAAGAAAGAGAGTCTGTGTCGGGGGGTATGTGTGCAGTATGGCCCACACACCCAAGGGAGAGGTGCCCCTGCGCAAGGCCTGTCTGCTTCATAGGAGCCCCCCACTTGGGACAAGGAGTCCATAAGGAGCCTACTCCTCGTTCCAAGCTCCTCCTTTCCAAATCGTGCTCCAGGTAGCCAGGGCCTTGGAATTCCCTGCCGAAACAGCCTACAGCCCATTTCTGGGGCCTGCACAGCCTTTCCCTCTTGCTGCCACTCTGACTGGGTCTTGACCCACTGCCCGTGTGGACACCTTTAGAGCCCCGGGTGGGCCAAGGGGTGGCTGATTGTAAAGACTATGAACAGCATTCGATTCAGCAAATGAAGATCTAGAATGCTGGTAACCCCGCATGGTGGTGACCCAGTGAGGAACGAGTGCAGGCGCGTTGTTTCTCTCCTCTGGAGCCATAGAATTCTGGAAAGGAGAACAAGAAAGCAGAGCCAGTCTGGTCCGCTCCTTGAGCTCCTGTAAGTGGGACGTGGTTTGTAAGACACACAAGAAGCAAGATCCACTGTTCTGCTCCAGCCACTCACTAGCCGTCAAGTCCAACATCAGGCACGATCCGAAGATGAAAGCGTATACATCTGCATTTTGCTTCATCATTTCACTCTTCAAATCACAGGTTGACTGTACTTCTCTGGGAAGAAGGGCTGTTGATTTTGGCATCCAGCACCCACAGTTCCAAGTACAGTAACACTTTCTAGATCCTTCTGGCTCCACCAGTATGTCTGCCCAGGAGGCCAACAGTGGGGAGGGGCTGCCTCTCATGCCAAGTCCTGTCACACCCGAGGGCTTCCTGAGAAGCGCAACAAGCCCATTCTCTGAGGATAAACTGAGCGAGGCTGTTAGGGCACAGGGGAGAGCAAATCGCAGTGAAAGAAACTTCTGGATTAGTATTCATAATTATCAGTAACAGAATCATCCGTCAGTCACGAAGTGCTGCATGTTTAGCGTTTGGAGCACTTCTTTCTCTATTCCCCGCCTAATTTATATTTCACAGCAGACTTTTGGAATTACCGTCTTGCGTATTTATGCCCTGCTTAGTTTTCCTCCCACAAGGATTTGAAGCAGCTTATCCCCTTTAAGGTTAATATGTTTGAATCCTAAAACTTTTCAAAATGCATTTGGTTTTGTATCTGCCAACCAAAACGTCTCTTGGGAGATTGTCAGAGAAAATAAATAACCAAGGAGGGAGAGCCAGAATTGAGCTAGAGGACACTTGCATCCCAGCGTATTAGAAACACGCTCCTGCTGTGGCCACACTGAGAGAAAAGGCGAGATGCTTTAAAAAATGATTTCTATGGCATTGGTCTGGAGAACAGGGCCTGACACACCGCTGCCTAGAGTCACAGTGTCCCAGTCGGTGTGTGGCAGCCCTGTGGAAGGGCCAGGGATGTCTGGTACCCTCTGTCACCAATACTGTTTACCATGCGTGCTTTGTTGGAAATCACTAGGTCGAGCCACATCTTAGGCTTCTCCACCTGGATGGCTCCAAGAGCTCCTCCAGGGCTGGAAAGGGCG
This sequence comes from Mustela nigripes, assembly GCF_022355385.1. Lineage (NCBI taxonomy): Eukaryota > Metazoa > Chordata > Mammalia > Carnivora > Mustelidae > Mustela > Mustela nigripes. Next base: position 77,931,098 of record NC_081564.1, on the reverse strand, counting down.
CTCATTTGTATTTATGTCCTAAGAACAAGGCATCACGACTGACATGTGGTAGGCTCTAAGTAAACGTTGAGCAGAATCTGCAAGTGTGCTTTTTATAGATTCCTCCAAGTCATTTTTAGAATGTTGAGCCCTAAAAGCTCAAGGACAGAACTATCGATCCTGCAGGTGCCAGGTTGACAATAATTTATTAATCCGTATTGGGGAGATATTAAGTCTAAAAAGGAGGACTTTGCAGGACAGGACGGTTTTATTCAAACACTAGAAAGTCTGTCCCAGGAGCAAGCTGGAAGCCACTGAGTGAAACACAGAGAAAAGGTGAAGTTTCTCAAGGACAGTACCAGGGGCTAGGGCTTCAGGAGCCGGGCATTCTCGCTGCTGCTGGAACGAGGGTACAGGCACAATTTTTCTGGGGGAGAATTTGGTAATATGTATGGAAGTTTTAAATATGCGTAGAACCTTTGACTCGAGAATCTGGAGTCTCATTTCTAGATTTTGTTCTTTGAAATTTATCAGCATCAAAAAGATATGTGTACACGGGTGTTCAACACAATATTGGTTATAATAATGACACATTTCGAACAACATGAACTTTCTACATAAATCATGATCTCTAGATACTCAGGTGTATCCATTTCCACTGAATGGATTATACAGTGGTTAAAATGGTGTTGTAGAGTTACACTTACTTGAATGAAAATATGTTTGTACCATATGGCTAAATAGAAAAAGCAAGATACAAATGGCACAATTTTAATTTAATAGAAATATATTTGTAGTTGCTAGAGAGAGACAGAGATAGAAATTCGTGAGGAATATACATCAAAATGTTGATGGCAGTTATCTCTGTGGGTGTCAGGAATACAACTAATATAACATTTTTTGTTTTATCTGTTATTTCTAAACTTTGAACTATGGATATGTGATACTATAATACTAATTCTAATACTAATGCTAATTCTAAACAAAGTTGGGACTGATAAAAACATGCCCCTCTTGTCCGTTAAGTCAGTGAGCTCTCTGTTGCCTGAGGTGCTCAGCTATAGTGGAAACTGTTTCAGGGCCAGATGTTGTAGGAGGAAAGCTGGAACAGAAGAAGCCAAACCACTTCCAACCGTAGATGCTCTGATTCCATGAAGGAAGATGGTGACATTAGAAATTGTGTATAAGTTCTTCTCATGCTTTGTCAGGTAAACATGGTTTTTCGGAAATAATATTTAAAGATTTTTTTTTTTGCAAGGCTTGTTTTTGATGGTGAGAATATCATTTAAAATCGGAAATTATATTCTTTGTTTTTTAAACAGAGCAAACCCTTTATTTCCAAGTTTTACATACTTTCCTTAGCAGAGGAAAGAGAGATCAGGAACTCAATGATTTTTATTTTATTTTACTTTTTTTAGTGAGGGAGAGAGCAAGGGGAGGAGGGCAGAGGGAGAGGGAGAGAGAGAATCCCCAAGGAGACACCACACCCAGCAGAGCCCAATATGGGGCTCAATCTCACAAGATCTGAGATCGTAACCTGAGCTGAAATCAAGCATTGGATGTGTGACTGACTGAGCCACTCAGGTGCTCCAGAAGTTATATTCTTAATATATTTGCCTTTTTCTATGACTTCTCAATGAGCAACAAAGTATGAACTGGAATATTCTCATTTGTTCACCGGTTTGGCACGTAATACATTTTTGTCTGCCTCTGAAAACAGAAATAATATTTGCCTCTCATCTCACTGGGCATGATGTAAGCTCCATGAGGCCAGGCATTTATTTATGCTGCTCCAGAGCCCAGGAGAGTGCCTGGCACACAGAAGGCACTCAGTAAATATTTTGTGAATGAATAAATGGATGTTGGCATGGGAGAATAAGCAACTTGGAAGAAAGCTGCTCTGCAAATACATGCTTTGGGCTGTATTCATTTTAATTACTTTAAAAACATGAATTGGTAAATGGAATTCCAAAACAAAAAGACATTTTTTTATGCAATCAATTTTTCAAATTACTAAACTTCTTTCAAAGTCAGGTATGGTCTTTCTACAGCTGTATATTTAAAAACTGAAAACCACAGATCATGTTCTAGATCACTTTTACTCAACAAAGCTTTCGGCAACAAGAGAAATATTCTCTATCTGCACCCTCCAATATGGCAGTCCTTGGCCATGTGAGGTACTAAGCACGTGAAAATTGGCTGGTTGAAAAGGAGACACTGAATGTTAAATAGTATTTAGATTTAGAAAAATTCTTGACCACACAGCCTTCCTAATCTCCAGTAGTACCGCAACATTCTGGACATTCCATACATTTATTTGTATCCAAAATAAGGTTTCCAAATAAGGTTGTATCCAAATAAGGTTTATTATACAATCCCGATCCTAGCTCTGATTCTAGAGCGCCCTTTTCACTAGTTGACTATTGAGGAATAGGGCTTTACGATGGTGGTGTTACGATATAAATACAGGATTTTGTTTGTTTTCACTTAAGGATCCCTGTGACATTATCTACAAAGCAGACCTCGGTGTCCGGGGACTGGGTGAGGCAACCACTCAGGAGGGCCAGCCCACTGCCTTCCCCAGAAGCCCTCATGAAACATTCATGCAGAGTGTTCTTCTTTAATGGACTATTTATCTTAATTCTTCATCTCGTTGATGTGTAACTAACTGTCCTATGGACATTGGTATGATATGGATGGTACCGTAGGTCAAAGAACAGGAAGCAATTTAGGAGAAAAGCAAAAATGGAGAGAGAAGGCGGTTAAACAATATATTTTTGTGGGACTTAACCAGAAAAAAATTGTTGTGAGGTTTACGAAGAATTATAGCCATTTGCTGAATGAGGTGCAATCAGAAAACAGCTAAGCTTCAAACACAGGACACTATAAGCTTTGGCGGCCATTCCTGAGTGCTTCTGATGCTGTATGTCCATTTCCAAAGCTTCACTAACTCCTATGTTTCAGATTGAACTCTTCTTCTCCAGTCCCACAGCATCAGAGTCGAGGACTTCAACCAACTGTCTAACCCCAGTGCCATAGACCGAATGTTGGTCTCCCCCCAAATCCTTATGTTTAAATCTTAATCCCCAATGAGAAGGTATTAGGAGGGGCCTTTGAGACATGATTAGCTCAAAAATACAGATTCAAAGGGGAACGTGCACTGCAGTGTTTATAGCAGCATTATCAATAATAGCCAAACTATGGAAAGAGCCCAAGAGTCCATGGACTGATGAATGGATAAAGAAGATGTGGTGTATATGTACAACGGAATATGACTCAGCCATCAGAAAGAAGAACTCTTGCCATTTACACTGGCATGGATGGAGCTCGTGTATTCTGCTAAGCGAAATAAGTCAAAGACAGATACCATATGATTTCACACACAGGTGTGATTTAGGAAATGAAACAGATGAGCATAGGGCAAGGGGGGGGGGAAAGGAGAGAGACGGGGAAGCAAACCATAACAGACTCAAGACAGTGAACAAACTGAAGGTTGATGGAGAAAGGAGGGTGGGGGATGGGCTAAAGGGTCATGATGGACATAAGGGCTAAGTGAGTGATGGGCATAAAGGAGGCACTTGTTGTGAGTACTGGGTGTCACGTGTAAGTGATGAGTCACTAAATTCTGCTCCTGAAACCAATATTACACTAGATGTTAACTAACTAGAATCTAAATAAAAATTTGGAAGAAAACAAAAAAAAGAGGTGGGAGGTGATTAGGTCCTGAGGACAGAGCTTCATGAATTGGACTAGTTAGTGCTTTTTGTGAGACCCAGAGAGCTCCCTCCCTCCTTCTGCCATGTCAGGACACAGGGAGGAGATGGTGGTCTATGAACAGAGAAGAAGACCCTCACCACACATAGAAGCTGCCAGTGCCTCAGTCATGGACTTCCAGCTTCCATAACTGTGAGAGATAAACATCTGTTGTTTATAAGTCACCCAATCTATGGTACTTTGTTACTGGAGCCTGAATGGACTGAGACACCTAGTTCAAAAGTCCTTCTGCAATCCTCTCCCGGGTGAATGTTTCCGGAACAATGCTTTCATCCTTCCCCCAGGAACAGAATGGAATGAATGTCACTGCTCACACCCAGAGGCTATAATGGCTTGTGTTCCTTCTTGCAACAGGTCCCGATTTGATACCCGATGCGAGGTAAGAATGAATGACTGTCTTTGTTGAGAAAGGAGAGTCCATCTACCACAAATTGATATGTTGTCCTTGGGCAAGTCGCCTTATCCCTGGGCCTGAGATTTCTCATCTAAATTCCTCATCCTAAAATAGCACCATGAGACTCAACATGTTTAAGTTCTCGTCCAGCTCAAATATAAGATTATTTTCGGTTCAGGCCCTTAATTTTCCAGGCCTTTCATAGTTTGATCCCATTGTTTCTAATCAAAAGTATCTTCTGCTTCTCAGTATGTAGATTTGGGGCCTTTCTTTGCTTCCTTTCCTCATCATAGCCCAAAACCCTGGTCCTGGATCATATCAGCACGTGTTGATATAAACTTTTTATTTTTATTTTATTTTTTAAAAGATTTTATTTATTTGAGAGAGAGAGAGAGTGCAAAAGTGGGGGTGAGGGACAGAGGGAGAGGGAGAAGCAGACTCTTTGCTTAGCAGGGAGGCCCACACGGAGCTTGATCCCAGGACCCTGGGATCATGACCTGAGCTGGAGGCAGATACTTAGCTGACTGAGCCACCCAGGTGCCCCAACCTCTTTATATTCTTAAAATTTGTTGAAAGCCCAAAAGGCTCTGGCTTATGTGAGTTATAGCCCCATAGTTATTTACTGTATTATAACTTTTAAAAGGATTAAATCATTTAAAAACAATAATAAATCCATCATTTGTTAACATGAATGACATGTTTATGAAGAATGTATTTTCAAAAACCAAAAATAGTTGGTGAGAAAAGTGGCATTGTTTTACATTTCTGCAAGTCTTTTCAATATTAAGCTTAACCCCTCTTCAATACCAAACAGCTGGTTTCTCACCTCTACTGCATTCAGTCTGTTGTAATATGTTGTTTTAGTTTACATATGCAGGGGTGAAAGTCTGGCTTCATACAGATATGTGTTTGGAAGAGAGAGGAGAATTTTCTTTGGATATTCTTTTTTGAAATCTCACCAAAAGTAGACAAGAACAGTTTCTTAAGGTTAGCTGTGATGTGGAATCTGAAACCGTACCAGTGAAATCGCCCTAGTTGGTTTCCTTAGTCCATTGGTCCATCTTGCACTTTGGATGGATCTTTCATCCCTGCCCATGCATAATTTTATAACATCATGCATTAACGATTTGGAAAATATTGGTTCACTGAGTTGTGGAGATCTTCCAAATATTGACCCATTTCATTATACAATTTCAGCACCAATCTCATCTGAAAAGCCTTTAAGTACCAGGAAGCTGCCCAACTTATGATGCCTGATATAAGATTTTTTTAAAAAATCTAATTTTTGCTTATAAAAGCTCAAAGGAAACAAATACCGTCAGTTGCTCGTCCTTGGTGTGACAAGATCATTTGTTTCATTTTCAAGAAAATGTCTGCCAAGCCGTTAAGTCTGAATGACCATAGTTGCCAGTTGTTCTTCCAAGTACAAAGAGTGTTCCATGAAGAAAGCAGTTAGTTCAGCCCACAACTCAAACAACTATACAAGTGCTCTTCCTTGACGTCACCACGGTGGTTGGATGGCCGCTGGAGTACTCTGTGTGCACTTTCTGCATCATCACACAGAATAGTCCAGATTTAATAAAACTACTAGTTTATACTGTTTTACCAAGGACATTCTCACAGAAAAACTGGCCTTTTTTTTTTTTTCCAACGCATCACGGACAGCAGTGAAGAGTCTATGACTGGAGGGGCAGCCTGGGCCGGTGCCATGCTTTGGGTTAAGGTGGCAGCAGTTTTACCGACCCTCCACCCCCACCCGGTGGCTTGTGTGGCATCTGAGCAAACAGCAACACAGTGAAAACGGCAACTGACGTCTGGCGCTATCATAATAATTTTGACTTTGCAGACCTCCTGAGGGTCTTGGAGGCCCCCAGGGGCCCACGTCATCACACTTGGAGAACTGCTGCTTCACCTTCTGTGATGGGCTGAAATTGTCTTCCCCATAAGATCCATACACTGCAGCCCTAATCCCAGGGCCTCCGACTGCGACCATGTTTGGAGACAGGACCTTTAAAAAGGGTGATTAAGTTCAAATGAGACCCTGAGGGTGGCCCTAATTCCATCTGACTGATGTCCTCATAAGAAGAGTTCAAGATGCACTGACAGACAGCAGAGGTGCGCGTGCCCTGAGGGGCCCCTACGCTAAGAGGCAGTAAGAGGGCGGCAGTCCGCCAGCCACAGAGAGAGGCCTCTGAGGAAAACAACCCTGCTGACTTTCAGCCTCCAGGCTATAAGAAAGTAAATTTCTGCTGTCTAAGCCACTACGCTTCTCTTCTGTTACGGCAGTCCAACAGTCCAAGTGACTAATGCGGGCTTCCTTATGCCCACCCTGTGTGTCAGATGGCCTCAGGCACAACTGCCCCTTGAAAGCCATTCGCCTCTTTCCTTGTGTGGCAGGTGTGCTCAGATGTGTAGGTGCACGTGTCCCGGGCTCCTGCACCAGAGTCTGCCAGCTCTCTGTGCTGGTCTACATTTTCACACTAGCCTAGGCATCCCCCCGCCCCCAACCCCGCCACCACACACCTGCTGCTTTGCTTAATTATGAGATCTGAGATCTTCGAGTTTGTGGACCAATTCAATGTCTGCTCTGTAGCCTCAGGGCCCTGTGCAGTGCTCAATGTGTATCTATCAAGGAGGGGCTGCCATTCCTCCTTCCCTTGCGTCTGGGAGCTCTCAGAGGCCAATGACTCTTTTCTGATAGTTTTACTCCAGGATCTCCTGACTCATAGGCACAATTTGCATAATATTAGTTTGGGTGCATTTTTAGCAAATGTTTAAAAGGTAATACATCATAAGAATGTACTACTCTTTCAGGGCGCCTAGGTGGCTCAGGCAGTTAAGTGTCTTGCCTTCAGCTCACGTCATGATCACAGGGTCCTGAGTCTGCTTCTCCCTCTCCCTTTGCCTCTGCCTCTCCCCCTGCATGTGCTCTCCATCAAATCAAGAAATAAAACCTTGGGGCGCCTGGGTGGCTCAGCGGGTTAAGCCTCTGCCTTTGGCTCAGGTCATGATCCCAGGGTCCTGGGATCAAGCCCCACATCGAGCTCTCTGCTCAGCAGGGAGCCTGCTTCCCCCTCTCTCTCTGCCTGCTGCTCTGCCTACTTGTGATCTCTGTCTGTCAAATAAATAAATAAAATCTTAAAAAAAAAAAATGTGTTACTCTTCCCAAGTACAGTGAACATTGGGTCACAATCAAGCTTTCCTTGAGCGTAGTTTGAAAGGCAATTTTAAAGTTTCCTTTTTCATTATCATTTCTGTTTCGTTCATTCATTAAAAAAAATTATAATGATCTCACTTACATCCCCTCACCAAAGGTAGTTGTCCTTTGTTCCTTAGGCAAATTTATAGTCCTCTAATGATGATAATAATTTGGCTTTGCATCATATATAAATTCATTCATTCATTCCACAAATATCCATTAAGCACCTCCGCGTGCCAAGAATGATTTTAGGCGCTAGGGGTATAGCAAAGAACTAAACAAAATTGTACCATCGTGGAGCTTATGATCTAGTGAATGAATGGTGATTTCTCAAACTAGCCTATGACAAATTTCGATGGTCTTTTGTCTCTTGATAATGTTCTGAAAACTCCTCTCTGAATCTTTAGCAGTAAGCGTGTTGCTAGCAGAGATAACATCTTGGTGCTATCTTACACAGATGCCAAGGATGCCACCATTACATACTGTGTCCATAAGAAAACTATGAGGTCACAGCTTAACAGTGATTTAATAATTCTAAAATCCCACTACTACTTTGAGAAATAATGGGCCAGGTAGCATTGGTAAAGTTCAGGTGTAATTGAACATGATTCTCCAGAACTCAATATGATAACCAAGAATCATAATGATTTGAGATGTTCTCAAAAGATGTCAATGTTTCTATTTCATGGGACACTCCAAAACTAGACATAGTAAATTTAAAGGGAGCTATTTTTAAACTGAACAAATCTTCTGGAAATAACTACCAGAGGAAAATCAGCCGCCTTCTATCTGTGCCTAATAGTCACAATTTAATTATAGAGGACCAGATAAAATGCTTAATAGGCAGATGGAATTAGTGTCATTAAAGTGCCTTTCAGGAGTAATGGGAAAAGAAAGAAACACCTGAGAAATTATATATAATGACTCTCTCTACCTTATTTCTTCCAATGAGTTCACAGCTATTACCCTAACTTTTTCTGCTTGTTTTCTTTGCCTGTGCCAGAATTGAGCTTATGTGTATATGCAAACAACAGCTAATCCTGCCCTGGGTGTGGTGATGTTTAAATCATACAATACTGTAGTAAGACCACTTGGCTCCCTTGGTGACTGGTGACTTTCCTATGACACTTCTGAGTGAGAATTGAGCCAATACCACCTAAGCACCTGATGTCACATATGCTGATGACAGAAGAGTGGTTTGATAATGGACCGTCCAGCTAGTCAGTACCAGGAGATTCCTACCACTTCCTGGGACCTTCAGAGTGGTTCTATGTACCCTATAGGATGCATAAGGAACCTCACTGGATGAAAGAAATAGAATTTCTATTATACTTAATTTTTATCTCATTCTTCTGTAATTTCTATTTTTGTGCATGCTTCATAACATGCATACCATATAGGAGTCTATGCCTATAATTTAGAAGTAAAGAAATGCACACCAGGATGCATGCTCAAATGTCTTATTGATAGAGCATGCAATCAGACAAGCTTGTCTTGGGGACACCATTCTGGATAGCCAGGGTAGAAACACCTCACTAACACAGGGTGGACTAAATCCTAGGGATGCCAGAACCTGAGCAGCAACATCACTCTGGCTTTCCTGCCTTGGAAGAGTATGAGGTAGGGAGTGCAGTGGGAAAATGTGGCTGATGGTCGGTAGGGCCTGGCGCTCTTTTTGGTGTCATTATGGGAAGTCCCTCCTTGGGAGTTTTGCTCTCAGGTCTCATGGACTGTCCCATTCAAGGACTTCCTGGTGCTTCCCCAAACCTGCTGGCTCTTGTGTCCTCCCACAGGGCTTCCAGCCATGTAAGCACCCCCAGGAGTTGTGGGAGGAGACTGCTAAGTGCCCCAGACTGGGCTGGTCCCCCAGCTGCCAGCCACCCAGTGGCAGAGGCCAAACATCTCTGCCCTTTTCAACCTCTTGGGAACATCACCAGCCGGTTGCTTGTGCTCCTTGTTGCAATGAAATCCCCCTTTTGGTTTCTCACTGAAAGTACACTAGTGATGGTGGTCAGCCCCAAGGGACAGACAGCTGGCGGTGTCTACATACACCCATCGTTTCTGACGCTGACTTTTAAAATTCAGTTATGCGTACTGGCTCTTTCCCAGAGGCTTCCCATCAGATTACCCAAAACACCCCGTTGATGCAAAGAATCCTTCTCAAGCCGAAACCCCTGAGGTACCCACTGGTACAGCCAAGCAACTACATTTCCCTCCAAGGGTGGATAGATCATGCTGTTCAAGCCTTAAACACTTATCAGAAAATTCTTTCTAGTATTCCATTAATTCAGTTTCCCTCAAAATGAGCTGTTAACTACTCCTCTTAGGCAAGAACATGATCACCTTTTCAAGATAAAAAGAGATTTCCTTTTCTCTGATCTTTCTCAAGTTAATACATCTCTCTCTTTTCTTGCCATGCTCCATCTCCCAGCCCCCACACAACACTTTAAAACCTTTGTTTGTCTTTACTCTGAGACAAATTGTTTTGGCCTCATCCTTGGCCTTGGGGTCCTGACAGAAAGGAGCACCATGCTGAGGAGCAATCACTTGCTTTTAGTTCTACTCCTTAAAAACTGTATCCCCTTGGCAGTGACGCAGTCATTAAATTAGAGTGTGTTCTGTTGTTTCCTGGAAGGGCACATGAGTATAACCTCTCTAGCCTTCCAAGCCTTCTCTTTCTCTTTTCTCTTTGTGGCTGGGGGAAGACGTCCCCCTCCTCATGCCTTCTGACTCATTGAGGCATATTTCCCCACGAGGCTGTGCGACATCGAAGGGCCGCCTCCACTCCCAGCAACGGCTGTAAGTTTTCCCCAACAAGATGCCGCATTAGCACACACTCCAAAGCCTTCTCTTTACTTCATTCCAGATCCCAAAGATCCAACTGACGCAATAAAAACTTATATTTATCTGCGAGACCCACAAAAGATAGTGTGATAATAAAAGATGATGAAAAAGATAAACACTGACAACTTAGAGATTTGAAAGCTATATGAAATGGTAAGAGAAAAAAATTCATCATGGAGCACTAGGAAATCAGCCATGGTAGATGACATTCTCTGGGGGCTGTTCCTCCTCCCTGCCACTCAGCTCTTCGCTCCTAAAGCTCTTGTTTCACTGCATTGTGGGTATTTGTTCACATGGCCTAGAAACATTGGATTTTGGTTACTCCGGGATAAAAACCAGATTTTGCTTACCTCCACATCTCGAGTCCCCGGTGTGGTGTTTAGAAAACAGTGGATGTCCTGTGAAGGTTTATTAATGGGAAGGAGAAGGGAAAGTGTTTCTGAGAGAAGAACAGAGAAAGCCTATTGAGAGAGAAAATTGGAGTCTAGCACATTAACTAAAAGGAACACAATGAGTCTCTGTGCCATAGGAAAGGTTATTTTATGCAGCCGTAATGTCATGTTTTCCCTCTAGCTTATTGGAAAGGTACCGAGAATTACCCACGGAATTGGGGTTGGGGGGGCAGAGAACAGGATGGGGGAATGGGATGAGATTCATTGCAGATGGTGAATTTTAGAGAGGTGTTTTTCACACAGATAGTGTCTGATAGGCTGTAAAAATGAAAGCAAAATAAATTAATCACCAAGTGTGAAAGGCCTTTGAGTCTACTAGGAATGATTTGGTTATATCAAGAATTAAGGATGAGTAAAAGAATATGCCCAAATGTGTAATGGCCTCTAATAAGAAACGGAGGAAAGAAAGCTTCTACCATCACTACTATCATCACCTCCGCAACACCATCATCCGAGGAGCAGAAAAACCTGTCAGTGTCAGCACACGGGCAAACATTCACATTGGAAGACACACCTTGGAGACAGATGCCCCTTTCATCATTAGATACAAGAGGTAAATGAGGTAGATAGATCATGTGATTTTAGTATCATTATTACTGAGCACCTCCATTAACATAAGATTCCCCAAAGCGTTCGTATTCTGTTAATGTGGAAGAGGATGGATTTCAGGATTTTTATATCTTCTGAAACAGATGGTTATAAATTTAAACTTCAGGAAATACAAGAAGGAAGAAACTCAGTCAAAAAACCTTAAAGTCCTAGTTTCTTATTTTCGAGGCCAAACCCTGCAGTATCATTGTATAAATAGTTCTGAGACTCTCTTCTATTTTTCTTCCTTCCTGGAGATAATCCGCAAAGTGTCTGTCTGGACACATCTCATGGTTAGCCAGATGGCATTCCAAGAATCGCTTTTCTAAAAAGTCTGCGATCTCGTCAGATGCATTGGAATGATCTGAGCTGGTGGCGGGGAAGCAGCATTAAGTACAGAAGCTGTGGAACGGAGAGAAGGAGGGAGGATCAAAGAATGCCAAGGGAGGGATATTCACTTTAAAAGGCAGAAGGAACGTTTGAGGGTGAGATGAGAAAACCTTATATGTATTAAGACTGCCACAATCCTTGTGACGCAGTGTTGCCCTGAGCTAATCTTAACACTATCAACATATCTTAACAGCAGAGTAAATGCTATATTAGGGCTTATAAATATTTCACAATCAGGCTTGTTAACTGCAAGACTTTCCTTGCAGATTTGAAGTGGAACAGCTTTGAAAGGAGATTATAATGGCTTTTAAGGCAAAGCTGACGAGCCTTCCCTTCAGAGAAAGCCAGCTGCTTGCTGTTCCAGGAGACCCCAAAGCTCACTTCAGACCCGTGGGCTGACGCTGAAAATGTACCCAGAGCTTTAGTACTTTGATTTAAGGCTGTGCTACCTGTCAAAACACACCCGCCCTACACCACTTTTTCCTTCACGTTCTCCCAGTGGTAAATAGAGGAAGTCAGAAGAAGCTGCAGACCAGTCGCTTAGAGATTAGTGAATGAGCTTCCGTTTTGGTCCTGAGTATAAATTTTTAAGGGTATAATTTAATGCTTTTAATACATTCACAGATTTGGTACAACTGTAGCTCTTCTTATGGCTTCATCGTATTCCACTGTACAGATATTTCACCTTTGTTGTCCATCCATTGGCAGACATGTGCTTGTTTCTGCCTATTGTGAATACTGCTGTTATGAACACTCACGTGCCAGCATTTGTTTGAACACTTGCTTTCCGTTCTTCTGAGTATATATCAGGAGGGGGATTGCAGGGCCATGCAGGAATTCTGTTTATCTTTTCCAGGAACTGCCAAAGTGTTTTCCAGAGCGTCTGCACTATTTATTTTATTTTATTTTAGGTTTTTAAATTTTTTTAGAGAGAGAGCATGCATGCACATGTGCTTACACAAGTCGGGGGAGGGGCTGGAGGGAGGAAGACATAGAGGGAATCTCTCAAGCAGACCCCATGCTGAACATGGAGGCCTATGCAGGGTCCAATCCCACAACCCCCGAAATCATGACCCGAGCCAGAAATCAAGAGTTGGCTGGCCAACTGACTGAGTCTCCCAGGCACCCCTGGCTACACTATTTTACGTTTCCCCCAGTGATGATGAGGGTTCCCATTTCTCCACATCCCCACCGACACTTGTTATTTTCTATTTGGTTTTGTTTTATAATAGTCATCTAGTTGGCACAAAGTGGCGTTTCATTGTGGTTTGGATTTGTATTTCCGTAATAACTGATGGTGTTTAACATCTTTCAAGTCCTTTTTGGCCATTTGTATATGTTCTTTGTAGAAGTATCTATTTAAGTCCATTGCCCATTTTTAAGTTGAGTAGTCTGTCTTTTAGTTGTTAAGTTGTAAGAGCTCTTTATGTAGTCTGGATTCTAAGCCTTTATCAAGTATATTATTTACATTATTTACAAGTATTTTCTCCATTCTATGGATTACCTTTTTATCTTCTTGATAGTATCCTTTAGAGCACAAAGTTTTTAATTTTGATGGAGTCTAATTGTTGCTTGTGGTGTTGGTGTCATTTCTAAGAATTAAGTGACAAATCAGAGGTCAGGAAGATGTACCTTTGTTTTCCTCTAAGATTTTTATGCTATTAGTGCTTACATTTTAGTCTTTGACCCATTTTGAGTTATTTTTTTCCTACAGTATGGGGTAGGATCCAATTGTATCCTTTCATATGCTGATGTCCAGTTGTCCCAGCACCACTCCGTAAAAAGACCATTCCTCCACCTCTGAATGATCTGAGCATCTTTTTTTTCTTTTTTTAAGATTTTATTTATTTATTTGACAGAAAGAGATCACAAATAGGCAGAGAGGCAGTCAGAGAGAGAGAGGAGGAAGCAGGCTCGATGTGGGGATTGATCCTAGGACCCTGGGATCATGACCTGAGCCGAAGGCAGAGGCTTTAACCCTCTGAGCCACCCAGGTGCCCCTGATCTGAGCATCTTAACAAAAATTAGTTGACCACAAATGTATGGATTTATTTCTATACTCTCAATTCTAGTCTACTGATCTATATACATCTGTCCTTAGGCAAAAGAATGAACCATTACAAACCAAATATACAATAATATAATAGTAGCTGTGTAGTTATGATTCTTTGTTTCTTCATATGGCTTTGAGGTATTGCCTAGTGTTCTCTTATTAGAGACTGAAGGACTCCCTTTAGCATTTCTTGTCAGGCAGTCCTACTAGCAATAAAATTTCTCAGTTTTTGTTTATCTGGAAATATCTTATTTCTCTTTCATTTGTGAAGGCAAGTTTTGCCAAATCTTGAATTCTCAGTTGAGAGGTTTTTCTCATTTAGCCCTGCCAAAAGTATCAAAAATGATCAACTCGTGGTCTGTCTTGTTTCATCTTCTGCCTCAACACAGATAACATTTTTGATAACTACAGAAAGAAAAAGGAATCTTAGTGAAATTGAAAAAAAAGGTTTGAATTGAATGGAAACAAATGTATGAGATATAGTCAAAGATGAACTTAGAAATGTATAGCCTTAAATGTATGTATTAGAAAAAAAAGCAAGGCTGAAAATCAATGACCTAAGTATCTCAAGAAGTTCAAAAGGAACACCAAATTAAACCTTAAGAAAGTAGAAAAGAAGAAAAAAAAATAAAGAGTACAAATTAAAGTAAAAAACAAATGTACAATAAAGAAAACCAACAACACTGAAAGCTGGCTCTTTGTCAAGACAAATATAAATAGGATAGATCCCTAGCAAAACTGAGAAAGAAAAAAGGGATAGCCACAAACCACTTATATTAGGACTGAGTAGGGAACATTGCTAAATATCTTACAGACTTGAAAAATACAATATAAAAGATCATGAATACCTTTGTACCAATAAATAGCAAAATTTAGATCAAATGGACAAATTTCTAGGCAAACATAACTTATCCAAATTTATATAGGATGAAAGAAGAAATCTGACTCTGATGTCTACCCAGGAAACTGAATTTAAGCATTGATTCAAAGAAAACTCTAGGATTAGATGGCTTCACTGGTAAAGTCGTTCATATATTTAAGAAAGAAGTAATAAAATACACCTAATTGGGAAAAAAAAGATAATGGATGGATGAATGTAAAAGGTAAAATAATAAAATTTCTAAAGGCTACTGTAGCACAAAACCTCATGACCTCGGAGTAGACAAAGATTTCTTCTTTTTCTTCCTCTTCCGCTCCTCCTTCTCCCTCTTATTTTGGGTAGGCAACACATCCAACATGGGGCTTGAACTCACAACCCTGAAATCAAGAGTCACATGTTCTACCCACTGAGCCAGCCAGGTGCCCTAAGAATAGACAAAGATTTCTTAAGTAGGAAACAAAAGACACTAATAATAAAGAAAAGACCATATCGTAGTTAAGAACTTCTGTTCAACCCAAGAAACCATTGAAAGAAAAGGCAAGCTACATGGCCAGAGATATATTCCTAAGACACACATTTTACAAAGTATATATACTCATTCCCAGAATATATAAAGACCTACAGATCAATTTTTAAAGGTATAGAAAACAATTTAAAAATGAGCAAAGGGGGGCGCCCGAGTGGCTCAGTGGGTTAAAGCCTCTGCCTTCAGCTCAGGTCATGATCCCAGGGTCCTGGGATCGAGCCCCACATCGGGCTCTCTGCTCAGCGGGGAGCCTGCTTCCCTCTCTCTCTGCCTGCCTCGCTGCCTACTTGTGATCTCTCTCTGTCAAATACATAAATAAAATCTTTAAAAAAAAAATAAAAATAAAAATAAAAAAAAAATTAAAAAAATTAAAAAAAAAATGAGCAAAGGACTGATAAGCTTATAAATAGATGATTAACTTCATTAGTCATCATGATAATGCTAATTAAAACCATCATGGGGATGCCTGCATAGCTCAGGCTCAGCTGTGTCTGCCTTAGGCTCAGGTCAAGATCTCAGTCCTGGGATCAAGCCTCACATTGCACTGCCTTCTCAGCATGGAGTCTGCTTTTTCCTCTCCCTCTGCCTGCCACTCCCCCTGCTTGTGCTCTTCATGTCGTGCGCACTCTCTCTGTGTCAAATAAATACTATCTTTTAAAAAAGCCATCACGTGATACCACATCAAAATGGCTAAACAGAAAGAAAACCAAATAACCGGTAATACAATACCACAAACTGGTGAAGATGTCCCGCAACCAGAACTCTCATATGCTGTAAGAGCACAAATCAGTAAAACTACTTTGGAAAAGCCTTTGGCAATTTCTGCTAAAGTTGAAAACATGCAGACCCTATGATCCAGCATTTTCACTCCTGGGCTCATCCCCAACAGAAATGAATGTGTGTGTGTGTGTGTGTGTGTGTACTAAAAACGACACGTTCCAGAGTGGTCATGGCAGCATTCTTCATAATTGCCATAAATTGAAACAACCCCAAATACCCATGAACAGTTTAAGCAGTAAATGAACTGTGATATCCTCATGCAAAGGAAAATTGTGAGACCAACGAAAACGAATTATTGCCACCCACAGCAGCACTGATGTATCTCATAAGTATAATACTGAGCAAAAGAAGCCAGGTCTCCCAGGGTATTTATGGTGAAATCTCATTTAATTTACATATAAATGTATACCTGAAGGTCAGAACATGCAGGCAAACGCTAATCCACACTGTAGAAGCCTGGAGGGGTCAGTACTGGGAGGACAGGAAACACACTGGAGGGTTTGGGGGTGCTGAGAATGTCCTATTTCCTGTTCTGGGGAGCGGTTCCACTACTGTGTGTGCTTTGGGAAATTCAACAAGTGATACAAATTGTAAGTTGCATACTTTTCTTTTTGTTGTGCTTCCACTAAAAAAATACTTTAAAAAAACAACCAATGGGGCTCCTGAGTGGCTCAGTCAGCTGAGTGTCCAACTCTTGATTTCGGTTCAGGTCACGATCTTGTGAGATGGAGCCCCACGTCCACTCGCTCGCTGGGTGTGGAGTCGGCTTAGGATTCTCTCTCCCCCTCCCTCCTCCCCCTACCAAAACCCCAACCAAGCAAACATAGGAACAAAACCTCATTGTGGCCCTCTGTGCTTCGGCTCCCAGGACCCGAGTCTGGCAAAAGGGCCGTTATCTAACCTGGGTCTCTGTTTCCACTTTGCTGTCCTTTTGTCCCAAAGACAGATGGCAGACAAATAATCAAGCTCTCACTTCAGAAAGTGCTGGAAGCTTCTCATTCCCCTTGTTTCTCCCTTGCTTTCCTCAAACTCTTGGAGGCACTTGTTTCTCTTCTGTCTTGCTCTTCTGGTCACACACTACTCTCCCTCTTCCTTTTCATCTTCTGCTCTACCTCTTCTCTGTCATTGTTTTCCACTTCTTGTCTTCACTCCCTCCCTGAAAGAGGTACGTGCAGGAAAGGGGAGCGAGCGTGTTGTTTTCACTGAGTAAGATTTTGCATTCTTCGTTGTCCTGTTGAAAAGCAGACAGACTGATAATATTCACTCTCCCTAAGAAGCACTGTTGCCTTCAGGTTGTTCCCATTTTAGCTTTCCCTAAACGGGAGTGCTGCTAAAATACCAATCATAAGAAAAGAGCCCATCTATTATAAATGATCGCCTCTGGATGGCAAGATCTTAGGTGATTTTTACTCTCAGAGTTTTTTTTTTTTTTTTCCTAATATGTATACATTTCTGTATTTTAAATGTTTCTACATTTTTGGCAAAAGATTATTTTCATTAAAATATTAGTAACAACTTGGCACACCACTTTGTTAGGCTTTAAATTTTGTAAGTTTTGGAAATTAAAGGTTCTAGGAGCAACAAAAATTTTAACCAGTCTCTACTAATGACGTTAGAGAACATTGTGATGGGGTTCTTTTTGCTTTTTGTTGAGTTGTTGATCGGAGTTGCCAGGTAAAATATAGGAGGCCCAGTTATAGTTGAAGTTCAGATAAGCAATAAATCTTGGGCATACACGAAAAAATCATTCATTGTTTTGTATTTTTATTTGCTGAACCTAGCAACCTTAACGTTGATGGATCTTTTTCTGTGAGTCACCACCCTCATGAAAAAAAGAGGTTCACTGCCCCTGCTAAGCGTGGGATGGGCAGGCAGGGATGGAGGGAACGTCAAGCTTCAGGCAGAAAACGTCAAGCTTTAGGCCTTTCCAGTGATTCTCTCTCTCATGGTGCTGCTCTCCAGCCAGAACTCTGTAAGGGCTAAGCGGTATTCACTTGGGTTCAAATCCTAGCACCAGCTTTTATTTGCTTGATAATATTGGGCAAGTACCTTGGTATTCATCTATAAAACAGTAATACCACTACCACAAGCTTTCCACGTTATTGTAAACATGAAATAAAATATTCGTGAATTACTTAGCTCAGCGCCCACCATCAAGTTCTCTACAAACAGCGGCTCTTGTTATTTTTTAAAGAGACCGTGTCTCTTTCCTTCACACCACCAAGGAAAGGACATAAGACAAATGCACAAGTGACTCTAATACAAGACACATGACGATGTGGGTGGAAAGAGGGAAGGCACCGTGTTTCAGAAGTTGGGAAGAGAGAGGGCTACCTCTGTTCTTGAGATCGGATGTTCACACCAACATCTGAACATGAACCGGGATCTAGGAGGCTACGTATGAAGCGGGACTAGATTGCAGAATTTGGAATAAGGCCATTCTAGATGGGGACAATGGCTTGAACCAAAACACAGAGATGGAAAAGTAGGGGGCATGGACTGAAAATAGCAAACGATTTTGAGAAGGAAGAGGGAGGGAAAAGGTCAAGAGGTCTGGGGGCCGTAATGCCTGCAGACATAATGGTAATGGTCTGATCTTCATTCTACACCCAACACCGTGACAGTAAAGGTGCCTTAGCAGAGCCAGGACAAGACAAGGCTACTTGAGAGGTCATTCTGCAACCACGCACAGAGAGGATGGAAAGGGACATTTCCTAGTGGCCAGGGGTAAGGGTGCTAAGTTCAGGATCCATTGAAATAGTGCTGATCTCATGATTCCCCGACTTTAAACTCAGGTGGCTTCTCACTCATGATCAAGTCCAAAATGCTTCAGGTGCATGCCTGAGGCGGTGTCATAGCCCAAACCCATCCTGGCTCCGGTCAATGCCTCTTGCTGGCTGTCTGGTATCTCCATGCTCTGGCCACATGGGCCTCGCTTCAGCTCCCCTGGCTGTCCAGGCCATCCCACGTTTCAGCCGTCGCATTGGCTGTTCCCTTTTCCTAACACTCTCCCAGCATGTGGCCCCGGCAGCCCCTACTCATTCTTCCGATCACAGCTTCACGGACCCTCCTCTGAAAGCTGTCGCTGAAGCTCCAGTCGAGTTAGGCTCTCCAGGTTTCTGCTCCCAGAGCACCCAATGGTTCTCCTGGGCACACCCGTTATTATTTACATGTTTGTAATGAGTTTCCTACTGCCTCTACCTCAAGGAGGGCAGGGACGCAGTGGGCTCGGACACCGCTCACGGGGTTCAAACGCAGAGCAGTAGACTAGCAGTGAATTCTTGCTGACTTCTCATAATGGTGAACAGTAATGAGATCCCTCCAGTGGGATGATGGCAATGGGCATGATGGAGAGAAGAGGGCAAATGGGAATCTGTAAGTCCAAGCTGGTCCTTCTCCAAATGGAATGCTCTAGAATAAGCCAGGAATGAACTATGGATTGGACCCAATCAGGCCTGCTTCCTGTTTCTGTAAATGCAGCTTTTGTTGAAACAGAGCTACGCTCGTTCATTCAGGTGTCACAGAGGGCCCCTCTCTGGCTACGCCACAGGTGGGCACCTGCACCTGACAAAGGTGAAAATACTTACCACCAGGCACTACACCAAAAAATTTTGCCAAGCCCTGCTCTGGAAGACCGCGTCGAGGTTCACCATACTAATAACAGTGGTTATCTGTGTGTGGCAGGATTATAGATGAGCTTTATAGTCTCCTTAATTTTCTGCATTATTCATACTTTCTTCGAAGAACATATATTTTTACAATCCGTAAAACAATAAAGGTTATTAAAAATCAGAGCGAGTGCCCCACTCATTCTTTTTAGTTTTTTATTTGTAAGTGTTTTATGCTTCTTTCAGGAAAAAAAATTTTTTTGTTAATCAGAGCAATTTTCTGGGCTGGCTTTGGAGAACGTAGTAAGAGCCCTGAGAACCAGAGGAAATCCCATGCCCCGCCACTTCCTGCACTAGTGGGACTATGCCTTTCTGCTCTTTGATGAGTCTGGCTTTTGATTCTGAATTCAGAGGATCAAGCTGAACATTTCCATGGAACTTGGAGTCCAGTAATTGTGTACCTGCCCCATACTGTACATGCCCATGACTGGCATCTTTATGAGGAAACCACTGAGTAATATTTTCTATATTTTAATAACAATTATTAATATTAACTAAAACTGCAAAGCAGACACAATTCGAACAGTGAAGATTTTTTTAAGTGCTAGCCGATGACTTTCATTAAATCTTTAAACATCTCATTAAAAAAAAGGTCAAATTTCCCATTTAGACAACTCTCTCCTTCCCTTCCCTCCAAAAGGTCCCAAAGTAACTTAAATATATGATTATTATGGAAATCTTCTGCTTATAATTTTTCATTAACATGAAAACTCTGTGAGAACAAGAAGAGTCCTGTCTGCATTGTTCGTACCGGCGAGACGGCGTGCCGGCGCGCGGAACCAGGAGCAGCACACAGGCGGAGCCCAATGATAAATATTTGTTGAACGAACGACTACAAGAGAAATAGGTAAGAAAAAACTGGTCCCTAGGCAGAGAAGTCATCTCCAAAATGAGAAGAATGCACACTCTTTTTGAAAAAAATTAACATATAATGTATTATTTGCCCCAGGGGTACAGGTCTGTGAATCATCAGGCTTACACACTTCACAGCACTCACCACAGCACATGCCCTCCCCAGTGTCCATCACCCGGCCACCCTATCCCTCCTTCCCAACCCCCAGCAACCCTCAGTTTGTTTCCTGAGATTAAGAATCTCTCATGGTTTGTCTCCCTCCTAATCCCATCTTGTTTCATTTTTTTCCCTCCCTATACCCCCATGACTCCCCACCCTGCCTCTCAAATTCCTCATCTCAGAGATATGATAATTGTCTTTCTCTGATTGACTTATTTCCCTCAGCATAATACCCTCTAGTTCCATCCACGTCATTGCAAATGGCAAGATTTCGGGTTTTTGATGGCTGCATAGTATTCCATTGTGTATATATACCACATCTTCTTGATCCATTCATCTGTTGATGGACATCTAGGTTCTTTCCATACTTTGCCTATTATGGACACTGCTGCTATAAACATTGGAGTGCACGTGCCCCTTCGGATCACTACATTTGTATCCTTAGGCTAAATACCCAGTAGTGTGATTGCTGGGTCACAGGGTAGCTCTGTTTTCAACTTTTTGAGGATCCTCCATACTTTTTTCCAGAGTGGCAAGAATACACACTCTTAAAAACACTTAGAAAATTAAGGAGAAAGAAGGAGAAACAACTCTCTCAACTTGAAAGCTATCATTGTTTTTTGTTTTTTGATTTAATTTTTGTAAGGTTTTATTTATTCATTTGAGAGAGAGAGAGAGAGAGAGAGAGAATAAGCAGGGTGAGGGGCAGAGGGAGAGGGAGCACCAGACTCCCCGTGAGCAGGAAGCCCCATGCAGGCCTTGGTCCTGGGACTCCAAGATCGTGACCTGAGCTGAAGGCAGCCACTTAACTGACTGAGCCACCCAGGTGCCCTGAAAGCCATCATTGTTATTCAGCTGCATTGTTTTCATCCTTTTTCCACATAATTTCTAAATGTCACATTAACTGCGTATATATGCAATTGTCTTCCTTTTAAAATTAATCTTACAGGGGTATCTGGGTGGGGCAGTCAGTTAAGTGACTTCCTCTTGGTTTCAGCTCAGACCGTGACCTCGGGGTTGTGGGATTGAGCCCTGCATCCTGCTCTGCACTTGGCATGGAGTCTGTTTGAGGCTCTTTCCCTGCCCCTCTGCCCCTGCTCCCTTCATGCGCAGGAGCTCTTTAAAAATAAAATATAATTATATTAACCTCACAGGATGAGGTTTTTCCATGTAATTTTGAAGTCTGTGTGGACACTAATTTTAATGATGATACGATAAAGTGATGGAATTGCATTATGTTCTCAATAATTCCCAGTTTCTTTTTTTTTTTTTTTCTTAAGATTTTATTTATTTGACAGAGAGAAAGAGAGACTGTGAGAGAGGGAACACAAGCAGGGGGAGAGTGAGAGGGAGAAGCAGGCTTCCTTCTGAGCAGGAAGCCTGACGAGAAGCTCCATCCCAGGACCCTGGGACCATGACCTGAACCAAAGGCAGACGCTTAATGACTGAGCTACCCAGGTGCCCTAATTCCCAGTTTCTTTTCTTTTGCCATTGTAAAGAACGATACAATAAGTACCTTTGTGGGTCCAGGCATTTTTTTTTTTTTTTTTTCAAAGAAAGCCTGGAGAGCCCGGATTACGCTTGGGTAACAAGTAGCCCCCAGAGCTCTGTGCTTTCAGCATTGATGGTTTACTTATTGCTCATGCTGTATGTCCACTGCAGAAATGGGAAAACGGAATGAAGTCTTATAAAACTCAAGTTCCCTTCAATTCAAGGAAGAGTTGCTGAGTGCTTGTCATAAGGCTCCCTGCTAGCCCTGAATGTGCTGAAAAGATTTTCTGATGAGTCACAGATAAACGAAAACTGGCAACGACATTTTCATAACATTCTGTGTAAGAGCAGGAAGAAAAATCAATGAAGGCAAAAGACCATTTTTCTAGTTGAGTCATTCGTATGCCATGTCTGCATTGTTTTACTTGTCTCTTTTTCCTGTCTGCTTTTAAAAACCCTTCTCTGTGCATCAAGGCCAGTCTGGCAGGTCTCTGTGCCAGCGGTATAGCCCGAGCAGATGCGATGCCAGGCTCTAGGATCACCAGCCTTGGTTTTGCAACACCCTTGTGCTCCCATGACCTTGAGAGCTGTTGTGAAATTTTCCAAACAAAACACACTTCAATTTACCAAAAACAATAAAATAACATAAAAATGCCCGTTGAGCAAATATTCGCAGCGCTAGGAATTTTCCGAAGGAAATAGTCCACCAAAGGAAAAAAACGATAGACTCACAAAGAAAGATCTTTGTTCTAGGTGTTTGTAACAGCAAATGATGGTAGGTAAATTGGAAGATATTTACAAGACCAAGTATCATGAATCAGTAAGCATTTCTAAGTATGAAATTTTCATAGATGCTTATGATTTAAGGTAAAAACAGGGGGGAAGGGATAATACATTTCCATTTATATTCCACAATTATGTATAAAATGTTAATACACTTTAAAAGGGACTGGTAGACATGGTGCAATGAGCACTGGGTATTATATAAGACTGATGAATGACTGACCTCCACCTCTGAAAACAATAATATATCATATGTTAATTACTTGAATTTAAATTAAAAAAACATTTAAATTTAAAAATAAAAAACAAATAAATAAAATTTTTTTAAAAGTCTAGTAGGAACTATGGCAAATGGAATGGTTGGTTTGTGAGGTATGGGAATTTTGCATTATTTTAAAAGATTTAATATCCCTGAAAAACAATCTGAGGGGTTTGAAGTGGCGGGGGTGGGTGGGAGGTCGGGGTACCAGGTGGTGGGTATTATAGAGGGCACGGATTGCATGGAGCACTGGGTGTGGTGAAAAAATAATGATACTGTTATGCTGAAAATAAATAAATGAAAAAAAAGATTTAATGTCCCTGTTGTTTCTGTTTTAATATTTGAAATAATTAAGCATTTTTAAAAAATACAGTAAAGTCCATTCCTGAGAGGGACGCTGGGTCGAACTAATGCTTTTTAAAGTTGGAAACAAAGCCTGAGGTAGGTAACTAATACTGTGCTGGGAAGCTAGTCTGTTAGCTCTCTTGGAAGCATCAGTCCCTCCTTTGTCTGCTGTCCTCTTATTATTCATTTCTCAGGACCTGAATTATTTAGATAAAATTTTCTGAAATAGAGCAGTTTGGAGAAAGAACAGCCCTTGGTATCCAACCTCTTGCTACCACTTTCCAAAACTTGCGAAGCGAACAGGTTTGAATCCGCGGGCATGCTTCTGTGCAAAATACGTGGGTCTGAGGAACACGAGGCATTTTCCAGAACCGACTACACCCAAGTCTTTCATTTCGTTATGCATTGGGCACCCAGTGGACACCCCACAAATCACTGATGAGTTGTGAAGGAGAAGAAATCATATTGCTCACCGAAGCCCGAGGAGGGGAGGGGCCGTGAACTCCTGAGCAGCAGGTGTCTTGAGGAAGAAGGCGGGAGGGACAATGGGCTGAGGCCCAGGGTCCCGTGGGGAGAGTGCACCCCATCACAGCCGAGCCCCCAGGGGGAGCTTCCAGGGCCAGGGCACCCCAGCATCGGCAAAGGGGGGCGAAGAGCGCTACTCTGGGGTCTTCCCATGATTTTCACGCCCCTGTTGATGAAAGGTGGCAGGAGTGGCGAATGAAGACCACCGAAGAGCTGCCGGGCTCAGGAACTCCCAGTGGTCCAGGACATTCCTTACTGGAAGTTCGCTCCAGTCCCACTGCCGCAGGGAACCACTATGCAACCTTGAGTCAAAAATTCTTTGGAAACCTTCCCGTGCTTTGCCATTTGAATCCATGATACACCAACAAGGCCAGAGACTTTTTTTTTTTTAAGTACTTTGAACAACTCCCCTGTGTTGCTGTGGGTTTGTTTGTTTTTGGTGTTCTGGGCTTGCCTGGAGCAGATCCAGGTTCCTCACTCGGTCAGCTGGGCGACCGGCACATCATGGCAGCCGGGGCCTTCTGAATCATACCATGGCATCCGTCTGGGCAGCTGGTGGCCACGTGCCACAATGTCACCTTGGCTGCGCTCCTGCAGACAGTGTAGGGGCTGTTGACAGCAGCATCTGCTCTGCTTCTCTGCGCTGAGGCTGAACAGGGAAGGGACCAGCGAGGTTGGTGGGGGACCTGGAGGAGCCTTAAACAGCCAGTTAGCCTCTGCTCAGGGTAGTGAGACTCCATGCACTTGCACTGAGCCACGGCAGTGGGAGTGCTCAGGGCGGGCCGGCTCGAGAAGGCCCAGGTCGGACCGGCCGGTCCGGGCCCCACCGGCTCTGTCCCCAGATGTTCGTTTACCCTACTTTGTTGCAAATTAAGCTGACCTAGGTCTACCCCTTGGGTGATTATAAAGTTTCAATTCCCTTTGCAAAATATTTTAAGGTCCTTAGTAGAGACGAGCAAGCGATTGCTAAATGGAAGTAACAGATTAGATGTGGGTCTTCCCTTCTGGGCAGATGATTCCTTCACTGTCTCCTCTCGGCGAAGCCCCAGAAGGCTGGGTTCCCCACTTTTACTTTGCTTCTTAGGGTCTTCTTGAACGAAGAAGCTTACAGAAACAGCAACAACAACAAAACCCCCTTTATTTAAATTATCTGATGTTTCCTTTGCCAAAGATTTAAAAGATGCAAAGATTTCAGAAAACTGTGGGAAATGAGCCTTACTGCCAAGTTGCAGGCAGAAGAGAACACTCTGAGTGGTTTTCAATCGTCTGCTGTAATAAATGATTAATTTCCCCATTATATTACATTAAAGGGATTAGAAATGATCTACCCCCTCCTTTTATATCCAATTTTATGAGTCACTTGTACAGGGGTGTAGCAGGAGTAATAAAAATGGGCCAGATAGTTAAATAAACCATGTGCCAGCAGCAGGCTTCTGTGTGATGGGAATTTCTGTTAACCCTTCCTGTCTCCTGGGGGAGGCAGAGGGGGTCCAAGGAGGGAGGTCTTAGGAGAGAGTCTTTCTTCTGAAACAGGGGCCCCCAGGGCTACAGTGGGATCAGAAGCCAGTGCCCGGGGGCCTCTGGGGAACCAATCCCGCACCCTTCTTTGGTGTAGGGCTTGATGAGTCTTCCGTGAGACCAGGCCAGATCTCCCACAAGCTCCCTGCACTGGTTTCCTAGGGCTGCCATAGGAAATCCCACCAACGAGGAGGTTTAGAACAACAGAAATGGATTCTCTTATGGTTCTGGGGGCCCGAAGTCTACAGTCCAGATCTGTAGGGCCATGCTCTCCGCAAAGGTTCTAGGAGGGAACTACCCTAGCTCTCTCTTCCTGCCTCTGGAGGTTCCTTGGCTTCTGGCAGAATGACTCCAGTCTCCACGTGCTGTTCTCTTTCTGTGCATACCAGACTCTAAACATCCCCCTTTCCAAGGACATGGATCAGATTAGGGCCCACCCTCATGCAGGACCCATCATAACTAATTCACATTCTCAACGACACTACATCTAGCTCAGGTTACCATCCGGAAGGGGCAGGGGCTGGGACTTGAACAGGTGAGTTTTGGAGAGACTGAAGAGACACGACACCCATCTAGGTGGGCTTTTTCCAGACACTTCTCTTCCAGCTTTAGACTCTCCGTCCCGAAGCTGCAGGGAAGTTGCCAGTCCATCAGGCTTGTCGATTCATACCCTGAGACCAGTTCTTCTCCCCCCGTCCCCACACCCTTTCAAGCGGAGAAAAAGTTGCTTGTGGGAAAGCCCACACATAGGTGAGGAACCCCAAATTTGGTTTGTGTCCTCCTGTTCTCATTCCCATTTCCTCGGATTACAATCCTTTCCCCAAATCTCCTTTCAAGTCACAGTCTGGAATTTACTCACCCTGAAGGAAGGCAGCACGTGATTGTGGAATCTTAGTGTTAGGTCGTCTCCCAGTTTACCTGTCCGAGTCCCTTCCACAAATGACCTTGACATATCTGACACCAAAGCCTCAAGCTCAGTGAATGATGTTCATTGTAGAATTCTGGGCCCTGGTGACAAAGAGGGACAGTTTTTGTTTTTTGTTTGTTTTGCCAGAGTAGGAAGGGCTGATCATGAGGGTTCTGAGGTCATAGCCATGAGGTCAACTCATCTAGCTCTAGTGACTGTATGTGGGTTTTCTTGCCTTATATTCAAATAACATCTTCCTTCAAGGCCGGGATTCTGAAAAAGGAGGGTGGGTAGGTGGGGAAGGAGTGAACACCCCAGAATTACCTGCAAGGCTAACACAGGATCACTCCCTACCAGCCTCACTCTGATACACTCTGCCTTTGCGGTGAACAAGTCTTTCTGAGCCATCAGTCGTGTTGGTGGGGCGGGGGGCGGTGTACATTGAAATTCTGCTCAGAGAGCTCAGAACACTTTTGACACTCAGCTCCTCCTCCACCACCATCAGGAGGAGATAGTTTAAGTGAATCCAGTGAAATACTTGGGTTCATTCCGCCGTATTTGTTACTGTTTTCTATTTATTGCCCTTGTTCTTTCTTCCTGTTTTTGTCTCCCACTTTTTTTCTAATTTTTGTGGTTTTAATTGAACATTCCCTATGATTTCATTTTCTCTCTTAGCAAATCAGTTCTATTTCTTTTTTAAACTTTTTTAGTGGTTGCGCTAGAATTTGCAATAAATTTTTTACAATGAATCCAGGTTCAATTTCAAATATCACTATACCATTTCACAGGTGGTGTGAGGGCTTTCCTCATCCTAATTCCTTCTGCCTGTCCCTTGCAGTCACTCATTTCACTTACATCTAGAAGTCACTTCATTTACATCTAAGTATACATAGTTGAAAACTCTGTTGCCATTATTATGTGGAACAAAATGTTATTTGTTAGGTCAGTTAAAAAGAAGAAAAATAAAACTTTGTTATCTTCACTTATTCCTTCTCCGATGTTCTCCCTTCTTTATGTAAATCCAAGCTTCTGACCTGGATTATTTTCCTTCTCTCTAAAGAATTTCTTTGATGGGGCGCCTCGGTGGCTTAGTTGGTTGGCCATCTGACTCTTGATTTTGGTTCAGGTCATGATCTCAGGATTGTGAGATCCAGCCCCAAACTCACTGGGTGGAGTCTGCTGGGGTTTCTCTCTATTCCTCTGCTTCTACCTGCCCCTGATCATGCATGTGCATACACACAATCTCTAAGTAAATAAATAAAATATTTTTAAAAAAGAACTTCTTTGAACATTTCTTGCAAAGCCAGTCTATTGGTAACAAATTACCTCGATTTCTGTTTCAGAAAGTCTTTGTTTCTCCTTTGCATTTGAGGGCTAATTTTGCAGCTACAGAAGTCTAGGCTGGTAGTTTCTTTCTTTCTTTAGATTTTATTTACTTACTTGTCAGAGAAAGAGAGAGAAAGAACACAAGCAGGGGAGCAACAGGCAGAGGGAGAAGCAGGCTCTCCACTGAGCAAGGAGCCTGACGTGGGTCTTGATCCCAGGACCTTGGGATCATGACCTGAGCCGAAGGCAGATGCTTAACCAATGAAGCCACTCAGGCATCCCTAAACTGGTGGTTTCTTTCAATGATTTAAATATTTCACTTCACTTTCTTCTTGCTCGCATGATTTCTGAATAGAAGTTGGATGTAATTCTTATTTTGTTCCTCTATAGGTATTTTTTTCCTCTGCCTTCTGTTGGGATTTTTTTGTTTTAATTTTGGGCTTTCTGCAATTTGAAAATAATATGCCAAGCTGTAGGGCTTTTGTTTTGTTTTGTTTTTGTTTTTGTTTTTGACATTTATCCAGCTTGGTGTTCTCTGAGTTTCCTGAAATCTGTGGTTTGGTGTCTGACATTCATTTGGGGAAATCCTCAGTCATTATTGTTCCAAATATTTCTTCTATTCTTTTATCTCTCTCTTTTCCTTCTGCTATTCCCATTATGCACGTTATACCTTTTGTCCTTGTCCCACAGTCCTTGAATATTGGTTTGTTTGTTTGTTTTCAGTTTTTTGTTCTCTTTGCTTTTCAGTTCTAGAGCATTCTATGGATAGTTCTAGCTCAGCAGTTCTTTCCTCAGCCAAGTCCGGCCTACTAATAAGACCATCAAAAGTGGTCTTCATTGATGTCATGGTGTTTTTTATCTCTAGCATTTCTTTCTGGTTCTTTCTTAGGACTCCCACCTCTCTGCGTACACCGCATCTGTTCTTCCCTGCTGTTAACTTCATCCATTAGCACATTCATCACAGTTACTCAAAAATTCACAGTCTGATAATTCCAACATCCCTGACATGTCTGGTTCTGATACTTGTTCTGTCTCTTCAGGTTGTATGTTTTCACCTTTTGGTATGTCCTATAATTTTTTTCTAGTTTGCCAGGTGTGGTGTACTGGATAAGAGGAATGGATATAAATAGCTCTTTCGCCATACGGGGGTGGGGTTTGGGGGAGGGGAAGTAACCCAGAGTTCTGTGACACATGTCAGTCTTCTACTCTTCTGTCTCTGGATTGTAAACTACAAAAGCATTTCTCAGTTTTGTTCTCTCCCTTAGGTGTGACACAGTTGAGCGTGTGCACCAGCATTGGTTATTTCTCTTCCCCAGGTCAGCCAGGCTCTGAGAACACCCCAGTAAGTTAGGCTCTGGTAACCAGTCTTTCCTGAGGGCAGGCCTTGTTAAGAACAGAGCACTCTGGGTGGCTCAGATGTTAAGCACCTGCCTTCAGCTCAGGTCATGATTCAGGGTCCTGGGATCGAACCCCACATCAGGCTCCCTGCTCTGCAGGAAGCCTGCTTATCTGAACTCTGATAATGAATATTTAGGCCGTTTCTAATCTTTCCTTATCAAAGACAATGGTGCTATCTATGTTCTTCTACACACTCTTGGACAAGTTCCCTTGGGTTTCCTCTACGGCTGCGGTCAAAATGGCTGCACAGTGTTCACTTTTGGAGATCTTGCTCAGCTGCTCCTCAAGAAGGCTGTGTCTTCAAGTGCCCCTGCCGACAGCCTCATCAATTCGGTGGGACGGACTAAGATGTTTTGTTAATCTGATGGGTTTTAACTTGCATGTCCTTGATTACTAATTTTAGCATTTGGGGATATGTTTATTGGCCAGTGGTGCTGCTTCCTGTGAAGCTCTGCAAGTTCATACTGTTTGCTCATTTTGCTTTTTACGCTGTTTGCCTCAGTTTTGCATGGACAAATTTGAACAGAGTAAGTATCGTGATCAACCCTAAAAGTTGGAAAGCCAACCCCCAGGGACAGCGTTGGTTTGTCTTCATGGTGATGATAGGCCTTTTTTTTCCCCTCAAAAATATTAGTTATTTAATTGAGATAGAGCGAGAGAGAGAGAGAGAGAGAGCGAGCTCACCAGCAGGTAGGGAAGGACGGGGGAGTGAAAGCCAAGTAGACAAGGAGAGGGACAGACCGACAAGTAGACCGAGGGAGTGGTACCTCGGGAGTTCTCTGCTAAGTTCTTCTATTTTCTGGGTGAATTAAGAAGGGGAGCAGGATGTTGAAGGCTTGAGAAAAGGAGAGAAACAGATATAATATTAATCAACTTTCAAAGGTTTTTATTTTTATTCCTGAAATTTTTATATCCCATGATAAACACCAAAAACAAAACAAAACAAAACCCTTAAAATGTTCACTAATGAACAAAAGTAGGATGTCAACACACTGTATTCTCTTTGGAATAAACTGCTAACCCATAAGCCCAGTTTCTCTAGCAAAGAACACCGTCAAGTTCTGGAGGATTTCTACAAACCGCACTCTGTTTACCTTTCTCCAGAAACAAAAGTGACGGAATAGTTACCATCTGCTTGTCCTAAGCTTAAAGTCCAAGTTGTAATATTTATTCTGACTAACCTTCAGGGAATGACAAAGGAATCCTTTAGAGCAAAGGGAAAAATTTTAACCTATGACCACACTCTGCAGCAAGTGCTGAGTTTAAGAGAAAGGCAATGAAACCAGAAGAATACAATACTGCCTGCTTTGCTCTCCCGGAACCGGACCTGGCCTTTTTATAACAGGAGAGTCAGAATAACCTTCCACGGCTGTGAGTCTGGCCACCATCGAACCGGGCTGCCAAGAGCCGTGGGAGTTTCAAAACTGTTTTGAAACTGACCGCCCACACTCGCCACCTCCCTGCACCCACTGAATTTCAACACTGGCCTGGTGGTGCAATGTTGATATTCCCTGGCAGAAACTCCTTCCCAGAGGCTATAAGATGGGGCAGGCTTTCTACTAGCAGCTTCCCCCACATTGTGATTTGATAGTGTGTGGCAGACTTAGAAATGCATTTTATCTGAAAATTTATTTTCAGCACAAAATTTGGCCAGGCCATACATTTTCTCTTTGGCTCCTTCCCCAACATCCTGTCTCTGATGCTGCTTGCTACAAACACCAACAGAAGTATGGATTTGACTACCAAGGATTTGTTCAATTTCATTTAAAATGACTATTGACCTTTTCCACCTCCGACCTGATATCTTTCAGAGCTGATCTAATTTCTGTAGAGATCTGTGCCTGTAGACTCATGTGAATTTGTTAATTGAGTTAGAGCATCGTCAGGCCAGCAGAAGACCTTCACTTGGCTCTGTCCTGTGTCTAACACTGAAACCCTGGCTGCGATGAAGTTTTATGGGTCGAACATGTGAGAGCTGATGAATTGTGGCCCGCATGTGACACTGACGCAGTCATTTCAAGGGGGATGCACTGCTGGTCTCAGAACGCACAGGGCAGGCCCGGAGGTGGGAGGGCTGGTGACTTTTGAGCAGTGTCCCCTTCTTCTGGGAGCTCTCAAAAACACCATGCAGTGCTGGCCCGAGGGGCATGACTCAGCACTCTGGACCCAGTCTGGAGATGCGCTTTCCATTCCCCAGGACTGCGGTGTTAACGCTCTTCTCTGTGATTCAGCTGTCATGACCTCTGTGGGCAAGTTCCACGGCAGGTTCTGTGGGCCAGCACTGTGCATCTAAATGCAAAGGCTTTATCAGCCAAGCTGATGGATGGAGCAGCTGCCACTTCCCAGGGAAACCAGGAGTTTCCCCCTGGGTCAGCAGGGGAGGGTTTCCTGTGAGGATACCACGTGTAAAGTCCTTGGGGGCGCAAGGCTTTCTGAGGATGTGAGTTAGCACTGCGAAGCTCACCAGGACTTCTCTGGTTTGTTATAAATAACTCCACACTGGCAGCAGATGGGACGAGAGCCAAGGAGTAATGAATACTAGGACAAACAAACAGGCCTCCGGGATGCCGGCCCAGCCACTCCAAACCGCGGGTGGCAACAGGCTCGGAGGTGGCGGTGGGCGAAATCGTACCGGCAACACTGCCGTAATCCTGCGGTGCAAAGGGAGGGGAGCTCTGGAGAATGTGAGCATAGATCACACGGATCTAGAGCATTCACTTAAAGGGCCACGGCTGTGAAGCATGTTCACTCGCCTGATTGGATGTTTACAGATTAACCAACAAAGCAGGATTTATATACTGGACACTGTTTGCAAGTGCCCTGCTTGAGAGATCAAGAGTCGTGAGACAGCTCCAGAAGCACCCGCGGCCTGCAGAGCTGACAATCCAGTGCCCAGTCCCGGGAGCGGAAGGAAGCCCTGCATTTAGTCTGGCCGTTCCATATACTATAGCGCTAACTCCTGTGTAAAACAGACTCCCGCAGGGAAGTAAGGGAGGGAGGAGAGTGAGATGAGCCGAGAATGCGACCGTCAGGGAAGAAGCCAGTTCGGGAGGCAGAGCTGCTTTGAGCTCTGATGTCACAGTCAGCACGGTGATGGTGAGCCTCGGGACAGACCAGCAGCCAAAGGGGGTAAGGAGCAAAAATGGAGACCCTTGCATTATGCTAGGACGGTTGTCCCGCCCTCAGCAGAAGCAAACTCAAGGCCTCTTTGGATAAAAGCATCCCCATCGAAGGCCCTCAGGATTCCGCCCAATGAAGATCAACCAATGAATCCAGAATTAAAGAACATGAAACCTACAAGCAAACGGGCCACCGTGAGTGAGAATCAGCAGAAACTATGAATCCCAGAATTAAATCTCCATCCTTTAGGTAATGAAATTATCAGACACAAATAGATATAAAATAACCATGGAGCCAATGCAGAAAGCTGGGGCGGGGGGAGATCATTAAAGGATCATTAAAGTAGACAAGCAGTAAGAGACCAGAAAAATGACCAGGAAGGTTTTGGGGAAAAAAAAAAAAAAAGTCAATGTGAAAAATGAAAAACAGAATTGTAAAAGTTAAAGACAATGCCCCTTGATGAGGGGTTGAGACAGCCAATTAGACATAGCTGAGGAGGTCACTTTATTCCCTGAACAAATATGTTTTTAATATTCGCCACGAGTCAACTACCTTTCTAGGCTGGGAGAATATAGCCACCGGCAGAAGAGACAAAAGGCCCCGCCCACACATAGATTACAAAATAGACTGTAGCAAGTAAGTCAAATACAGAGCATACTATTCGGAAATGTAACTCAGGGAAGGAGGCTAGAGAGCACTGCCGGTGAATAGGGCTGTGTTTTAATAAATAGGAAAGACGGAAAAACAGCTCGCCAAGAAGTGGACATGTGGGTGAAGGTTGAAAGAGATGAAGGAACGACACGTGGGCATACTGGAGGGAAAAGCACAGCGGGCAAAGGGAATGACAAGTACAGTGGCCTCGAGTACGGATCC
Organism: Mustela nigripes; assembly: GCF_022355385.1. Taxonomy (NCBI): domain Eukaryota; kingdom Metazoa; phylum Chordata; class Mammalia; order Carnivora; family Mustelidae; genus Mustela; species Mustela nigripes. The sequence continues at coordinate 77,898,014 of NC_081564.1, read as the reverse complement.
GGTTGATCTATGTGACCTCCTGGCAAAGAGGCCGGTGTGGGTGGGAGAGTGGGTTGGGGGCTCTGGGAGGTAATGGGAGGCAGGTCCTGGGAGCCCTGCCGAGTAAGACAGGATGTACCAGCCTGCAATCACACTTTAAAGGCCCATATGAAGTTAGTGGTTATGAATTTAAATTTGAATTTGGCTGCAAAGTACGGCTTGCAAGCAACCCCTGGAATGATCCTGGCTTGTCCGGTGTTTTTCCTCCTGTGTCTGGAGCTCTCTCCTCCCCCTCGTCTGTCTTTGGTATTTTCCCTGACCCCTTCTGCCACATTTATTTGCACCCCGATCCCCATTCTGACATTATATCAGAGCCGACATTGTATCATGGTTACTGTTTTATGCCTTTAACTGGGGACTCTTTTAGGGTCACGAGGAGCCGTAGTCAATGAATGCAGCACTCCATAAATTGAACAGTGTCCACACTGGCTTCGGCAGTGCACACACTGGACTACACTGCGCTCCATAAAATCCCACCAGATTATTGCCAGAAAGAACTAAATGGTGACTGTTTGCAAGAAGACTCCTTTGGCGCCGTTACCAGATTTGGTTTGTTGTTAATTTAAGCATACTGCTGAATGTGCAATCAATATTTTAGTAATTATGTACAAATAGTTCTCGTTATAAATCAAAGTTGTTATTACTGCCTTAAGCTTTGGCTTTGGTAACAAGTCTTTTCTTGGAGACTGTGCTGTTTTCCCGGTTTCAGCTGCCTCGGCTGGGTCCTATGCCATTCCCCTACACGGCAGCACGCTGGGGTTAGCTGGTTAAGGAGGCCGGATCCTGGGACGCCTATAGGTGGCTCAGTCGGGGAAGCGTTCAGTTCTGGATTTCAGCTCAGGTCATAATCTCAGAGTCATGGGATCCAGCCCTGCATGGGGCTCCAGGCTCAATGGAGATTCGGGCTGTCCCTCTCCCTGCCCTGTCCCTACTCTCTCACAAGTGCTCTTTCTCGCTCTCAAATGAATGGATGAATGAGTGAATGAATGAATGAATTTTAAAAAGAAGTACGGATCCTACTTCCCTGACCCACCTGGAGTAAATCTTAAGTACCTCGCTCGCCAATGAGAAGATCATACCTCCGCTCCTAAATACAGGACTCCAGCCAGATGGCCACCGTCATCTCTTACACAAAACTGTCCGAGGATTTCCTGACGCCTAAGATCACTCAACCTGAAGAAAGCTCTGGAACACAAGCTGTGAGGCAGAGTTATCCCATCTTGATGTCCTCCTGTCATTGTCCCCTGGTGGCTCACCAGTCCCAGGCTGCTGGCCACATGGAAGGGTGCTTATGGGAGTAGGGGCTACCCCACCCCTCCCCTGGGTAAGGCAGCGCCCATGTGCCAACCCAGCTCCGTCGGCAAGCAGCTCTAAGCAGCTGGGGGACAGGTACACCATCAGGTAAGGGGCTCCTGGACTGGCACCTAGGCCTAGCGGTTCACACTCCCAGGGGACTCCAACTAGAACAAGATGGCTTAGCCAGCAAAGATGAAGGAAAGCACAAAATCTACCTATTTTTTTCTCCTCTTCCCAAGAAGCATTGGGCTTAGTTATAAACCAAGACAAAAGGGGTTTTTAGAGAGTGGTGTCCTAGGATGAGGAAATCCGTATGTAGCCCAACATTTTCACTACCAAATGGCTCAGCTTTATCTAAACCTGTTCAAAGCGTGACAATATATAGTTTTCCACCTTCACCAAGGGATCCCATCTCTGAGTTCTCTGGCATCTCCCTCCAGAACCTCCACGGCCCACACCCCCACCACACCGGCGTAGGACAGAGCTCTACTATTTAGTCCCAAGTCACCGTAATCACCCACATTTCTGGCCATCGCGATTTCAACTCCCTAAATGTGTACTGGGTGGGAAGAAAATCCAGATGTAATCACAAACAAGAGTAGGAAACCGTACTTCAGCAGTCAGCACCCTAGAAGCTGACCCATTCCTACAATGAATTAGAGAGAGCTCTCATCTGAATTGACAGCAGAATCAACACCAGCCACACGCATAATGGTTTGATGTGACTGCTTATAATCAAAGGGGGAAACACTGTCCACCTCTTCATTTTACCTCAGTGTCATGTCTCCTATTATTGTCCACAAAACCTTTGTTTTCAGCCCAGCACAGACATTGTAAGAGGCCTCACTAACTAGTCCTTTTAAAAGACAAATCAGTACGTCCAAAGCTCTGCTGTATGCCTCCCTCCTGGTTCAAATCAACATTTATGTCCCTCTCTGGTGACCCAGACCCATGGAAACCACTGGACTTGCCTCCCCCCACCCCCCACAAACACACCCATTCTCACATAGGTCTCCGTGAAACACCTGCATATTCTTCTCCCTTCTTGCCTTTGGTTCAAAATAAATTAAGAACCCAAAACAAAGATTCTAACAAGAGAGGAAAACAAATACCTAATTTACCAAAAGAACAAGTCCTTTATCCCCTGGGAGGTATGAGTAGCTCACGCCTTCTGCTGAATCAGGGCGTTAAATTAAAAAAAAAAACAGAAACAAAAAACACATGTGTAAAATACATACTTAAGTCTTACCTCCGACAGACGAGTAATGGGAATTAGGCTGTGCTTTGTTCCTTGTTCAATTCAGAGATAATTATTTACTCAATAAAATTTAAACAATCATCATAGCATAACTGGAAGCTGAGGGTAGTCTATTCCTCTCGCCGCCCCTCTCAGCTGCAGCAGACGTAGTCACGTAGTAAACAACACGATTATTAGTTTGCTTCTATAGCTTTGTGACAATTTATGGGGAGGAAATCCACAGGCCTCCTCCTCAACAGCCCTCCCGAAACAGCCCCTTGTAAATTCTCGCCTGACCTGAATCGTCACCCTCTTATTTCTAACTGATTTATTTTCTCCACTCCTCAGGAAAGGGAGCTGTTTTTCAAGCTTACTATTTGGGAAGGGGACACTGGCGAGCTAGAAGTTCTCTGCTTTTCATTTACAAGCTTTTCAGGGCCGAGAGGTGTTTGAACCATCCAAGAGAACCACGGGGCATCTGTCCAGTGGTCTGAGGGTAACCCGGGCACTAAATGGGTTTCAAGATCAGGAATTACTAGGAAGAGATGGGACCTGGGTGGTCACAGGGGACACCTGCCTAGCCTAGCAGGCGAGCTAACTAGAGTCCAGTGATTCTCCAGCTAAGAGCTAGTCAATAGTTAATAGCTCGTTAGTAGAAGATCCGGGTCTGGTCTAGACCAGGTCATGATCGCTCCCCTTTAACCCTTCACCGTGGAGGCAACTACCCTTCTCGCCACCCTGCAGTATGGCTGTTTCTCGGGCAGCTCTGTGGGTCTCTTCTGACTTTTGAAAGGTACCATCTTTCTGTAGGGACTGACTTTCTACAGCATTCTGGGAAAGGGCAGCGGGGGGGGGGGGGGGGGTGAACCTTGATTTAGAATAAACCCTCCCAAGCCACTCCGATGTATCAAAATGCGGTTCAGGAATCATGAAAACAAGGCCTGTGTTTGGTGCACATCTAACAAATACAAAACGGCCCTTCTTAGAACCCATGTTAAGGTAGCAACATTTCAGCCGTGTTCTGGGCTTCTACGTGGCTCCTTCCTCTCATGGGACAGGCCATGGAGGCTACGAGGAAGCAGATTCGAGCAGTCCCAAGATTTCAATCTATCTGCGCAGGCCAGCCCTTTGTGCAGCATGACGTATGTAGCTGCTGCCTTTGTTGGAAACCCAGAGCCGAAGCCTCACTGCCTGTTCTCTCCACGCACAAAGGCCTTCCTCCAGCTGCATTTTATTGCTACGGAGATGGAATGGCTGCCATTCCAGGCCGCAGAAATCCCTTGGCTCAGAGGCGCCTCTGAGTCATCCTTAGATAAGAGAAGCGAAGAGGCAGATGAGCAGGGCGCAGGTGGGCTGCGCTCCAGGGAAGGTGGAGGGAAATGTGGCCTGGAGGCCCCCAGGACGCAGAGACACTGCAGGCAGGTGTTCTGTCCTCCTTTTCACTTGCTTCTGTTGATCCTCCCATTCCCGAGGTTTGCAGATCCCAGCCCCTGCCACCCGGGAGCGCGAGGAGATTGGGTTGTGTTCTGCCTAGAATCTACCAGTGCCCTGAAACTGGCCTCTTTCCAGTCCACCAATGGGGAGCAAACAATGCCATGGAGATTTAAATCTTCAATAAAGAGAACACTTCTTTATTGGAAAAGGTCTTTGTCCTTTCCAAAGGGGATAAAAGATTACAGACCAACTGATTAAGTTTATGAAAATATACAACATAGGTTGCTAATGCTTTTCTATTATTTTCAGTGATAACTGTAAATTAAGGAAAAGGCAAGAAGACTTGAGGATTTTTCTTCCTGAAAACGAAATATGGATTGTGTCCAGGAGCTCTCAAAAAATAATAAATATATCCTTGAAAAATATATCAAACACAAGAAAGACAAATACTTTTGTATTATCTTCTGAGCTGCCAACTGTTAAAGCAGCTTTCTCAGGCAAAATGGCCTGATTCACTGTGTCCTCCCAACCTGGGAGCAGACAAGTGAGGGAAGTGCCTGTCAGAGATCTGTTTAGCCACGGTGCAAGGGAAGAGACTGCACCCCCATCCCCCACCATCCTTCGGCCATTTAGGACCGCTGCTTACAAAGGATCTCACGTTTTACATTTTATGACCACATTTCTTGCACCCAGTGCCCCTCCCACCACCACCTCTCCCAGGCCATTTGCTGGGCGCCAGAGCTCACGGAGCTGCTAAGGGCTGTGGGTCATATGCACAGCGCACCGCCAAGGGGGTGACTCTGTCTCCTACAAGCCACACCTCGCTGCTCATTGTTTCCTCCCACAGCTGCTCTTTGAGCAAGACTGCCTCGGGATCCTCATCGGCAGTACGAGGACATTTCCACCTAGTCTGGATTTCTTCTCTTCTGAGAGCAGAGCCTGAGTAAAGAATTGGGAGCAGATTTATCCTTTGGAAAGCATACTCATTTCCTAGGGCTGCTGAAACAAAGGACCACAAACGGATGGCTTACAGGAACAGAAACATACTTTCTTCCAATTTGAGAGGCCGGAAGTCCAAACCGAGGTGTTGGCAGGATCACGCTCCTATCGAAGGTTTCAGGGGAGAATCCTTTGCTGCCTCTTCCCGGCTTCTGGTGGCTGCTCACCACCCGCGGCAATTTCCGGCTTGTCACTCATCCCCGCGATCTTTCCTTCTGTTGTCACGTGGCCTTCTTTTGTGTGTCTCTGTACACCCTCTTCTGTCTCCCCTAAGGTCACTCTCATTCGATTCTGGGCCCACCTGAACTCTGTACATTGTCACCTCAATCCTTATCTTAATTACATTCTGACGTTCTGAGTGGACACGAAATTTTAGGGAGACATTATTCAACCCAGCTCAGGGCTCCAGGCTCCCCTCAGGTTCTTTCTTAGTTCTGGAATTATCTACTGCTGGCACTGGGGGAGTGGATGCCAGGAGAGGAGATCATCACTGGTGCTCAAAATACCCGCTCACCACTTACTCCTATGGCTGAGTTTTCCCACGAAGAATTTCTAAATCATTTAACGCGATCTTCAAGACTCATCCTCTGAGAAATGGCAAATATCACCAAGAGATCATTTCTCAAGCTGTGATTCCTGGCGGGAGCATGGGTGGGGAACATCAGAATCATCTGCCTGGTTGGGGTGTCTTACAAAGAACACCTGCTCTGGGACTCTGCAAGAGGTGGGCGGCAAGCTGTGCGTGGTGAAGGGGTCCCCTACAGAGTAACCCACCATCACTCTGCAAACGTTTTTTCTATCTCAGTTGTGTAACTTCTGTTTCCAACCAGGATTACCTACTTCCTGGCCATCAGTTGACCTTAGCACCTGTTTGGGGGCTGGGGGAAGATGTGAAGGGAGAAAAGAAAAGATACACCAAGGAGCAGCCCCCTGAAAGGGCAAACCACCAAAATTTCACTCTTCCTCCATTTTCTAGAATAATCAGGCCCAGATGTGTAGCAGGGATGGCAAGTTCAGCTTGGCCCACTATTTGGAATCTGGTGTAAATTATGTAACTGCGTGGCACGCTGTGTTAGGAAAGATTCTGAGACCGCATCTGTGCTAAGTGGAAAGAGAGCCACGACAGAGTCACCGTCTACCACAGACATCCCCAAGGACTATCAGGCAGATGCCACATGCTTACCATCTCTGGTCTACAGCTTTTTGGGGGAACCAATTCCTAAATATGTTGCTGCCAAACACAGGGAAGAGATTTTTATGTCCTGATATAAAAATATACAAAGTCATAAAAATAAGCTATTACCATGCTATCACTACTTTTTAACATCTTTACAGACGTCTTAATGCTCAGTGTACAAATCTTATGATTTTTGAATCATAAATTCTTAGCCACAAGGCATGGGGTCAGTTCCTCCTCTGCAGCCGAAGGCATGCTGGGTAGCGGTTGTATAGCTAGTGTGACTGGGCCTGGGCCAAGCCTGAGCTCAGCATCTTGGAGTCGGGGTTAGAGGAGTAAATAGGACAATGGGGATCAGAGGGCTTTCGTCCCAGTCCTGACCCTGCAGGCACCGCCATGGTCATGCGTTTCAAGCCTCGGCACTTTGGCGTCCCCACCTGTGAAAGGGGTATAGCCAGTCCACCCCTCCCTTCCCCACGGTTGGTGTGCAGTGGGGATGGAACAGGAGTGCGGGCCCAGGACAGGTTGGCAATGTCTTTTAGAAATCATTCCTGCACATTCTGAGGCCAGTGCCATGACAAATAAGAACGTTTGCTGAGGAGGGCACTGCCCAGGAAATCCAGCTCTGACGGTTAAAAAAGCCATCTGGAAGTCTCCGAAGACCAGGGGTTCTGAAGATGCCAAACAAGGAAATGTGACAGTCTGAACAGTCAGCAGTGTCCCTGGGATGGCGTACAAGGAACAATTTGAAGAGGGACTGCCAGAAGCTGACCTTTTACTGCACTGGCACCACGTGCAGAAGCCCGGGATGGGCGGCCAAGGTCATGTGACCTCATAGCCAGTGTCTGAGGACATTAGAAGGAGCCTTAGACATGACTCAGTGAAACGCTTGCTTGTAAGCAAGCAGGAGGAAAAGTTTTTGTTCCGAGATCCCACAGCTAATTAGTAGCTGCACAGAGACGAGAATGCCACTCTGCAGATGCCAGGAAGAAGAGAATTTGCAGGATGCTGGAGGGGAGGCCCAGAAGGAGCCCTATATTCCTTGCAAATAGCTGGCCTTGATCCCAGCAGGATGCAGCTGGGCCCTGATATCCATGGGCCCCTTCCCAGGTAAGGGGGTTACAGCTTGACTGGGAGAAAATCAACCTGTGGGATTTTAGTTTTTAAATGTTCAATCCTATTTAACGAAACCAGCTCGACAGCAAGAAGTTATGAGGTTGTAAGAGTCTCAGAACAGGATGTTCATGAGATCTGAACCCGAGCCGGGGCAGTGAAATTTTAAAACATGGTCAAACCATCTAAAAGTTGGTCTGCTTTTCACTCACTGTGCACTGGCAATTCTAAATAACATTAGTGACACAGTGTTCTGCCCTGAATAATCTTTTTATTATTTTTTATAGGGATTTTTTTAAGAGATTTTATTCATTTATTTTGACAGAGAGAGATCACAAGTAGGCAGAGAAGCAGGCAGAGAGAGAGGGAAGCAGGCTCCCCACTGAGCAGAGAGCCCGATATGGGACTCAACCCCAGGACCCTGAGATCACGACCCAAGCCAAAGTCAGCGGCTTAACCCACTGAGCCACCCAGGCGCCCTTATTATTTTTTTTTTTTTAAAGATTTTTATTTGACAGAGAGCACAAGTAGGCAGAGAGAGTAGGCGGGGCAGGGGGAAGCAGGCTCCCCACCGAGCAGAGAGCCTGACGTGGGGCTCCATCTCAGGACACCGAGATCATGACCTGAGCTGAAGGCAGAGGCTCAACCCACTGAGCCAACCCAGGCGCCCTGCCCTGAATAATCTTAAACCCAAATTAGCACATTCATATTCTTTATCCTTTAAAAAATACTGTATTCCGTATGGGAGTTAACTTAGCACATGGCTTTGTTTCCAAATAGTGGATGAGAAGAAGACAGTGCGAGCCCTCATAGACAGAGGCATGGACTTGAGTGACTTTAATCCTGTTGTCGTATGGAACCATGCAGAAATATTTGCAAACTGGCAGGATCGACCTTAAAAAGGGCACACAACACTTTAAAATGATTCCTCAAGATCAGTGCAAAGGAACTGTGGAGAGGACTACGACTTCTGCCAAAAACAAAACAAAACAAAACAAAACAAAACAAAAAGTAAATAAATAGAAAAAAGAATCAAAGGTAAGGAAGAAATGTTAGGAGAAACAAGCAGACGTGCCAGTCTGACATTGCCTGGGGAAATTAACAGGGCAGTGTTTGAAGCCTGAGTCAGTTTCTCCAAGGACTGGACAAGAACACAATGGCTCAGATAAGTCCCTATTTGCTTTCTCTATTTTTGCATTGTAAATTTGAGAACCAAATACAATAGAAATCTGTGCTAAATTTCCAGGGGATCGGTTTTTGGCAAAAATTTTTCAACCTAGAGGACATTTGAAAGCTGCTAGAATCGAATAGGGTGCTTGGGTGTCTCAATTGGTTAAGCAACTGCCTTTGGCTCAGGTCATGATCCTGGAGTCCCAGGACTGAGTCCCACATCAGGCTCCCGGCTCCACAGGAAGTCTGCTTCTCCCTCTGACCTCTCCCCTCTCACGCTGTCTCTCATTCTTGCTCTCTCTCTCTCTCTCAAATAAATAAATAAAATATTTAAAAAAAAGAAAGAAAGAAAGAACGAAAGCTGCTAGAATTGGTTCTGTAGGAACAAAGATGTGAACTATCTTGCCCTTTCTGGAATTCGCTGTGACATGGGATTGGTAAGTGTCTCTGCCAATTTTATCCTCATGCTTCAGGCTTTCCTTAACTGCTTACATGTCTCTTGTTACAGGTAAAAATAAACTTCACAGTCTATCAACTATACTTCAATTTTAAAAGGTGAGAAAACTTTAGAAATTAAAATGAGTAAAAAACATTCCTCAATGAACTATGAGACACACTGACAAATCTGACAATGCTGCCTATTGAATGTGACTATTCGGGATCAATTTTGATGAAATCACTGACAAGTCTGCAGAAGTCTCAAAGACAAAAACTGTAATGTTCCATTTGTTCCTAACATATGGCAAAAAGTTCTCCCTTTTCTTTAAAGAAAAAAAAAAAAGACTGATAAGTATTTACCCCCCCCCCCGCTCCCCCCTTTTATGATAATATACTATTCATTTACTAATTGACTCGTACATATTTAACTGCCATGATTATGTATGTGAAGCTTAATAAAAGAAAAAATTCATTGTCTGCATTTCTTTCCCTGCCATTACTGGTTTTTCTTTAATTTCATGAGATGACTCAAATTAACTGTACACTATGGTAGGGGAGTTGTTAAAGGAAGCCACCATGGGTGTGATGTGCTCCAGGCCACTGCTGGAGAAGGTACAGCATTCTGGGAGTTTCCGCCCACCCATCAAAGGTAACATTCACTCTTTCAGAGAGCACGGCTACATAACTTTGTAGTAACAACAGCACCAACGTCGATGATCGTACAGCAGATCCTTGCATCTGCTTCTCAGGTGGCTGCCGAAGAAAGAGCCTGCTGAATCCTGTGGGAGGCAGGCACCTTGATTCTGGGGGGAATGCCAGCCTCTCCTCAGGTTCTCTTCTTCCAACCCAAGGCCAGCCTGAGGAATTTCTTCAGGCCTGGGAAGCCTGCAGCCTTCCTTCTGTTCTCTTCTCCCTGTGAAATGAAATCTTCTGCCTCCCATGCTCCCTTTCCCTGGCTCCTTCTCCGTCCTCACCCACTGAAGCCTGTGTGGCACGGCGCGGAAAGCAAGGTCTTGGAGAGGGGTGAAAAATAGATCTAATTTTGATAATCCTGGCTCTGCCACTTACTAGCTGTCTGATCTCAGGGGTTTCAATCTCTGAGCCTTGGTTTTTTTATTTATAAGAAGGGGATAATAGCAGATCATGAAAATCAAATGAGTTAGCATATGATGGGGACTCAGTACAGTGTTTGCCCTGTAGGCACCAAGACTACAGACTAGGGATGGATAGTCTAATGACAGAATTTAAGGGCTCAGCCAACAGTGGAGTTGGGAGGAATTTTAGGGGCAACCTGTCGTCTCTTTTGAAACATCTACTCTGCATTGTCTTAAGGAATCTAACAATTGGTAGGTGGCTTTGGCCTTCCCATTGGGCACCCACATTAAACTCCGATCAGAGTCTCATCTCAGGGCCCACTCTCAAACAGCTGCGTGGAGGAGGGTTGTGAGGCTCTGTCTCTGCCCCCACGAGAACAAAGGGTGAGTCCTAGCTGGCTGCTGCAGCAGAGGGAGCCGAGAACACCGGCGAACGGAGCTCCGCATTGGCTATTCCCTGTTTGCCTCCCAGCGCGTGTCCCACATCCTAAGGTGACGTGTTTGACGAAGGTGTAGAACAGTCTGGATATTCAAGCAGGCACAAATACACATTTGGCTTGTTTGAATTCAGATGATGTTTTCCTTGAGCCAGGGTTGCGATCTGAGAGGTGGGCCCAGGCCCAATCTTAAAGAGCTGCTTGGCAACTCTAACAACTGGCAAAGGAGGAAAGAAATGGGTAAATAAAGTTTTAAAAATACACCAAATGCCAAGCATTTTGTATTTCATTTCCAATGCTTTGTTTACAGATATTTGCTGTATTTCAGGAATTCCAGCAGCAGATACCAAACTATTACAAACCTCCACCTGTTCCTGAGGAAGGCCTCGAGAAATACGTTTCCAACAACCTAGACAGAGCAAAGAGCAAAGGCGTCCTCTGGGGTGATGTCAGTGACACCACAAGATCCCTGCTTTCCAGAGCACTTACACCACCCTCTTGGTGGTGAATAAATGAGGAATATCTTATCTAGAGAGAGAGAGAGCAGTTTACAAACATGTGTTGACTTAAAGTTATTGATAATCAGTTTTTCCTCAAGATTAAGTTTTGATGGAGGAAAAAAACAAGTTTGATGGAGAAAAAAAGATTAAGTTTTGATGGAGAAAAAAAGGGAAGAAAGAGGGAGGCCTGTAACATTTATGGGGGAGGAAAGAAGGAAATTCGGGAGAAGGGGAAAGTGCCCTGTTCCAGGTTTGTCTACATCAGTGTCCTGGAGAAGGCTGAAAATGGTCGCTGCTGCCCAGGCTCCAGCGCCCAGATCATCTGGGGGAAGTCAGCACACCTGGCTTTGTCATTCTGGGTCCTTCCTCACAGTCACTGAGCTGGCAGACTGGTGGGCAGCAGGGAGCCCCGGGCTCCGTTCCCCACCATTCATAAACCAATAATCACCGCTGATGCTAATGAAGGTGGAGAGAATGGGATGCGCTCTCGTTGCACCTGTGGCAAAAATCTACCCTCAAGTATTCAGCAGCTTTGCTTTGGTGATTCATGCGTAATGACTGCGTCCATCCCTTGTGTTTGCAGAGCCCTTGTCTCCTCTGAGTTCTGAGAAGAACAGCGGGAAGAGGAGAAATTTATTTATTGAGGAGCTGCCATACACCAGGCCCTTCGCTAGAAAGTTCAGTGCTTTATTTCCAAGCCTCAGTGTGATCTCACAGGGAAAGAACGAATTTTTCCAACTCACGGTCGAGGAAATTGAGGATTAGGAGGATGTCGTGAGGCTGGTGTTCAAAAGAACCTTTGTTGCTTAGTAAAACCAGTCTTCTGTGGCCAATGCAAAGGGGAAGCTCCTTTCAAGGTATACAGTGGTGGTAGCCAAAGAGCTCATCTCGGTTTTCTTACTCTTTATTTAGTCTCTCTTGTTTTTACGTGGTGCCCGGCTGTATTCCCATGTTGAAACACTCACAGGGATCTCTATGGGCGGAGCCTGTACAGGTTCTTTTCCTTGTCCAACCAGAAACGCACTTCACTCTGTGATGTCAATCCATCCCATCTTCTCAGCTGGTCACTCTGAGTGTTCCAGAAGGTTATTAACAGGCACAGATTGTCCCTTCCGTCTAGCCAGGGCCAGATGGCATCGGCTGATGAGATGCCGGGCCATGCTCTCCCTGTCAGGCACTCGGCTAGCCTGGTTGGGTACCGCTTCCTGCATTACAGCCCCACGGCCCTGAGAGCCTCCTTTCACTGGTCTCCATGTGACCTTGAGGTTTGCTTGGGTTTATCTGGAACCCTTCAATGAGGGGAAGGTAGGAGGAACCCACCCACAGATGAGCAGTCAGAGGCTCTGTCCAAACTGAAGATTAAGTCAAACATTTGAGGGTAAGTACAGTGGGCTTCTAAAGCTGTCCAGAGCAGTTCAGGGCTACCCTTTGGAGATTCTCATTCATTCCGGAATTGCCCCGAAACTGCCAGTACTGACCGGGAAGTCAAGGCCTACTCTTCAGCAGAGCTCCATCTAGCGGAACTGCCTTCAATCGCAAGCTTTATGCTGCCAAGGGAGTCCCTGTTGCGTAAGGGATCTGGCACTGGCTTCTTATTTCAGGCTCTGTGTCAATGGGATGATTGGGCATTTCCCAAATCCAAATCAGTCGTGTTAACATATCGCGGATGTAAGCATGGTGTATGTTAACTGAGAGAGGCTACTTCAAAGCCTGAGAGCTTGAGCTCCACGTCCTCTTGACTCCGGGAGAGCAGAGTGGATCTTATACTGGGATGGAGTCTCTGGCTGCTGCAGTAGTGGAGAGGAGTCGGGAAGGAGAGGAGAGAACAAGGCACATGTCCTGGAAATTTCCGTGTAAGATCAGGCATGGGCAGATTAAATGAATGCTGTCCTTATGAACACAGAGGCAGACAGATGAGCTGCCTCCCAGGCTTTGGAAGCTGGCTCTCAGCCACCCAGAGGGAAAATCCCCATCTCTCCCCACCCCGCCACACGGGCATTGTCAGGACATCCTAAATGTTTAAATTCTTTCTACATCGCCTGTTGCCCAATGTGTTCTGAACATAAATGATTTCAGTCCTTTCATCCTTCTCCTATAGAGGCAGCTTGCTACAATGTTGCAGGGTTAGAATTTCAGGGAATCAAGTGCTCAGATAAACTCCCACCACCCAGCCACCCTGGAGCTCCATGAGGAATAGTGTATCGTTTTCCAAGGCTGCTTTGAAAAAGCACCATGAACTGGTTAAAGCAATAGAAATGTGCCCTCTCCCGGTTCTGCAGGCCAGAACTCCAGCACCCAGGTGTCAGCAGCGCGATGCTCTCTGAAGGCGCCAGGAGAGAATCTGGGCCTCTCTCCCAGCTTCCTGCGCTTCTGGCCATCCCTGGCCTTCCTTAGCTTGTAGACGTGGCACACGAGCCTCTCCCTGCGGCGTTACACCGTGATTTCCCATCCTCTTCCCTCTGTGTGCGCCTGCGTCTCCATGTTGCACTCTCCGTGCGTCTCCTCTGCTCTTCTCATGAAGACACTGGTCACATGGATCAGGGACTCAGTCTCCTCCAGTGTGACCCCATCTTTACCTCCTTCTTGATGCCATCTTGCAAAGATCTTATTTCCAGAGAAGGTCACATTCACAGGTACTGATTGTTAGGACTTTAATGTATCTTTTTGGGGACATGTTCAACTCATGAGAAATAGGAAGGGACAACAGCAGGCAGAAACCACAAGACCAATGCCAGTGTCGAGGGTGGGGGAGCATGGAGGCAGGGACTCCCCATCGTGGCCAATGGTTGTTTTCTCGAGTTCCCACATTCTTATTCCTCCAGATATCCGTTATAGGAGGCTACATATGCACACCAGACAAGACCCCAATATCATATACTGTTATTAGAATAAGATTCAAAATATATTTTAAACATACGCCATTTATTTTTGGTAGGTGTGCTGGAAATAAATATGACCCAGTTAACACTCTTTGCATTTTCACTGAAAAAGAGCCAACCAGAAATATGCAACTTTCTTCTCAGTCATTTTACCTAGGATTCCTTCTTTCTCTTTTTTTTTTTTTAATTTACTTATTTGAGAGAGAGAGAGCGCGAGAGCGAGAGCAGTGGAGACAGGGAGAAGGAGACTCCCAAGCAGACTCCCCATTAAGTGTGGAGTCCCACGCGGGGTTGGATCCCATGTCCCTGAGATCATGACCTGAGCTGAAACCAAGAGTCAGATGCTAAACCAACTGTGCCACCCAGCTGTCCCTCTAGGATTCTTTCTTATCTGCTATGTTATCTATTTGCTAGATAATTCAGTAGATCCTGTTGCACCAAAGCATACAACACTCTTATTCCTTATATTTTTATAACCTTATAAAATCCTTATAAAAAATCCCTCCTTTCAAATAGACTTAATAGTGATGCCGATCATTGACTGACTGCTCCTAGGTGTCAGACATCATGCTAATTGATTTATATGCATCATTTTATTTACTTCTTAAAATAAGCTTATGCTCTAAGTATCATTTCTACTTTACAGATGAGGAAGCTGAGCTTGGGCGGCAGAGATCTTGCCCCAAATCACACCAGCTGTTTAGTGGTAAAGGTGGAATCCGGATTCGAGTTCATGATTCAAAGCTTGTACTGGGCCACCCTCACATAACATCTTCCACAGTCAGCCTGGTAGTTTTTCCCTAACAAATCTTGCCGCTTTTCCTTACCCCAACCTCTGCCTCACAAGAAGAGCAGCTCACATTTAGGTATGCCGACAAATGCCAAATGGTCCAAACCCATTTCAACATTCTCACATTTTACTTTTTTCCTTTTTTTTAAGATTTTTTTTTTTTTATTTGAGAGAGAGAGCATGAGAGGACAGAAGGTCAGAGGGAAAAGCAGACTCCGCATGGAGCTAGGAGCTCAATGCGGGACTTGATCCTGGGACTCTGGGATCATGACCTGAGCTGAAGGCAGTCGCTCAACCATCTGAACCACCCAGGTGGCCCCCACATATTACTTTTAACCACTAGATGGAAATGTGCCCATTTTCTCATCTCCAAAATATCTTGAGCTCTTTAACAAATACATTTGTGAATTCATCTCTCCTCTTTGGGCCCCTGAAATTCAAATGGCCACAGAGCCAGAACCACATTATTAGTGAGTCAAAACACACAGAACTAGGCCGATGAACTACCCTATTCATCACATTATTAAAAGTGACAAACATTCCACAGCAATTCCAGATGGTGGTCGAATCAACAATCAATTTACATACAATAGACACTATAGGCTTGGAAACTACACGAATATATGTTTCAATCCACAAAGAGCTACATCCGTGTAATAATCATAATAAAAATTAGGTATCTAATGAAGGTGAAGATGTGATGAGCAACTTTAAAAAGGCCCTGGTAGTTTGCTATAAAATCACATGCAATTCTTACGGACTATATCTGGGCAGTATCTCTGCATGGACACAGTACGTGATGGAGAGGTTGTCGCATCTGCGAGTATCTGCTTGACCTCATCAGGCAATGTGCCAGGCCTGGTGTAAGGTATGGTGTGTACACCGGTGAAGCAGATAACATAGCTCCTGGCTTGTGTCATGGCCTATGCCATGGCAGTTACAACACAGACAGAGAGATCTACCCTGGGAGTTCTGTATGTGTATGTGTGTGTGTGTGTGTGTGTACGGATGTGTATATGCACTTGTATAAACGTATGTATGTATGTACTTGTGTGTAAAGAGCTGATTTTCAGTATTCATTTGTGAATTCACCTACTCACTAAAATATATTTAAAACCCCCCAAATCAATACCTGTGCTTCTGTGGTCAGTTGCTGAGATGTGCTGAGCGGTCAAAAATGTGGACCCCTTGATGTGATGCGTTCCCAGCTCAGGGCAAACCAGGCAACGCTCCACCTGCTTGTTTCAGCCACCACAATGCAAACATGGGTCCTTCCCGCCATCTACTTGGTGTCATGTTTCTTGCATTTTTGGGTGCTTTTTGTTGATTTTGCTGTTTAAAATGTCCCTGAGTGTAGAGATGAAGCACTGACCAGTGTCGCTAAGTGCAAGAAGGCCGGGCTGTGCCTCACAGGGAAACCGGGTGGGCTAGAAAAGCCTCCTTCAGGCCTGCATTATAACGCTAGTGGTGTGAGCTCAATGTAGTTAATTAACAAGATATATTAAATAAGCTGTATTTTAGAGGAAACACACAGAAAGCAAGCTTAAGTACTGACCAGCTGACGAAAGAAAGTATGATCAAAACTCCAAAAAGGGGCACCTGGGTGGCTCAGTGGGTTAAAGCCTCTGCCTTTGGCTCAGGCCATGATCTCAGGGTCCTGGGATCGAGCCCCACATCGGGCTCTCTGCTCAGCAGGGAGCCTGCTTCCCTTCCTCTCTCTCTGCCTGCTTCTCTGCCTCCTTGTGATCTCTGTCTGTC